>NC_044982.1:149114001-149420787 GCF_008728515.1 Papio anubis
GATTTATAAGTGGTATAATGTATCGATAAAATTTAAAATAGATTTTTGCATTTACTTAGTGTGGTAAGAAAGTTTTTACTAGTAATATCTAACAGGAAAACATGTTCAAGAAACACTGACACATCCCCACATATAGGAAAAGGCAATTGAAAGGCTCGGGATTTCCTGAAAAAGACCCGAGTTTAGGTCTTAGCTATGCCATTAACCTTGGATGAGTCCCTTAAACTCTTAATAATCTCTATTTCCCTTTACAGAAAATGAAATGTAAGTAATAGTCACCAAATACAACTGTTACAAGGATCGAATCAGGTGACAAGGGCAAAAGTGTTTTATAAATTGCAATGCATGACATAACTATTATTACTTATTAATTAGGTATTAATTTGTTATTGATGATACCTTTCTCTGGTTAGCTGCATCTTCATAAAATCTTACTTTTTCTTAGACTATAACTTTCCTTCGATAGGGGATTTCTTTTTCTTTAGTTGTATAATTTGTTACTACAGACTCAGAAATCCTGAGAGGATGGGTTAGCGCAGATTTTATGGCTGTTGTGAATACTTGACCTTCTAAGGGTAGAAGAAAGATCTGAATATATTAACAGTTGAGGTCACGCTCTAATTCACTTTTGTAGGAAGCAACATGAGTTGACATTTCAACCTTTTTGCAGGACAGATTGTTGGGCATTTTTCAAGGCAGCAAGAGCTGAACTTTTCCTTCCAACATTGAAATTACTTGGCCATCTATATACAGGTGGAATTAATATAATGTACATATTCTCGATCCTATTTATGTGGGTTCCAAATGATTCGATGGACCTGGAGCAGAGCAAGGTCAGGCTGAGGACCCTTAAAATATTTGAGAGAGAGATTGATTTTTACTAATCTCTGCCTCTCCAAGATCGTATTCATCTCAACTAGACCAGTAGTTCTCAATCCTGGCTTACAGTCACCTGCCTGTAGAATAGTTGTGTCCATTTGATGTTGATTCTTCCTAGCTATTGTAGCTTAATTGTCTATGATGGAATTTAAAAAAAAGTGACAGTAATACTCAGCAGAACTCATGATCAAACAACTTGGAAGGCCAGTGTCTGGAATGTTAAATATTTAACCTCTCATTCAGTTTAGATCCTCTCCCTATCTCTGCCCCATAACTCGCAGCCCCACTCAGTTTCAGAAATCTGCAGTGGGGAAAGAGGATGTGCCGTCTGTCTTCGCTTTCTATGTTTACCTTGTTCTGTGCACTTTTCAAGATCAGGGTGAGGTGAGGGAGAGAAGCGGAAGGAGGAGTAATGGCATTTCTTAATTAGTAGTAGTCATTCATAGGATATTGTAGCCTTCTGGGTGGCAGATGAGATATTTTGGGGGCTCCTTGGAGACCCCTATTATAGCCTCGTTCTCTGGCAGAGGAGATGCACCCTCTGGCTGCCCCAAGGACCTGATTCTTTCTGTTGGAGTCATCGTACTCTGAAGGATGGCCACTTGGGCATGGCCCTTTGATGGTAACTCGAGTTCTGCTACTTTCCCTGGCATCCATTCTGACTAAATGGAACCATTTGGCTCTTTTGTCCCATAAACTCTGGAAGTGCCATCTGCTCTCACCATAGCCCTCTCTTCTCCTTGACCATAAAAGGCAGTAACTCCTGCAAGCTTTGTACATTTGGCCTCTTCCATACTACGGTCGTTCTCCAGGCTCTGTGCCTTCCAAATTCTAGGGGTTGCATGTGGAGCTCTCTAAGGGGGTTTCCTGAAGCCTCCCTCACTTGGCTTGAATGGTTGTGGTGGGACCTCCTGATGCACATGGATTTTCAAGAGGGTTCACAAAGTCATAGATGAATTGTTGCTAAGAATGTTACTATGACCAGAAAAAATTGAATATAATATAAATGTCCCTCATTTTAACATTGTAATCATTTTAAGTAATTCAACTTCTCGTACTAAACATCTACTATATGACTGGTACTGCACCATGACAAGAGAGACAGCCCCAAATCCTACATTCATGTCCAACACATTACTTTGGACAGTAGCCTGGTGTGCACATTAACGACCTTGGATGAGAACCAGAAATGGGCAGAGGGCAGAGCACTAGGAGACTGAGGCTCACACGAATGCATGTGCACTCACATGACCATGCTTCTAGCCAGGATGAATATTGCTGTGCTGGCACTGGGCTTATCACAGGGCTATGTGCAGAGAGGGAAATCTGACCGCTCGCTCCATGTTTACATATGAAAACTTGAAGAGTTCATACCATAGCTAAGGGAACAGCCTTGTGCAAACAAACACAACACAAGGTAATATGTTTTATACTGGACCAGCATTTTGGACAAAGCATTACACTTGTTGGCATATCACAGAAAGGAAGTGTGGTTTGGTAGAAGGAACATGGGCTAAATGATCCTCATATGTGTCTCAGCTCTACAATTTCATGAGATATGTCATCTTGAACATATTCATTTGAATTCTCTGAGTTTCAGTTTCCTTATCTGTAAAATATGGATAATATGTCTTTATACATGTACATCTACTATATTTAGCTAGCCAGCTTTTTTGCCCTATTCCATATATGATTTAAAACTGTATGAATTTGTATAATAAAATAGACAAAATGAATAAAATTCGTGATCATGGAAAATACTGACAAAGTAAGCAGTAAAGACTAGGGGAAAGGTAAAATACAGAAAGTTCCAAAGGCTTAAAAGAATGACTTCTGACTTCTAGATGTAGCTTCTGTCCTTTCTGGAGATTTCCTTAGTTTATTCTCCAGTTTTGGCCAAACTCTTTATTCCGGTTTCTTGGTAGCCAAACGATTTTGTACCTGCCAATCATGGCTTTAGCAATCTTTTGGTCTGAAGAACAGTGGCCTCTCTCAGAGCAAAATATGTGACTCTGGTCCCTTTTCCTTGCACATATACCTCTTTTTATGCATACTCTGGTAATTTGGTATACTTGATAAATTCCGGTGACCAAGTAGGTAGTTCTTTAGTCAGTAGAAAGTTGTCCAATCTATCTCTAAAATAAAAAATTGCAACTATCCTTTGGAGAATTTGCTTGGTATTAAATGAGTTTAGAGTGTGGGTATAGTTTTCCTTTATCTAGGAGCAAGACTTAATATGTCTTCCTTATAAGAGGCTGTTTCTGATATTCAATTGTGAATTATTATCTTTAGTTCAATCCCATAACCTTAATGAGGTTATTCTGTTTAGTTATCACTATTTCAGTGAATTTATTATCTTACCTATTTTATAAAAATGAAATTTCTCTCGGTCCAGGGAGAGGGGCCAACTCTGGGTGAAGTATGTGGTTCTGGAGAGAGATGGAGAGTTTCCCTTTAACATATCCTTCGACTGTTTCTATCCAAACAGTCATATGGAGACAGGTGACAACCAGGTAGTCTGGACTTCTCTGCACTTCTCTATGTAACATTGGGAATCACTCTGTAAGAATTTGCCAAGGATATGAGTAAGACTATGTCAAGAAAAGACCTAATTGTTATTTGTAAAAAGCATGATATTTCCCTTGGTCTGATGATCTCACCACTCTGTAGGTGGATATGCATTGGAGAAAGCCACAAAACAGAGTGTGCAAGGCCTGAAGATGTGTGCACTTGAAGATGTGGTGGGAGAAATTAGTGACCCTAAGGAAAACGATGTTGACAGAAATTTCGGTGGTGGCCTTGGAAGCAGAGTGTGATTTGCACATTTATTCATTAACTTATTCAACAAATATTTGTTCAGCACCTACTGCATATCAGTCAGTGTTCCAGGCACTGGGGATGTATCAGTGATCCCCCCCAAAAAATGAAAAAGGCAAAAATCTCTCATTGAGCTAACATTTTATTTGAGCATCAGACTATGCACAAGATAACTGAGTAAATTGTTTAGTGCCAAAACCTAAGGAGAAAAAAGAAAGCATGGGCAGGCAGATGAATCATGAGAAGAAGGGGCGTTCAATCTAGATACGTGGCCAGGGAAGATTGCACTGAGAACTCGAATTTTGAAATAGCCATATGGAATCAGCCGGGCTCTACCTTGCCTCGAAAGAGAAAATTCAAAGGACTAGAGGTAGTAGTGGATCTGGATTAGAGAGATAGAGAGGAGGCCAATGGGGCTGGAATTGGGTGAGTGGGCATGACAGTAGGAGTTGAGGTTAGAGAGTTAAAGGGACATTGACTTATCTTGACACCGATGGAGAGCCATTGGAGAGCTTTGAACAGAGAAATTATGTGATCTCACAAACATTTAATAGGTCACCTTATTTACTATAAGAATAGATTGCGAAGACAAAATTGCATATCATTTAGGTGGATATTGCAATAATTAAGTTAAGAGATGACTGTGGGGATGGTGAGAGATGGTCAAATTTGAATGGATGTTAAGGGTAGAGTCAACAAGATTTGCTGATGAGGTGGTAAGAAAGAAGTAGGGATGACTCCAAGGCTTTTGATCTGAGGAAATGAAAGAATCACAGTGACGATGGGAGACATCACAGAGACATGTCAGCTTCTCCTTTGCTCTTTATTCTTTCTCTAGCTTCTGCCTCCACATTGCTTCTTTTGCCTTCTTCAACTCTTTATAGCTTGTTCATTTGTATCTTTCACCTTGAAGCTCATGATTGTTCCAGTTCTTCCTGTGACATGTTATTTGCCATCTTTTCTATTTTTTAATTTTTAATTTTTATGCATATATAGTATATGTATATACCTATGGTTGCATAAGGTATTTTGATTCAGGCATACAATACGTAAGAATCACATCAGGGTAAATGGGGGTATCCATTGCCTCAAACATTTACCCTCTGTGCCATAAACAATCCAATTCTACTCCTTTAGTTATTTTTAAATGTACAATTAAATTATTATGACTATAGTCACCATGTTGTGCTATCCCATTTTAGATCTTATTCATTTTTCTAACTATTTTTTTGTATCCATTAGCCATCTCCACTTCCTTCCCCTCCATCCCACCCACTACCCTTCCTGGCCTCTGGCAACCATCATTCTGTTCCCCATCTCCATAAGTTCCATTGTTTTAATTTTTAGCTCCTGAAAATAAGTAAAAACAGGCAAAGTCTGTTTTTCTGTTCCTGGCTTATTTCGCTTAACATAATGACCTCCAGTTCCTTCCACACTCTGGCAAAGGACAGGATCTCATTCTTTTTTATGGCTGAATAGTACTCCATTGTTCTCCTTACTTTAAGTTTGTAGCTATTAAATAAAAAAGCATGACTCAAACTCCCTAAAAGCTAAATTTAATGTGGTAGAAATTATGGCATTTCAATCCAGAGTTTCTATTATCTTCTCTTCTTAATAGATTTTGTGGTGAAATCAAAAAAGATCAGTGGACTGGGTATTGAGAAATCTGCATCATTGTTTTGGTTGTGTGATCTTTAGAGTGAAAAATGTGAACATTTTTCTGAACTCGAATTTTGTCATCATCCAAACGCAACAAAGGAGACATGGCTGGCAAGGTCATTTCTGGAGCTGGCATCTAATGAGTAGCTGTTTATGTCTTTATCCTAGACATTTCTATTTGTCAGAAACAACAGGGCTCTATGAATGGTGCAGAATCATTTGATTCAGTTCATGTTGATGAGATGTCACTGATAGTACATAAACATTTATTGGGTACCTATTGTCTTGCTATAATACTCAGTGCTGCAGAGAACACCAAACATGAGGAACGTAAGATGTTTGCTATAAAGATCAAGTCATTCTAATGAGTTATTTATATGACCAATTCAATGAACAGATATAGTATAGTGAGTCCTATGATGAAAGACCAAAGTTGGATGAGCAGAGATTTATTCTAACTGAACATTATTGATTAGAAGATACTTCAAAAAGTTGACTTTTCAGCTGCACCTCGAACAATGAGTGAGATTTTCATAAGTAGAAATGAAAAGTAAATTCCAGACTAAATGAAGAGCATTAAAAAGGTAATGCTAATGGGAAAGCACATGAGTGTATTTAGAAAATAATGAATAGTTTTGCCTGGAAGTAAGGAATGCATTATAAAGCCTCAACTGCTACCCAGAGGACAGTGGATACTAATGTCCAGGCAATGGGAAACATCAATTTTGTTTCAGGTTTTCAGACTTCTTTTTCTCTCATGCTGAGCTCCACTCCTTACCATCACCAAATTGATTCTACTATTTCTCCCCACTCTCCTCTCAAACTAAGCTCCTGAACAATGCTTTCCTTCTATTCTTGCAGACATTTGTTTCACTCCAGCTTTTCCAGACTCTATCTACATCTCATTCTGTAGTTCAAGCTATGCAATCCCAGATCTGCAGCCACAGAATAACATTTGGAAACACTGGGTAGTAAATATCTTTGTCTGTGAAATCTCCAGACCACGGCATAATCATCATTTAATTTGGGCCTTCCCTATTCCATTAAAATATCCATATATATCAAAGTCCCTTTTCTTTTATTCCTTTATCATTTAATTCTCTAATATTCTCCTTGTGTGTCACGAGGTCTTCAAACAATTCATTGCTTTACCGTTGCCCTTGACAATTTCATGAGTTATCTTAAAATGTGTAACATTAAGCCTTGCTTTTTCTGTTTAAGTTCAGCATTGTTAAGATTTACGTAAGTCGTATCAATAAGAGAGGAAGGAGATGTAGACACATTTTATTCCTAAACAAGGAATATATATATCACTATGGCTTTATCCAAATCAGACTGTTGAAGACTTGTGTGTCTGTACTGCAAAAAAACCAAACGGTTTTTAAGATACAGGAGTCCATGAGCATGGATGGGGAAAAAAATTATGTCTTTCTTTTCGATAATCTCTCACTGAAATTGAACATTTCTTTCAATTAGGAATAAGGCAACAAACCACATTAGTTTTAGCAATACCTGTGAATTTGTCACCAATAGAAATCACAGACATTTTTACAACATGTTATAGGTGTTGTAGATCTCGCAAATGTCATTTATGCTCATCTCATCTCTATTTTTAAATTATGGTAGTTATTAAATCAACTGCTAGATATTGATGTGTAACAGGTTAAAGAAATGTAGATTTTACTTAAGAGTTGTGGCAAAGGATCAAAAATAAAGGGTAGAAAAAGATAGGGTAACACATAATAGGCCAATATCTTAAAGATTTTAAAGGTAAACAATACCTCCAAATTTGAAAATTTAAAACACATTTAAATATAATTGATTTCTTTGTAATTTTCTGTATTTTACTATACACATTAAAAATATTTTTTCTCAGAAAGTATCCACAGGTCTCACCAGACTGTCGAAGGAGTCTATGGCACAAAAAAGCTTATGAATGCTGGATTAGGTAATGTTTGGAATTACAGCTAGAATAATACATAGATAGATAAATAGATAGAAATACATAGACAGATGGATACCATCACCTTAAAGACAGACTTCCTCCTTTGCCTCCCCTACTGTCGTGAAGCAGAGGATGATCCAGCAACAGTGGATACTCTTAAATTGTTGACAGTTATAGCCATAACAAAGGACTGGGCATATTTTTCACAAAACCTTATTTTCTGCATAACTGAATGATTGTTCATGGTGAGCAACTACAAAATGCTTCAGCCCAGAGAGAAAATTTATACCTGGAGCAATCTTGGAAATGTTAATAAACATATTATATTTAATAACATATTTTCTTTATTGAGTATGTGTTTAGGAAATGGTAATAGATTATTTCTTCAAAAGAGATTTATCACTTTGTCCCTTGATTTGAATATTTCTCCAAGCAACTATGTTTCATGATTATGTATGTGGGAATATATATATATACACACACACACACACATACATAACATACACACACACACACACACAAGTACATCTGTACACACTGGTCTATATGTATACATACATGGAAATACATAGATATCAAGGTTTTATCTATTGTGTAGTTAAGTTATTGTTACTAATGTTAATACTTTAGACCTAAGACTTAAAATGAAATTTTCTCATTACCTTAAAGACTGGTATTCCTTGTTTATGTATCACTGTCTTATCCACTGGTGTTTTAAAAAATAATTTATAAAATGTATAAAATATCCACTGTTTAATTACTTTTATCTCATTATTTTTCCATGTCACATTGCAATTTAGTTATCAATTCCTCAAATATTATTACAAAAAAGAGGTAAAACTTTGAATTTTTAAAAATTTACTTTTAAAACAAATTGTTGGTTACTGGCAAAGATATTGTTCCATTTATGTGTTACCCTAAGTATCTTTCTCTCCGCTAACCTTTTATTTTTGATCCTTTCCCACAACTCTGACTTGGAAGCAATGTTTCTGTCTTAGCTACTTCGTAAAGTCTTCTTGAACTGGGGAAAGGAGAAGGTAGTTGATACCGTCTACATACCCTTTCCCAACAAATGTCATTCCAAAGATGAATTTTGTTTTCTATGATCCTGGTAGATATTAAGTAGACTTGAATGTGTCATCCATTGCCATCTTGCTGGGATAGGCTTTATTCTACTCATTTATGTTGGGGTACCTTTAGTTGGGCTTACGTTTCAACTACTTTCTGTTAATATCAACCACTCAGGTAGTCACCGACGTGGACTGAGTTCCACTGTGTGGGAACCATAGTCCTTGGCACTATCCACTGCCTTTCTAGCCTTTTCAGTGAGACAGCTGCCAAGGTGTCTTGGCTTTGGCAGCTCTTCATTAATTGCTAACTCATGACAAAGAATGGACCTGTCTGATCCAAGTGTGCTCAGTAAATCTTCAATACGCTTTTGGGATAATTACTGATGAAACTTAATTTGGTCTCGCGGTGGCCATTAGGAGCTTATATTGTGCTATGTGTTTTAGGAATATTCTGCTTCGTCCTTTTGAATTTCAGAAACTCACATTCAGTAAAGATATAATATCGGGGGTGTATGTTATATTTTTTAAAATTCACTGTAATTTGTAAAGGAATGTAATTCCTTTACATACATTATATTCCTCAGTAGCGCTAATCAGAATGGTAAAGCCAATATGCAGATTGCCTCAGAAAAATGTTTATTGTAAGATACTGCTTAATACACATTATCGTTGCTCAAGGATATTTCTCAAAGATGCATTTCCCATGACAATATATTATAAGATTTTATATTGACCTAGTAGATTTTGAACTTGTTACCTGAGTAAAACTAGCTGTATAATTCTTTGCCAAAGTATAAGTCTGAGAATTACAACTAACTTTATGCTACATTTTATTAGACTTGTAAAAGGTAGAGACCTACTAAGGAGACCATAAAACTGAGTTCCTCCATTTGCCTTGAAGATTTCTGCCACCACATTGGATTCTTATTGCTGTGCTCAAGTTCCTAAAAGGAAAGCTACTGAAAAGTTCTTCAGGAAATTAGAACAAAATAGATTGAAGGAAGAACATTTATTCCAACAACGATGAAACAGAATATTTTCTCCAAGTGAACTCTGCTGCCTCTCATGATTCTTTCAATCATCAGAGAGCCCCAACTCCACGCCAAGCACCGCGGCGTGTTCTGGGGATGGAAAAATAAACAATATATAGTTCATGCCCTCAAGGAATGCACAAACTCTTTTGTAAATAGCTAACGAAATATAGTATAGGACAAGATGAAATAAATGCTAGTGGAGAGAGAGGAAGAGGACAGTAACTGTTGGCCACAACTCATCCTCGGAGGCAGCTTCTAACATAGAATGCCGTGTGCTCCCTGATGAATTGCTTTTAAAATTCAGTGTTCGACTAGAGGGGGTTAAGAATGAGCCTTGTTTGCCAACCAGGGTTGAGAGATGTATAATGAATAATGAAACTCATTTAATGAGGCTTTCTGAAAGCAGAAGTGCCTTGACTAGAGGAAACTTCCATTTGTCTAGTCATCATTGTGCTTTGCTCATAAGTAAAGGGCTTTGTTATAAACACATTCTTTTTCCAAAGGGCTTCTTTGACAACAGAAGGGGATTGCAATTCTCCCTATAGGCCAAAAGAGGGCACTTGGAGCTCTCCGAATAGCTGTTACAGCTGCATCAGAGCAGGGCCTTTGGCTCAGACTGTAGGGATGTTTTCCTGCTCCCATAGAATAGATCTGATTAAAATATGGTTTTGGAACCTGGAAGGAATGTTGAAGACGCAGTTTGTTAGGCTCTGACTTTGGCCTTTTGAAACTGAAGACAGGCATTTATTTAGGTGTATTTAATATTAGAGAATCATAATCTTATTCCCTGTGTGTTTGTAGAGTAGTGATATATTAATGTCGAGAGGAGCTGCTGTCTTCCTGACTGCAGAAAAAGACGAATATTTATATTCACTCTGAAAACTTACCTTTGTAGACTCTTTGCCAAAGGTCGGTTCCGTGGTGATTTGTTTGGACATTTGAATATGGAAGGCTTCCCTCCTTCCTTTTATTTCTCTTCAAAGTCCTCCATTCTCAGTGTAGAATGTTGAATTGTTTTGAGGTCTATAGGACTATGGCAGCTCGTAAAGTTCTGAGGATGGGGCCATTAAACTTGAAAATACATCCTGAAGGTTGGTTTGTGGAGCTTGTATAAACAGGACTGGCCAACTTTGCACAGTTGTGAGGATTAGCCAGATTCTTGTTTTGCCTTTAAGGGCAATCCTGCCTAGAGGCCAGGATTGAGGTAAGATCAAGGACTCTGAGAGAATTTCCATTAATCCTTTAAAAACAACATAATGAACTGGCCAGAGCATGGCTGTGAACTAGGATTCCCAAGTTTTAGCCTTCATGCAAAATGGACTGAGTTGCCGAGTGATCTGAGAATCTCACCTTTCTGCACTTTAGTTGTCTCCCAATTAGATGGATAAAATAGAGTTGCTCTTCTTCATTTGGTCTTTTCTAATAGGATTAATTTTCACAGGGGCATTAGTGTAAAAGCAATGGTAGGGTATGGGTCACTTTTTGTTTGTTTGTTTTTTCATCTTTCTCCCTGGCGCCAAACAGTCTCTGGTTCATAGTAGTAAGCTAAGAAATATTTTTTGAGTGAATAATGGAAATGAAAAGGACACAGTGATTTTTAAGACAGAACCCTTTACTGTTTGGTACTCTATTGACTAAATTTTTCCAGTAATAGTGATGATAATGATACCATACATGTATGTAGTGCTTAAGAAGCTCACTTTTATGAATATTATCTCAATTGTATCCTCAGATCTATACTTGAGGAAACTGGAGTTCTCAAATCTTAAATGGATTTTTGAGGTCATATATAAGTGGGGTGACCATATAATTTCTTGTCCAATGGGGATAGTTTTGAGAGTGAATGAGAATACCATTAATAAACATGCCAGTTCAACAGCACAAGCTGGGACCATTCTGAGAAAATCAGTGTATGGTCATCCTATTAATAAGCAACAAAGTGAGAACTTGTCTCTGGGTCTCCCGACTCTGTTCATTACTCTATAGTGTCTCACAGGTTGCGATGTCTGCATCTTCCCATTGGTAAAGATCATAATAAATGATGATCATGAAGCATTGCAAGATCCTGTGGTGTCATATGAATCTTTGCAAAACAGAATTATATTCAACATAGTATGGGTGTTCAGTATATTTTTCTGGCCTTTGCTTTCTGATTGCTTAGAAACGGGCAAACTATAGAAGACTGAAATATTTGATTAATTTAAGCACCCAATCCCCTTATTGTGCTAAATAATAGAGACTCTTATATATATTTACAATAATATTTTATATACGCTAGAATGTAATACTCTTCTCACTTTAAGATTGAGGTAGATAAACTAATTTGTCTAATATAATCAGTCTGCCAGCATTATTAGGACTCAACTATCAGCCCCTATTAACACACAGCCCTACAAACTGTGGAAAAAGTAAGATGTTCCTTACCTTACCTTCATGGGTAAATATTTAAGGGTATGAACATACTATCACATTTGCACATTTTTTAACTTAATTTTCGTATTTCCTGGCCTCAGTCCTCTTGTTAATGCATATCTATCCCTCATATATTTGGTTTATATGTGGTATCTAACATATTTTGTGCCTTCGTTAGAATGATGGAGGTGTGGAGGGGCTCCCACATCTGTTATAAAAATAGCAACTTAGAGGCCAGAGTAAAGTCACTCAGAACAGGCTGCCTGGACATGTGTTATGTTGTGGAGATGTTCTTAGTAAAATACTGCAATCTCCGTGGGCTCCTCTATTCTCCCTATCATTCAGGCTGCTAACCTATTTCTTGGAGTCTTCCTTTTCCTTTTTACCTTATTTCCAATTATTAATTGCTGTCTGAAATTAGTTAGAATAAATCAGGTTATGCTATGGTAACAACCTAATCTTTTCCGTGGCTTCCAACTGCAAACGTTTGTTTTTTTGTATGTCCGTCATGGGTTGACTGCTCCATGTTGTCGTTGTGGGACCCAGGGTGAGGCATATTCCTTGTGGATATGGGTCAAATTTCGTGGAACAGCGAAGTGAGAAGTGGCAAACCACATCCTGGCTCTGAAAGATTTGTCTTGGAAGTGACACATATTACTGCTTACCTATCAATGTCCCAAGCAAGTTACATGGCCAAGCATGATGTCCACAAGGTCAAGGGATCAGGGTACAAGGAGGAAAAGTGGACTATCTGATGAAAAAGTAATGCAATTTAGACTTAGCTGAAATATTTTGTTGGGATCACATCTCTCTTCAGAGGACCAGTGGAATTCTCACTTCTTATCCTTCGTCAGTTAGTATTTGACTTCACAAAAATAGTTTGAGATTAAAAAGATTCCCATCTTACTAAGATTTCTGCGCTATTCTGCGTGTCTCTTCTCCAAGCAATATTTTCTTATCACATACTAGGGGCAAATAATCAAGTTAAAGTACTAGTCGTACCTTAAGGAAAATTACAACGGTTTAAAAACTCATAAATTTAGGTAGCTATACAAGCATACATATGTTTGTAATTCCGCACTCTAGAGAACTTCTTCCCACTGAGTTCACCAGATAGTTTTGATTTTGAATTCTACGTTTTTGTATTATGCAGGAATACTCATTAAACAAAAAAGTCACATTGTATTTCCTTATTCCAAGGGGGTGTTACTATGTTAACATTGTCTCATTATAGTATTGTATCTTGAAGTGTTTTCTTTACCTTTGTCAACTCCCATACAAATTTTCCCAGAGTAGGGGCAGTTAGGTGTCTGCCTAGTGCCTTAGTGTTATGCTTCTTTTGGAAAAAGCAGAAACTAGGTTTGTAAACTCCTTTTGGTCACTTGATGGTGAAGTTTGCTGAGGTATGGGTGAGCAAGGAACTGCCTTGGCACACTATGAAAACTCATGGAGATGCCACCTGCATGAGTGTCCATGGAACTTGTTGGAGGATGTGTACTTCTGGGTTCCTACACATCACTGGCCAGGAAACCACCTGCTGGCCACTGCATGGTCTGGGCAAGAAAAAAAAAAAAAAAAAAAAACAGAACCAGGAAGAAAAGCCCCCTGGTCTTGTCCTTCCAGTGTCCTCTACACAAAGCCTAGCATTGTGCCATTTGTCAAGGAGAAAATTTACAGGATCCAGCTCTACCATGATAATGCTGAGCAAAGAAATATTATGTATTAGGAAGTGAGAAGCAGTAAGTTGATAACTAGCACAGTGACTCTATAATTTGCTCCCTAAACCAGAAAGCAAAAGGGACAGTTGTTAATATTTATATAGAGCTATTAAGTATACACTAGAATTAAGTATGCACTGTCTTGGGAGAAACTAGAGACATAGAACCCCCCTATGTAGGAGCCAAGTCTTGAGGAGTGAATAGAATCTGGGTGCGGGGAAAACGAGAATCAGTAAGGAACACTACTGGTAGAGGCAAGGAACAGCGCAGGCCAAGAAATGGGTGCTGGAGGTATGGAGCAGATAAGCTTGGTGTGTGGTATGAGAGAGAAGTACAGGCATCCTCAGCTTAGGATGGTTCAACTTAGATTTTTTGACTACGATGGTGCAAAGTGACGCATGTTCAGTAGAAACCATACTTCAAGTAACCATACAACCATTCTGTTTTTCACTTTCAGCACAGTATTCAATAAACTGCATAAGATAGTCAACATTTTATTATAGAATAGGCCTTGTGCCAAATGATTTGCCCCACTATCAACTAATGTAAGTGTTCTGAGCATGTTTAAGGTAGGCAGGGCTAAGCTACGATGTTTGGTAGATTAAGTGTATTGAATACATTGTTGACTTGATGACATTTTCAATGTACAGTGGGTTTATTGGGATATAGCCTCATCGTAAATTGAGGAGAATCTGTAAGTATAAAGATGAAATCATAGTAATTTTTTCAGTAATGTTTTGCATAAAAGGATTAACAACTCTATCTTATTATCTTAGTATCAAATGTCATAAATTTGGAGTTAT
This sequence comes from Papio anubis, assembly GCF_008728515.1. Lineage (NCBI taxonomy): Eukaryota > Metazoa > Chordata > Mammalia > Primates > Cercopithecidae > Papio > Papio anubis. Next base: position 149,128,339 of record NC_044982.1, read on the forward strand.
TTCTTACAAGAATGTGCATTCTCCTTTCCATGATTCCCATCTTCAGGACTTGAAGTGCCTTCGTCAAACATTTATTGTGCTATGTGACATACTGAGAATTCACTGACTTCTGTAGGCCCACAGTTCAGTTGTTGAGAAAAGTGTGGTTGGTTGAATCTCTTGAAAATAGATGAAGAAAACAGTGGAGAATTTGTTCTTTGTAAATCTTTGGTTGTGGTTTTATTTTTAGTTTGGAAAACTTATACATCTAGATAAGAGAAAATTTTTAAAAAGTTGAAAGCTCACCTTCCTGTAATATATGGTATGATTTATACCAAAAGGAAGTCTATGTAGGTTATTCTTCAGGTGTTTGTGTGTATGTATGGGAAAGAGAGAGAATGAGATTAGAATATCCTTAGCCTACATTCTAGGAACATATAATTTCTAGAACTAAAGGTAGTAATTTTTTCCAGCTTCTTCTTTCATCACCTAAACTCAGCCCCCAGTAATCAGCTCTCTTACAAGACGCCTGTTGCCAAGGTTCTTTACATAGATGGTGAAGAAACAGAGGCCCAAACTCTTGGGAAGCAGTTTACTCAATCCACCAGCTAATCTGTGGTGGAAGCAGGATTTCTGCTTTTCCAACCAGGGTTTCTTTCTTCTCTCTAAGCCCAGGGAGGCATACGTATCAGAACTTCCGTCACTGAATTTCACATGTAAGTGCAGTTGATCTTAGCCAAAAGGCCAAGAAGCGATACATGTAAGTGAAAATGAGCCCCTGAGATAGGCCTCTGGACATCTGCTGTCTAGATAAAAGGATGCTGGATTCAATTGCTATGTTTTTGGGCACAGACCCCACAGAATAATCGTTCCTTCTTTTCAGTGCTCTTTGTTAATCTACTTTTGTTCCTTTCCTTTCTTTCACAACTCCCCCAAATCTCAATTATTTCCCTCTCCTCTGTAGAAGTTTTACAGGCTTAGAGACCAGGGAGTATGTTCCTTTGGAAGGCAAGGGTCATACTCCAGACACTAACAGGTCCCCACCTTTTGTCACTTCTCTAGCCATGAGTCCCCACACTGGTCCCTCCACTCTACAGTATTTCCTGAGCCTCTAGTCCCCAGGGTTCCCAGTGTAACCCTGACATCTGGTAAACCATGTCAGAAAAGCTTTTTCTGGAATTTCTGTACATCTTATACATTCCAGATAATAAATGAAAAGTATTTGGGGAAAAAATGAGAAATGAACAATTCTCAAAAGTTTATTTTAGATTGATTTATTGGCTGACCTCTCTGTACCTTTCTAACAAAATTGCTATTAAAAACAGGCCCATCTATTCCAATTCACCATACGTGACCCCATTAAATTCATGGTCAGCTTTCCATTGTATGGAACTCTATAGAGATTTGCAGCCATATTTCCAGCATTTAATTTCCCCGATAAGAGCCAAGGACTTTAATGATAAGTGAAAATAAGAGAAAACACTTTTTAAAATTTCCATTTCATAAATTATTACAAAATGTTTGAAAATAACTTGATCAAAATCAACCTGTAGATAATTGCGAAATATGTATCTGTTTTTCTACCTGTCCCATTTTTTTGGGGGGTCGTATCCAACCAGAAAGAGCAAAGGTGGTGGTTTATTTATTTATTTATTTACTTATTTATTTAGTCTTTGTCCCTGACATTAGTCATTGCTTCCTGTGGATGGTCGTTACTTCCTGCACTAAACACTAAATGAATGAAACATTTATGAAATCTTAGGACTGGTTAGTGACTCTCTGTTTTTTAAATCCGTGTTTCCTGAACTTTTAAAATAAATTCATCAAAATTTGCAAGGCAGTTTTACTAACTGGGGAAATTTCCACAAAATATATAAGGATGTTTGAAGAAAAATAATCTGGTTTGAACTAATAGCTGTGTGATCTTGTCAGAAAGTCTTACTTTGTCGATAGCACAGAAAACTATAAATAAAGTGGCATCTCCAAAATTTTGAAAAGAGTCACACCACTCTTTCCTTCTGCCTGATTTAAAAATATGTGATAAAGTCAGAGAATTGGAAAAACCTCTCTTCCCATACCCTGTCTGGCTAATTCAGACCAACTGGGAAAAATCACATGATGGACAACACATCAAAAATTCAGGCTAAAAAACTGCCAAATCTATGAATAGCAGATATGGGAACCAGCCCAAGGCTTGTGTGTAGAAGGGTGACAGATAAAAATAGTGCCCTAAATGTTTCAAAGGTGATTTGAAACCTCCCAAGTATAGATGACCGTGCTACTGAAAATAAGATGACAAGGGCAAAGTTGAAATTGTGACCCCTTTCAGGGGTCTGTAGACTTAAACTGATGTTCAAGAGAGAAGGGCTGCTTTTCCCCCCGCCTCATCAGCAAGCTTCACACAGCCACGAAGCATTTCTTTTTCTTTGACGAATTCTTAATATATTTATCCTTCTCTTCTGCTCCTTTTAAGAAAAGAAGGCAGCAGCTCAGGATCATGAGTTTTCAAAACATCCCATTTTCTGTTCCCTCCCGTTCTGGAAAGCAACGTCCAGAAGACAAGAGGTAGGTTCAGCATCAAAATAAAATAACAACAACAACAACAACAACAACAAAATTCTCTCACGATAAACCATTTCTTCTCTTTTTTGCTGGACATTCTTCATTCATACATGCCTCTGTCTCTACACTGTGCCTGATGTCAGCAGGGATGTGCCTGGCAGCTGCTTCAATAGAAAAGTTTTCAAAACTCGCTGCTCCCCACATCAGTTAGATACAAAGACAAAGTCCACACCACGTTTCATTATTTGGTGTTTTGAGAGTGGAAGAGAGTGCAGGAGGAAGTGCTGGTGTTTGTCAGTGCCCATTTCTAAAGTTCTTTGCGTGTCTTCCATGCCCTGCTGTTGATGAAAACATCTTCACATGTCTCCAAGGCTCTCTAAGCTGGATGGGGAGACTTTGGTGACAGTGTGGAACACCATTAGTGAGATTTCTTTTGGTGACAGACAGATGTAAATGTATCCATCTAATTCTTTACTCTCAGGTCTCTGTCTGCAGATGGATGTTAATAATTAGCAGTTGCATCTCCTCCCTCTTTATTAAATTGGATTCTCCATAAATTCATCATTTCTTTTTTATTTTCTCAAAGTAGCAGCAGCCCTGACAGCCTCCCTTTGTTCTTGTGCTATAAATAATTTATAACACAGAAATATCTCTTCTTAGTCTTAAAACATAAACTAATGGAATAACACAACATATTGGCCCAAACTACCTTCCACTTGGGGGAAAAGCAACCTCGGAGTGGCGGAGAGATGAAGAGCTTTATTCCTAACAAAGGGAAACCAAGGATCACGTGGAAAAAACATTTCTTCACCTGAATGCAGTTTTTTTGTTTTGTTTTAATCCTACTCTTCCTTTCTAGATTCTAGCAGTGTAAGGGAGTTCTAGACAGCGCAAGCAAATCTTTTGTGATTTCTTTTCCAAATAGTGTACCTTGCTCAAGTTTCCAAATCCGTAATATATTACATTAAGCTATACAGAAAGGAGACTATTATTCAATTAAAACCTCCACAGATGTTAAAAACATACCATGGTACATTTATTCAACAACTGTATGCTCATAACCCATGCACAATCTTTAAACACCAAATTACAGGGATTTGGTCCAAATTAGCAATAAAATACAATGTGTTTGCCCTCTACTGGGTAGTAATGACTGTGTAGTTTTCCTTGCATACCCAGTGGCCTTGTAGGCAGCTTCATAATGGTTTTATTTAGTCACTTACACAGTGTTATAAACAAATATGGCTAAGATTTGTGTAATTAAGGTAAATAGAACAATGTTGAATCAGTTTTTCTAAGCTAAGATCATCCATGGAGGTGGTTTTAAAATTTTTCTTACATTGCTCTAGGCTTGCACAGCACATCACAGGAGATAGCTTATAAGTCATCATTTGATATCCTGGAAATATATTCAGGTTGTAGATAAATAACCCGCCTAACAATGCTAATGCAGAATATCTGGCATGTAATTTAGATAGCAATCTGAACACCTCCTTACATCAGCTGTTAAGATTTTGCACTGAAGCAGAAATAACGTCTTATCTTCCATCTGGAACTGGGACATAGAAGGGGTGACACAAGTTATTTACAGAGTTACTGCAAAACAAGAGCAGTAACAGAGTAACTACAAAGCAACTCCCTGGATTACTGCTGCAATATAATGCCAGATAAATAATCATGCCAGAGTAAATAAATTGGGAGATGCCTTATTTTATAGAGCATAAATGTAACTCTCATTCCTATTGGGGTGGAGTGTTCCTTCGCATGTTGATCTCCAAAGCATTTTTCCAAGTCCGAGCTGACCCTGCAGAGTGATAAAGTGGGCATACACCACTCATGCCATTTCTACTTCTCAGGAGGTTGGAGGAGGAAGCCACATCCACCGCTGGGGATGGAGCCTCCGTATAGTCCAGACAGACAGTCTGAAAGACAAATATACCTTTACATTTAAACTGATTGAATGAAGAGACTGCGTTAGACTGGAGAGGAATCTGGCTGGCTTTCCAGGTCAGGTCCTCTCTCACGGTCCCATTGTCTTACTCTTGGCAAATGATTTATTTTTTCTCTTCAAAATAGGGTGGGATTAATATCTTGACTGGGGGCTTCCGAATGTTTTCTCCCCACAAACAGCAGCCAGTCAGCATTATTGGTTGGAGTGATCCTGGCATGAAACATTAAGAGTGTGTGTGTGTGTGTGTGTGGTGTGTGTGTGTGTGTGTGTGTGTGTGTGTGTGTGTCATGGTACTGGAGGACGACAAAATAATTACTAACTTGTACACAGCCTAACAATTAAGAAGAAATAAATTCCTTTCTTTGGCTTAAAAACATTCTACATAAGTACTGCAACTCCTCCCCTTCCCACTGGCCCACCCACAGGCTATCTTTCTGGGCTCTGCCTGTATCTCTGGGGTCTTTCTGGGTTAGGAATGTAGCAACAAATCTCAGAGAAAAATATTTTTTATTTAAAGCGCAGAATGTGAAGTGCTCGAGTGTCTACTTTTTTGCGGTTGTTCCTTTGGAAATTGACATAAGTTACTTGACAGAGTGTATATGTATGTGGGGGTGGCGTGAGGAGAGAGGTAGGGAAGCAGGACCAGAACACTGCCTACTTTGGTGTAGAGGTTTCACATGAGGAAATCACGACATTGACTTCAAAAGAAGACAATTTGCTGCCATTGAAAGAACAAAATGGAGAAAGAAGAAAATTCCCCAGAACTTAATTAATAGCTAATATTCAATTTAATGATGGTCTGGTGCAATCAGCGCATCTTCTAAAATTCTGGAATTTTCCTAACTGCCTGCTATGTCATAACACATAAGGCAGGGCATTTGTTTCTCCATTCAGGTCCTTGCCATCTTGCTAATTCTGTACTTAGCTAAATGGGTGAAGATGTTTTGGTTTGTAAGGCAATTCTTGCTCCCAGCTGCATTAAACTGCTATTATTAATTACCTCCTTTGGCCTAACATTATGCCTTTATAACATATGAATTGTCAGGCTCTCTGCGATTATTGGAAGGCTGTGCCATACACAAAGGCATTAAGCTTAAAACAATAGAGGCTGCTTATTTGATAGGAGAAGATGTCAGGTGGAGACAAGCACAGTTGGCTGGAACTGACTTGAAACTTGTCATAAGGAAATAAGGGGTGAGGTGATCACAGCACGGCATTAACAGCGTCTGAGAGGCACACAATTCTACATGGCGGCTTCCATCATGCATTTCCCACGCAAGAAGGGGGGAAATGGGCTCTGAGTAAATGATGGGTGAATACAGAATCAATTGTCGTGTATGACAAGACACTTTCTCTCTTTGTTTAATATATAAATCAGGAGCACTTATGAATTGATATTAATTAAAATAATGTATTTGCTTTCTTTCAACAGTAATGTCAGCCTTGTTAAAAAACGGAACGCTAAATCTTCATTAGACTTTCAATATTAAAAATCTTGCATGAAATATGAATTAACATCTAACTTGTTGCTAGCTAGATTAAAGGGAAGAGAATGCAGTAGGCATTTAGCACTGTGGACAAAAGCAGAAGCAGCTTTCCCAAACCTGGGAATAAGTGAATATCCTGAGGCTGCCTGCATCATTGTCCATCACTATCTCCTAGCAGCAATGATTGCTAACCAGGTGAAATTATGGAATGCTATTGCAGCCATACAATCAAGATCATATCGAAAGGCAAATGCGCAGCGAGTCAACAAATCCACAAAATGCCCAAACATAAAAATTTAGCTCTTAAAGGTGCTTAGAGTTCTGTCTATAGATGTGGAGACATATGCAAAATGTTCTTTGTTTTAGAAGAAAGCACATACACGTTTCACTGCTTCACAATCTTTTCCACATATGGAAAAATTATGGAAAAGCTCAAAGTGTTGTTATTTGCTTTGTTGAATTTTGGAAGTCAGTGACTACTTGCTGGGGAACAGGTGTGTCAAACACTTTTGTTCATTCTCTTCACATAGATGGATATTTGATGTCTTCTGATCTTGTTGCATTGGTGGCCTGAAATTAAGGTAGATAATTGGAATGACCAGGCTGAGACCTCATATTGCATCCAAAAATACATTGTGAAACTTCAATGATCTTATTGGCATTGTGTTGTCTTAGGTGAAAGCTACTCATAAACGCACTTGCTTATAAAGTACACCATCGATCTTATAATTACATTCCACCTGGATTTATATGTTTGGAAAATGTGATTGAATTTTAGACCTCTCCGGGGGTAGTGTGTACGTGCACAGCAAAGCCACAAGGTGGTGGTATGGTGTCATCATATTTTTTAAGAACAACAAGAAAAGGGGGTTTGTTTAATGAGCTTGCACTCACAAGCCTGCTCATCTAGTGAACTGTGACTTTTCAAATACCAACCTATTAATGTCAAAGGCAATACTGAAGGGAACAGTTCTGTTTGATTTAAAAAATACAGACAATGTGAAGTCCACTATGGCCTAGTATCTATCACCTATGGGGCTCCATTCATGCCTAATGCTTTATTCAAGCTAAGACCTAGTTTTTATATATCAGATTAATACATATCTACAGCTTTGCACCTTTCTAGTTTGATTTTTTTATCATCAGGGCTCACCGGGGCCATTTTCATTCCCTTACTATAGCATCTGCAAGCAGGTGGATTAGAGATAACTCTCATTGTGCTTTGTTTTCCTCCCGACACTGTCATTAATCATTCCTTAAGCCACACTTCAACTTCTAGTAATCAGGACTGGCTGCTCCTGAGCTGCACAAGAATTGCCTCTCACAGTGTAATATGGAATTGGAAGCGAATGGCTGAGGCCAGACGCCTCTTCTGCATTCCCCATCTATCTCATCATTTAGGTATTTATCCATCTAGGGCTTGTACGGAGAGCACCTCTCTCCTTCCCATGAGGACACAGATTGCAACAGAGGATCAGATTTGTTACCCAGGCTTTGGGCTTTGATTGTCCTCTTATAAGTTCGGGATTAAAGTGAAATTTCCCACAGGGCTATGCAGGATTTGCTAGCATTTAACTGTTTAACCTGGCTGTTTGTGAATGAGAATCCTGTGGTCAACTATTCCATAGAGAATATTATGGTAAGCCGAGCCTGAATGGTACACATTCCGGTGTGTTCCTGTAAAGATGGGCGCAGTTGATTCCAATTAACTTCATATCTGATATTGGCTGTTTTCATGTACACAGACAGCAGGGATACTAAGGTAAAAAGAAAGTCAAAGCATTCCCTTTTATAAAATATGGATGTCGGTTTTAAATAAATGCAAATCACCCTCAAAATTATGATTTCCGTTTATGCTTTTTACACTAATTGGAGAATTAATCAGTCTTGCATTGGGTGGTTTTCTATTTTATGTAGTTGTTTCATGTTCTCTGATGTGTGTATCAATTCGAGTCTAAAGAGGATTTGATTCCTTATTCAACATACCTTTGAATATGACCCAAAACAGAGACAAAGTTATGAATTTATTTACATTTATTTTTTTCACAATAAGAAATATGTACTTAGAGTGTCTTAGCTTATATGTAGAACTTAAACAGACACAATTTCCTAATTCTTTGTTATTTCTGAAGAGAAACATTTTTCTTATGTGTTCCTTATTTCCAAAACCAGAGCAATGAGAAATTGGGGGCAGAACTATTCAAAAATCAAGTCTATATTTTCTGTCTGTTTGTTTGTTTAGATTTGGATTTACTTGAAGGATTTGAAAAAGTCAAAATCATTCTGCTAGCTGGTTTTGAGAGGGTTGTGTACCCGTCCACTGTAGTGATTCTATTTAATGCGAGTATGTTTTTTAAAATGCCGAAACGGACAGTGTTCATTTTATGTGTTTCATCAAAAGAAACAGAACAACGAGGCGACAGAAATACAGAATTTAGCAAACCATTTTAAGCTCATGGTGAAACCTGTCTTTTGCAAGAGAAGCAACCAAATCATTGAACATTTTATGCTTCCCCAAATCCTCCATTATATTTTCTTAACCTTAATTTTGTGATGCCAAAAAGTCAACAGAAATAGCTTTAAAAAACTATACTTAAAATGTTTAAAAATATTGGTCACGACAGATTGAAACATTTAAAAAACAATTTCAGGCATTTCACTGGAAATTCTTTTGCAATGGCTAGCGTAGGTGGCAGATTGATCATTTTGGGGGAGGCAAGGAATGGGAAGTGAGGAGGCCACAGGGGTCTCTAGACTAATTTATTTGTTTTGCTGCATGGAAGTCAGATGCCCTCTTATTAGGGAGCAGCTTTCAAAGCAGTCAGGAAGGACACCGATCTTGAGCCTGGTGAGAGCTTTGCTTGGGGTTACAAAACACGAACACGGCAGGGTTGGTGCTAAATATCTTTAACCCCGTTAAGGAGGCAACTGAATTAGGGGCATGGTGGGGGGATGCCCCTCCCCCGTGAAATGCAAGAGAAATCTCCAGATTCACATGAGTAATTTTCAGCTGGGTATTATGCTCCTGAAGTAACCTCTCATTCCCATTGTTTTAGTGTGAAATCATTTCCTCGGGAGATAATTAGAGTTGCTCCATTTATTACATTAAATGATTAGCATGCACTTGAAATGATCCAGTGTATTTTCCTTTATTGCTGATGACTCTTAAATATGGGCCTCCATTCTTAATGGATAAATTAAAGTTATCTTGGCTCTTTGTAGCCGACTATGTAGCCAAACAAGAGAGACTTTCTTTTCCAAACATAGGCCAGGTGTGCTGTGGCTGAGGTCTAGGTCTGAAGAGATTCTATTCATGTAGATGTCCCACCTGGTTCAACAAAGAGCTTGATAACATTGCTTAAAGGTTTTGTCTACCAGCCCCTTAATAAAAATGCTTTTAATGACAGTACTTTATCTGGCATTACTCATCCTATGTGTGGAGTAAGTAAGTTTAACATAAAGTGATCCAAGATCACATTTCAAAAAAAGTGCCTCACTGGAAAGGCATGCGCATTATCTGAGTAAGCAATATGCCCTACAAAGCCATGGAAAAATGATATTTTAAGAATTACCAAATATAGATTTCATTTGGATGCGAGCGCTTTTCGTTGTCTTTGAACTAGCCTGGTTGTGTAACCGACAGAGTCATCTACAATCCACTGGAAAGTTCAGATCAAGCAGGCACTGCCTGATAAATAGGCACCATTGCATATGTAATTAGAGAAATGAGAGATAAACTGGGTGCATCTTGTATTTGGTTTATATATGGAGATTTCCAAGAAATAATAAATAGAATTTAAGCGTCATGTTTGTTAAAAAATTTAAATCAGTATTTAGGTACGAGATGTAAACATTCCCAGACGTAAAGACAAACTGTGATGAGGACCTACCAGTTTCACATTTGTCTACTCTAAGTGTGTGAGTAGCTCTCATAAATTTCACTGTTAAGAGAGAATTTTACTTGAAGAGAAAAGAGTTTTAAAGAACATAATTGAAAAAATTTCCTGCAAACTTCCAATAGTTTTATATATTTTTGAGGATGAGGAGAAATTTTCTGCCACCTAGACATGATGATTCAAAACTCTGTCATTTTGCTTTCATTGATTTGTTTATGTATTTATTGTGTTCTAATAGCATTGTTATTTTCATGAAAACATCGAGAGATGCTGTGGGAAGTTTATGGTTCATGGCAATAACTGGAGAATGAAAAATAAAAGTGGAACAGACCGGGGGATGGGGGTGAAGTCAAGACTGTGCACGGATATTGTGGCCACAGTGATCCTTTCCCGAACGGGGGGGGGGGGGGGGGGGGGGGGCTGTTTTCATTCACACACTCGGGTTTCTCAGGTATAGAGAATAGAAAATAAGTTACCAGAAATCAGGTATTTCTTTAGCAAGTGAGAAGAGGAATTTAATACTTCTCTCATATAATGCATTCACTGCTTCTCTCTTACAATTCATATCCCAGAAATGTTCACATAAATTCTCTGTAAACAGTAGCTAGCATTTTACCACCACAGAGCCAAATAAAAAACACCCATGGAAAAGTTATTTGTATCAGAACTATGATCTTCAGAAAAGAGGCCTGTCGATATTAATTGAAGGAGAATTTATTTTAGACCTGAAATGCTAGGATAACAGCAATAAGAACAACAGCAGAAGACTTTTTTTGTTGTGCTTTGTTTTCTTGAGGGCAATCTTCACTCTTAAGCATCTGAGCAACTGTGGAGAATTTCTTTCTGAAAGTTATTTAAAATATAATAAATTACAAATGATAAATGGTTATGCTCTGGTTAAATATTTAAATGACTTAAACATTTTTGCATTTTCCTATTCACTTTAGCAGACAAACGTTTTCCATATTTAGTCTTTTATATGATAGCAAAATGCTGCTGAGCTCTGGCTGAGGCACAATGACTTTGGGAAAACCCGATTTCTGAAGACCCCACCGTGTAATAACATTCTCTCAGCAACATCTCACATTGTCTTCCTATTCGTGTGTACTCAGATGAGACACACCGTTGTAGGAGAGGAGAGAGGTTTCTAGATCATCTGGTCATATTTTAGATCGATAGCGACTCAGGTCCATAGACATGACAGGATTTATTTGGACACACGTGGTGGTCATGCCAGGACTTCTACCCAGTCCTCTAACTCTCTGTCTGGTGCTCCTTCTGCTACCATGGTAATACAACAGAGAAATACCCAAAATGTCTTCTCCAGCCTTTAGTTGGAAATGTTATTTACACATGGGAAATTCAGAGCATTCCAGTATGATTAGGTGTGATCCTTATTGATGAATATTGCCACCAAATATGATTTTAATTCTATGCAATGCAGATTTTATTTAAATGGCTTTAAGTGGATAATGGTCAAATTGTATTACCTTTCAGCTAGCCACACCAAAGAATGTTTGGGAGATGGCAAATTCAATTAATATAAAGGCATCGGCAGTCTATTTATAGTAAATCTATCTTTAATTTCTTGAAGAACTTCCGAGAGCACTGTCAAAACATGGCATTTGGAATTGGAGGAGATGTATTATCCAAAAAGAGTGCTATAACGTTGTTTAGCTTTGACAGGAGGATTTTCAGGGAAAGGATGCTTGAAAGTCTTCATCAGTGTCCTTTTGGAGAAACGATCTATCTGCAAATGATGGAGGTGGAGGATAGGCTTAAATGGCACTTCTTTTCATAACTTTGTGAATTTCTTTTTAGTGTATGTGCCCTTTTCAAAAGGTGAAGTTATAACAGTTCTAATACTTGTGGCATGGAAGGTTACAATGACTGAATACCATCTCTCTCAAACATTTATTCCATTTAAACAAAAATACCTGATAGAGAGCATTTCCATTATTCAAAAGAAATCACACAATATAATGGTTTCTAGCACTCCTTTTGTAATAGCTTACTTAAATATTTTGGGCTTCAATTCAAATTTCTACTTTGTCAGACTTCACAGAAATACTTTATTCCACTGATTACATTTTTATTGTTTATTTTACTCTAAGTAGCCTTTGATTTCTTAGAGCACCAAAAGTAAAAGCCAGGTTTGCCGTTATGCAAAACACAAAATTCCTCTTCATGCATTTACTTTTTGTAAAAACAAAACCAAAAAAATAAACAAAACAAAAAAGGTAATACACACAAAAATGAAAGAATAAAAATCTTTCCCACCATTAATTTAACAAAAATTTAGATATAGTATATTAAAGAACAACTATGTTCTGTGGATTATTTTGCATTTTGGACACTTGAAATTTAATACAAATAAAGTTTTCTTTAGGTGGAGATCTTGTTTCTGCCAATAGCCTATTGTGATGTTAGACATTTATGAAGACAACCAAAGCCCTCAGTTGATGTTTTTAGTGATTACATCAAATTAAAGATAACCCCACCCCAAAAGGCAAATCTCATAAATAAACATGAATTCACAAAATCTGGTTGAAGTCTTAACTTCTAATAAGCTTGCATTTTCGACAGTGTTTTAAGTTTAAAGAAGAATGACTGTAGCCACTGTGGCTGACACATCAGGGTGGCATCACTTCTGTTTATTAAAACTTTATCCCATAATTTATAGTCTTGAAAAAGCTTCATTAGCACTTCTGTGCACTTTTACAGAAAAAAAGAGAAACAAAGCTAAAAAAAAGAGATGGTCACATAATATATTTTGTTTATTTCAAAAGTGCTTTAAATTTTGCCTTTACACAAATAAGAAAAAATCTGCTAAAATTAATGCACAGAAAAAGAGCAATTTAATTGCTACAAAGAAGATGATATAAGTAGCCAATATCAAAGGAATTCAGACTCTGGGGCTGGTACATTTCCTTTTTTTGCCTGAGTCCCTTCCAGGTGAAAATGGAGCACCTATCGTAGAATATGGGATATTTGACTTTATGATGATAATGCTGCAGCCGCTAAAGGAAAGATTCATGGAAAGATACCAGTGTGCGCCTTGGTATAATAGAAGTAAAAGACTCCATAGTTACAATACATAATTTAGCCATGCAAATACGGACTTAGGTGTGCAGTGATTTATCCATTTGCAATAGCCTGAAATTTTTTGAGAGGATTTTAAAAGACTTTATTGTCTAAAAATGAATATTTATCATGCTTTAGAGATAGTGGTTACTTACCGGCTAGGCAGTGACGTTTGCGACCAATAAAGAATGAAATGAAAAAACATACTTAGAAAAACTTCCAAGTGGGTTTTGGATAGATTCTGTGAAGATGTGTACCAAATTACTTGAATTGATGTAATGGCTTTTCAAATTCGATACTCCTATTTACCTTTGTTTTGTGTGTGTGTGTGTGTGTGTGTGTGTGAGCGTGTGTGTGTGAGAGCATGTGTGTGTGTGCGTGTGTATACCTAAAGCCTATGAAACTATCGAGTTTTATTCAGATATTCTTAATGTCAATTAAAGTCCTCATCTATTTATTATTTTTTATTTTTTATTTCCAGGAAAATTGAATGGATTTCTCTTAAGATCATGTGAAAATGTTTTTATATGTTGAAACAGAAACATTGAAATTCATTAAGAATAAAGCTCTGGCATATTAATTTGTCTGCCAGTTCTCAGCCTAGTGTGAATTCATCTGCTTGTAAGTCTTGAAAGTAGATATCAAAATAGAAGTACTCAGTAATGGTTTCAGTACCATTAACAGAGTTACCTGTTATTAAAAATGCAATGCATAATAATCTTGAGATAGTTATGATATGAATACGCTGATCAGTATATTAAAAAACAGTTTTCCTTCCCACATTTTATCCTAAATCTATATGAAGGAGCATTGTTACTTGCAAAGTTTCAAATATTTGACTTATACGCAATTGAAAGACATATTGAAACAAGTACAAAATGTCCAAAGACATGGTAAATATATAGTTTCTTAATTGCAAAGCCAAAGTAGATTACACACAGCCTTGCAAAATCTAAGACATCTGCTTTGTTTGAGACAAGAAGAAAGACATCTGGGGGCCTGAATGTTTCCTTGTGACCTGCTCCAGTGTGAGTAACCTTGTAGTTAACTAGGCATTTAGTCAGGTCCCAGAAAGATCATTGCCTGGATTCTGCCTCAGAGGCTGATGGGGACCAAGGCCAAAGCTAAAATGTCATACCCAAAAGATCATTGAAGCCAGGCAGCCGGGGTGGAAATGTCGTAACTGGGGCAGTGTAATAACAGCCATCAACCATTTATCTCTCAAGCAATCACAAAACTACACATATGAAATAACTGATGGGGCAGAAAAAATTGAAAACCTAAAAATAAAAATGTCAGCACCGAATTTTCATGAATCTTTTTTTTTTCTTTCTGGACTAATTTGTAATCCTGTTATTGCGTTCTAATATCCTTAAATGCTGGGGTTTTTCATCATACAGGAAACCTTTGGTGACTTCATATGGGATCGGTAGAACAAATTCACATTTTAAAAATTTCAATTGTGGGCTTCTGCAATTACATTTGACACGGACTTCTCTAACTGCAAAGAAGCCCCGATAAAGTAGCTCTTCTGCTGTCGGGTTATATGCCTGGGTAGTGTTATGTGTGTTCAGTCTAGCACAGAGCAGTTTATTTGTTTAAAGCTGCCTCGATGTTCGGGTTTATTTGCTTGTTCATCGGCCAAAATGAGCGCCCTTCTCCTGGGGTTCCTGTCCCCCGCGTGACTTTGTAACAGAGTCCAGACGCGGCGTGAGGGCTTGTGCTGTCTGACAAACAAAACCAAACCCCAAACTGCCTGTGAGTTGTTGATAAATCTTTCCATTGGAATTATACTTGTCTAAGTGGCAGAGATACAAGATTCACTTCTTATTCAGTATCTGAATGCGTGGAAGGCACAGTTAATTGCTCCCCATAGGCAGGAATTTGGCAGAGAGAAAGCAGCGCGTTTTAATCGGTCTGTCTAGCTGTATTTTAAAGCACCTCTTGCCACAGTGCCTGCATATTCGTGTTGGCATTAATAGAACAAAAATGTGTATTGGACTTGAAAGGTGTTTTGATGGTAGGTAAACACATTTATTTTTCACCTGATTCTGTTTTCTGTACTCACGCTGCCAAAAAGGCAGCTGAGAGAATGGTGCTGGCATCAGGGGGAGTTAAAACCTGAGCGTTTCTTTCACAGCACTACCTTTAGAATGAGAATATAGGGTTAATTTAATTAAGGGACAAAACGCCCAATGGTGGAGTTTAGAAAACAGGCCCAAGAGCGAAGAAGAGAGGATTTGGTTCTTAAAAAAGGAAAGCAGCTGCAAGTGAACCAAAGAACCCAAGGCTTTATTTTAAAAAGATTCGATTTCTTGATGGAAAAAAGTGATTTTACATGTTTATAAGAAAATCACGTTTTATTAAAAAATACTAACGTTACATAGGACTGATTCTTATCGTAGAGAAAAACAGTCTAAGTAGCTGGACTACAAAACTGTGTGAGCACCACAATATCGCAATTCAGTGTTGATTTATGAACAAAATCAAGAATCATTAAATTGGAAAACTTTTTATACTCCTTTAGTGTAGCAATTTTTCCTGATCTTTCTTAGATATATCACAGGAAGAGCTCTTTCAGTGTAAAAATGCCTGATATTCAAATATCTTATGTTTGACACATCTTCTATGGTAAATTGTTTCTACTTTTTTTTTCCCCCAAATATCATCTCACATCAGTATGCTGCATTTTACCGTGAAAGCTCCTTCTCATGTTTTTCTCATCTTGAAATAATATGAGCTTTAGAGGCAGGCAAACAGTTATGATACAGGCCCTTCTCTTTATAGGCCTTTAGGCATGCTTGACTCTCCTGTACCCAGCCTTTTTCAATGACCAGTGGAAGTAACAGCACCTGCCCTGCCTTGCCACGTGCCTCCCAGGTTGAAATACAATCAGGTCATTTGGCTTCCATGGAAGGCAACACTTTTCTCCTTGCCTGAGATGATGTAGCATTTGTTCATTTGCATCAGTTTTTTAAAATGTCAGTAGCATATAATAGCAGTAAGCAAAGTTTTTTGCTTTGTCAAGAAATTAACAATGTAGCAAAATAAAAATAAGTACTAACAGCCTGCTGTGTGATGAGATGCTGGAAGCGAGTGAAATTGAGGCTGCTGTCTTGACAGTTGAGAGAGCAGACTCTTCAAGAAGGAAGAAAAAAAGAATTTTTCTATAAATTTAAAGAATTTCTCCCAATTATGTCTCGGTAAGAATACTTTTCTAATGTTTAAGAGCGGTATCCTCTATTACCGTGCTCATTATAGCGAAATGTAAGAATGCATGAGTGGTGGGTGTTTTGTTGTGACATCTGAACTATTTGTAAATATTGTTCACAGCTTTCTTAGCATATTTTAGCAAGGCAACATTTCAGCAAAGTATAATTTATTACACATGATATAGATGGTGAGCTTCCCAACCCATTTGCTGTAGACCTGTTCGCACAGAAGAAAGCTGACATTAGGTGTATTACAGCAAAGTAGAAAATTTCAGTCTATGGGTCTGGAGCCCTGAAGTGGTTGCTTTGCCTTTATAAAACCACCAGTGGGACCAAGAGACTGGCTTTACCTGATGTTGGGGTTCCAGATAATAAAAATGCTAGCACGGTCAGGGGCAAGAGTGTAATTATTTTTTCTATTAATATGCCATGTGTTTACGTGTGCATGTATATATGTATGTGTGTATGTATTTTGCCAGGCAGCTTCCTCTGGCTGTGGCATGCAACCCCAATTCCACTTTGCATGGTATTTTCTTTTTGCATTTTCTACATGAAAAAAACAGCCTTCACCCCGATGGCTCATTTGGCTTTGCTTTATTCTTTTAAATTTTCCTCAAAGGGAGGTAAAGGTCATGGAAAGAGTTAAGGTGATTTCTTTTCTTGTCTTTTCTCTGCCTGCTTTAAGTGACAATGAAAACAAATTTTACTTTAGCTAGGTGGTTTTTCTTTTTTTCTTTTTTTTTTCTTTTTTTAGCTGTCATTTTGGAAGAAAAAAAGAGTTGGAACTATTTTGAAAAGGTGTTTTGTTTTCAGAATACAAGTTAACAGCGAAGTATTTGGACAGTAAAGCCTGTTTGTTTTCAGTAAAGGAAGGCTTGGGAAACCTAATCTCCCTCCCCTCCTTTTCTCCTTCTCCTCCTCCTCTTTCTCTCCCTGTGCTATGGGGAATTAGGTTAGTTTCACACGGAAGTCACAGTGATTGTGTGCCTATTATGTTCCAGACACTGGAGTAGTAACTTTACAGTAGCTCTGGGAGGTAAGTGGATTATTCCCATTTTACAGAGTGGGAGACAGAAACTTACAGAGCTAAAACGACTTGTCTGAGAGCAAGTGACAGGCATGCCAGGTTTTCAACGTAAGGTTGTCTGGATTCAAAACCATGGTTCTTTCCCCTCTTCCACAGCACCTCTAAAGTAAAGGCAGAGGAGCAGTTCTTAATAGGGCTGCGAATCAAAATAACCTCCTGTGAAACATGAAAAAAGTTCAAATGCTTGATTTTCATTCCTGGACACGCTATGCCTGTGGCCGTTAATTCTGAGCATCAGCATCACCTGTGGTGTTTCAAAAAATTCCATGCCAGTTTCCCACCCTAAGTCTACTAAATTAGTTTTCAGGAATGGAAATCAAGTATTTGATAAATAAGGCAAAGAATAAGACAATTCTGAAGACAGAAGACATTTGTGTTAAGTTGGCACTAGATTCAGTACCTGTTAGTCTTTAGTATAGTTGATACGCTCTTTCATCTAAGTTTCCATTTGTAATATTTTTGCATCTAGTTTTCTGGGATAGATAATCCAGATGGCCATTGATAAATGCTGGTAGAGTGACTGTTAGAATTGTTTTTAAAGCCATTTTGTCTGTCGAGGAGAACCACTACCATAAGCAAAATGGTTGAGGGTGCTTATGAAGTCACCCATCACAGACGTAACTTTGTGATTTCTTCAGCTGAGAGTATTTGTTTAGTTAAGCATCCTTCTCAGGGGTTCCAAGAGTCTGATTCCCAGTGCCATCACTATCAGCCTCAGGAGGCAAAGGTGAGAAAGCCTTATTAGTCTAACTCCAAATTTGCTATTCATTTTATTAATTTCATATAGGAAAATGAACAGCGACTAGAACCTCTCTTTTAACCATCTAGAAGTCTTGTTTATTGCTTTCACTATGCATTACTAAATCATGTGGAGTTTGAGTAGAACTATACATGCCCTTTTTACACTTGCTTCTGGGCACTGAACAATCATAAATGAACTTCCATCATGAATTTTCTGGATATGGGCTAAAAGACTTTTTTTTCTACAGTCTTTCAGTTAGTGGTTCATGCCAATAAATTGACTGTAGTGTGGAAGCTAGCAGAATATGAAAATGTTTGGCTTATGGCTTACTAAAACTGGAAAAATGACACATATTGCTGATTTCATTTACCTTAGCGCACCTCCCAAGTCTCGAAGATCTATTTGTGGGTGTTTTGCCATCATGAATATAACTGATCTCGCGAGGATTACTCAAACAGCAACTCAGGAAAACATCTTTAGAGAAATCTGATCTTAACCTCAAAGTGTATTTAGCAAGCAATATTGAAGTTAAACTAAAATGGAAGGATAGTTTAAAAATCAATAGCTCAATGGTGCCATTCATAGTCTGATACAGGTATTTGCTGTCTTATTAAATGAATTTGCTATTTTATAAAATATTCCTGGCATTTTCAAACACCCTGCCTGTGCATAACATCTACACATATCTTAGTTTAAAACACTATCCAATGAGGTTTTACAATGAAAATGTTCCATCCTACTCTTTACATCCCTTCTCTGGCACCTCATCCCCTACTTCGCCAGAAACAAAGGCATACGATGCTGAAGCAGCTGAGGCATATCTATTCCGTAACAGAGAAGTGACTGATTTTGCATGACTGGCCTTAATGGTACCAGCATGGATCTCTGCCTGGCTGAACCCAGCAACGACTCGGTAATTCATGGGTGACTTCCATTCTCTCCTGCTCTCTAAGTGAAAACTTACATTGAAAAAGGCCCTCAGTTTATATATAAAGTATAAGCAGCAAAGGTGTGCTGTCTTAATTTTCAGTCTAACCCTCAAGACATCCTCCATGGCATCAGTATTAAAGCAGAAACCAAAACTACATTTTCCTATTCAATAATAAGCTATGGAAGTTGCATGGGGTCGAGTCTCTAGGAAATCCCCTCTTTCTTTGAAAAAATGTCATTGGTAAGATAGGAGATTGGCACCACAATGAGTAAAATATAGTGCGGGCTGCTACGCACTGTCAGGTAGAATTTGGTTTGAGACACTGACTTTTGTCTGCGTGGTGTCTCCGTTCCAAAGAAGATGGAAGATGCAAAATTGCAAGTTTCCAATCTCTGGTTAATGTGGTCTATACAACTGAATAATGTATAAGGAGATGTTCCTTTGATAATGTCACAATTATTCATTGTACAGCCATAAACTCAAATATTCACATTAACAGCTAGGTATTATTTTTCTTCTCTGAAATTAAGTGAGCGGCATCAGTGGTCATAAATGAGAGCATTCATCAAAGGCGGAGCCATGGCAGAGGATTAAGTGAATGCTGATGAAGTGTCCAGATTCCCATAACTTGGAATGGAGCTGCATTCAGCATTCCTTTATTATCCATCTGCCACATAACAAAAAGTCTCCTATATTTAATGCAGGTTTGCCCTAGGCCACGTAATAGGATTAGGAATAATTTCTACAAATTTACAAAAACAAATCACATGGGAAGGCTTAGAATTTGCTAATAATTTCTCCATAGCTGGGAGATCAAAGGGATGTAAGAGTCCCTAGCCAGGCGGTAGTTTGACCCTGGCCAGGCTTTTTTAATGAAAGGGTTAATCTTCTCCGAGGTGACCATAGAGGAGCAAATAGTGTGACCAAAGGCAGATTCAGGCCTCCAAAAAACAAGGAAGAAAATAGTCTGAAAAGTACAACAGCAAGAAAACATTTACAGAATCACGCGACATTTTCTGGTTTAGAAAAAATAAAACTGCAGAACCTCATTGAAAGGGGCAAGACAAAGGACGAGAGCTGGCTGAGAAACAAACCCAGGAAAGATCAAAACCCCTCACCATTGCCTTGAGGAATAAAAGAAATTAGGCTGCTTGCTTGTTCTTTTAAAGGTTTTCCCATCGTGGTCAGGTAAGGGCCGCCATCCATCTCTTAGCCCACTCACACTGTTCCTGTTGAACTTTGAGAGGCAGCCCACCTGGCAAGGGTCTGCTAGCATGCCATTTCAAGTGTACCACTTTATAAATAGGCAGATTGGGATAGAAAATCATGAATTCTTACATGGACTTTCTCCAATCTTAAAGGGAAATGAAGGTGAACAAAGGCATGTTAAAAATAATGAAGGCAGCTAGAACTAATGGCATTGCTCCAGTGTCTTTCAAGATCTTTATTACTAATTCAGATAAGTGGAAATCTGTAGCCCAAATCTGCTATCCCACCTTTTCTTCCAAGTGGCTATAGTGATGAAGCCAGGGCTCACACATATCAGGAGCCCCACCAGTCCTTTTTCCTAGCAATGGTTATAGGATCCCATTGTCAGCCTGCATGATTTGTTCTCAAGACATCCTGAACACAATGCTGGGCTTCTCCTTTATCTATTGTGCTACTCAGCAAATGGATTAAATATAGGATCTGTCTAGTGCATGAGACATGCTAGATACTTTTAATATAGTCTTGCTGAAAGTCCACTTAGCCTTTGATGGAGGTGAGAGGCTTCCTATTACTAAGTCTCACCACCTTAGTGTGGATCCAACCAGAGGGAAATAAAAGTTGCCTGTCTATTCACTTTTATTACCTGTTGGTTTGTTAAGACTAAGGTTGAAGTTGGAGGTGAAGGTCCTTCTTGGAAAACTCACTAAAAGAAATCAACTTGGGAGAAAAGGAAGGAGTGTGAGAAAAAAAAAAAATGGTCTCATTAGTCAAAACAATGGTCTCAAAATGAAGTAATTTCTTTTTTTCCCAGTTACACCTTTCTTTTGACTTCCAGCTCCTAAGAAGCAGGCTTATGACTGATGGGCTTCTTTCTGGGAAGAGTTCAGAAGAAATCAACTCCTTTCGCCCAGTGCCCTCTGATCCTCTCACTTCTTTCCCCAGAACTGAGGGAAAACTGATCATGAATTGTTCCAGGGCCCTGTGGGCATTGGTGGAAGATAGATGCCAAGATAGACTTCTGAAACCTCAATATCCTGCTTGCCAGTTCCGTGCATGCTAGATTTCTTAGTGGCAACAGTGTGGAAGAATGGTTGGTTCTTCTGGCAGAAACAGCAGACCTGAGACAAAATATATAGACTATCTTGGTACTCAATGGCTTACTGACTTATGTATGGAGGAGGTCCTAAGTCCACCAGGTCTTGTCATTCTCATCTTCTCTCTCTCAAATTTATCTTTTCCCTGCTATTCTCACTGCTGCAGTTCAGACACTGAGAATTTCCAATCTGGTCCTTACTTCACACTTTCACAGCATCCAACTGCAAGTATGGTCCAATATATTTATACTGAACTGAATTCAGTTCCTCGATAAATGATTTTTCTCCAACATTTTTATGATTTCACTCATTCTATCCTTCCATTCAAAACGTTTTCCTTCTTGTTCACATGGTAAAAACTTCAAACCTCAAATATAAGTTTCTCCATGAAGTGATTTCAGTCAGGAATACAACTAGTCAGCATTAAAGTGAAAAGCTATGAAGTCAAATTTAGGTTCATTCATGGTCATACTGTCTTGTATTTGGCAAGTGCTTTACCTGTCTGTATCAGCTACTGTTCTAAGTGCTATATGTGTATCAACTGATATAATTTTTACGTGATTCTATGATGGAAAAACATTTATTATTTATGCATGCATTGTAGACAAGGAAACTGATGCTTAGAGAAGTTAGATACTCTGCTTAAGGTTTTATCTGGTAATTGGCAGAGTCAGGCTTTGAACCCAGGCCTGCATGTTATGTTAGACTGTTTGTCAGTTCCCCTTATTTTCTGGCTAACTCTTGTACTTAAAGTCTTTGAGATGAGAGGGATCTTGGAGGTAACTGAGTTGTGTAGCTGTTTTTTGCTCTCAGATGATTAAACTGAGGCTCTGAGACAGTGAATGACTTAATCGAGGTTACAGAGTCAATAGCAGAGCTTGGGTAAGAGAACCCAGGTGCAAGACTGTCCAGAATTCTTTCCCTGAAAGCAAGTATATTTCCCTGCCCCGCCCCAACTAGAAATCTCCACCCCCTCCCCCAACTAGAAATCCCTGTGCCTCCCCCAAGTAGAAATCCCTGCCCCTCTCTCCTAACATTAATTTCTGTCACTTCTTTTAATGTACATTAGACAAATCGATTTGTTCACCAATTCTTAAAAGCCCACCATGATGTTAAATTTCGGTGATGCGAAGATGAATAGAACATAGTCTCTCCCTATGCTTGAAACACTTTCTGTCCACAGGGGGCAAGGTGTCGAGAGAGAGTTGCAAACCACTAAGAACAGTGTTATGAATGGAGGTTTGTATCCAGTGTGCTATGACAGCACAAAGGAGGAAGATATCTCTTCATGATAAAGTCAGGAATCACTTCATGGAAGAACTTACATTTGACATTTGAAATCCTTACCATGTGAACAAGGAGAAGGAAGATATTTTGAATGGAAGGATAGTGTGTCCAAAATTGGTTCCTTCCAGTGGGTTCTTGGTCTCACCGACTTCAAGAATGACGCCATGGACCCTTGTGGTGAGTGTTACAGGTCTTAAAGATGGTGTGTCAGGAGTTTGTTCCTTCAGATGTTCAGATGTGTCCAGAGCTTCTTCCTTCCAGTGGGTTCGTGGTCTTGCTGACTTCAGGAGTGAAGCTGCAGACCTTCACGGTGAGTGTTACAGCTCTTAATGGAAGCGTGGACCTAAAGAGTGGGCAGCAGCAAGATTTATTGTGAAGAGTGAAAGAACAAAGTTTCCACAGTGTGGAAGTGGACCTGAGCAGGTTGTCGCTGCTGGCTCCTGTGGCCAGCTTTCATTCCCTTATTTTGGCCAGCTTTTATTCCCTTATTTTGCTCCACCTACATCCTGCTGATTGGTCCATTTTACAGAGCGCTGATTGGTCCATTTTACAGAGTGCTTATTGGTACGTTTACAAACCTTTGGCTAGACACAGAGCACTGATTGGTGTGTTTTTGCAGAGTGCTGATTGGCACATTTACAAACCTTTAGCTAGACACAGAGTGCTGATTGGGCATTTTTACAGAGTGCTGATTGGTGTGTTTACACACCTTTAGCTAGACACAGAGTGCTGATTGGTGTGTTTACAATCCTTTAGCTAGACAGAAAAGTTCTCCAAGTTCCCACCTGACCCAGAAGCCCCCGGCTTCACCTTTCAATAAAACGTGTGAAATTGCAAACACGTTGAAGAAAATGATGCATTGAGGAACAGAATTCAGTTTAGTATAAATATATTGGACCATACTTGCAGTCGAATGCTGTGAAAGCATGAAGTAGGGGCCAGGTAGGAAATTCTGACTGAACTGCAGCAGTGAGAATAGTGGGGAGAAGACAAATTTGAGAGAGAGATGATAAGAATGACAGGACCTGGTGACATGGGAGAAGAATAAGAGGGACTCCTAGATTTCTTTCTTGGGTGGCTATGTAGGTTTACACCAAAATGAGAAATACATTGTAGCAGAGAACACTGATAAGGTAATTCTATTTTGAGTGTCTATTAGACACCCAGGTACATCTGTCTAACTAACTGTGGGAAATAAGGGTCTGGAGCTCCAGGGATGCAACTGAGTGGAGAAGATGAAGATGTGGGTACATTGATGGTAAAGGAAACTAGGAAATAAAGATCTTTTGAAGAAGAGTGTATAGAGTGATAAGAGGGGGATGATAAGTATGCGAAAACAAAACAGAGATAGAGGGTGTTTACAGAGAAGCAAGAAAATAACTCAAAGAGAAAGACTTATGACGTAGAAGGAACAAAAGGAAGGGTGTTAGTAGAGAGTGTTGTCAGTGGGGTTGCTCAGAGGTCAGAAAAATTAAGGACTGAAAAGTAGCCATTAGGTATACCAACTATTAAGAATGGGGATTGGAATAAGAACAATTTTAGAAGTCTGTTTGTAGGAGCTGCATAAGTGAATGAATGCTTAAGAGGAAAAACAGAACAGAATTAGAAAATGAAAGGCAGGTCAGAGATAAGAAATTGAGGTCTCGGGTAAAAGACGAAGGGCCTAATGGACCTCTGTAGGCCAAGGGGAAGGAGCTGGAAAAGAGGACAAGGCTGGAGACATGAAGCAAAGTCCCAGGGTTTGGAAGGGTTGGAATCAAGGGCACTTGTGGTCAGGCTGGCTTAGTAACGACTCAGCCTTGTTGGACGTGTGAATAGTGCAACATCTTTTCCTCAAACTGCCTCTCTTTGTAGCCCATGATTTATCTGAAGGTGTGTGGAGCTTCCTGGAAGGGACCTGGGAGAGACTGGAATTGTAGAGTCTGGGGATAAAATGGAGAAGGGAGTATTTGGAAGTCATATTACAGGGGACATACGTTCTGATGGTAGAAGGTAGCGATGAGGAGAGGGGCTGAATGGAAGTCCTATTTTAGGGGAAAGGTGAAAGAAAAGAAAAGGCGACCTGCCCATAATGGAAGATGGAATCTGGCAAAGGAAGGCTAACTTAGTGGCGGGTCCTCAGGGCTAAATGCAATCTTGGGAATGATGTTGCAGCTCTCATGGAACTTCTGTAACCCAAGGCTGAAAGAGGTGTGCTGCTCATTGAAATATCCCTTTCTCAAAATACGGAACATTTTGAACCAAGCCACTTAGCCCCCTTGTGGAGCTATCCATATATAGGTCTAGGGAAGTTGTCTTCATTCTCTCTCCTTTTCAACTAGCACAAAAGGAACAGTGGTGCTGTTTCTCCTCTGTCCTTTGATAGGCATAGAGTGTACAGGAATTTAGCTTGGCAAGTGGCAGTTGTAGTTGGACTGGTGGTGGGAATGACAAAGCTTGTCTGAGAGAAAAATCTGTCTCACAGAGATCTGAAACCTTCTCTGGGGCTCTGATGACACTCCAAGTCATCACTGCACAGAGGCAAGGAGGGAAGGAGGGCTTTTGTTTTGCAAAAGCATCGTTGGCCACTGGGCAGGAGCCCACATACAGGAGATAGTGGCTGCTTTGATGGTGACCCTGGCAGTTTTATTGTAGGGACTGGTGACGGAGTGCCAGGTCTCAGTATTCCAGGCAGGACTCCAAGTTCGGTTGACTGGACAATTTAAGAAAACACTGAGAGCAAGTATTTTTGCTTCTCAAGCTGTGGGACGGAGTATTTAAAAGCCACACAGTCCTGAATTCCAATCACAACTTTTCCAAGTACTGAGGCAAGTTATTGAACTTATCGAATTTGAGAGTGGGATCTGACTGAATGGAGCTTGGAGATATTGAAATTAGAATATTAATGTTAATGGCTACATTTATGTTGTAGGTTAGGGGAACTCAGGCATTGCAATGTAATTAAATTGTTTTCCATCTTAGACTTAAGCGTAGTAAGCGAGTTTACTCAGTTAAGAAGAAAGGAGCAACAGTTAATTACATTAGAATGCTGCTGAGCTTTCAAAGCAAAATCATTCCTAATTTGTACACTCAATCTGTAGCATATCTTATTCAGACACTTACTCTTCCCCACTTTCTTCTTACCCCCATTTTATTCTGTCTTCAGGCAGTTTTTTGTCATTCTAAAGGAAGATAACAGATACGTCTATTGACTGTTTACTTTGCTACTTATTTCAATTCTACTGAATTCGAAAAATTTCACAGAGGTCCAGGTACACTAACTCATGCCTATAATCCCAGCACGTTGGGAGATGAGGTGGGAGGACTGCTTGAGCCTGGGAGTTGAGACTACGCTGGGCAGCAGAGTGAGACCCCATCTCTATAAAAAAATTTAAAAATAGGCTGGATGTGGTGGTGCCAACCTGTGGTTCCAGCAACTCGGAGGCTGAGGGCTGAGGTGGGAGGATTGTTTGAGTCCGGGAGGTCAAGTTTACAGTGTACTATGATTGTGTCACTGCATTCCAGTCTGGATGACAGAGTGACACTTTATCTCAAAGAAAAAAAAAATCACAGAGGTAGAAGAGACAATGGTCTTGGCTGATTCACAGCTGTTGTTGTGGTTATTAAAGTGTGTTTTTGGAACAGCTTCTCATTGGATGTTAATGTATCACATAAAATAAGGATAATTATTTCATAGTTTGGGAAAGCTGACCAATCATGTTTCATTTCTGTAGTAATATAGCTTCCTCAAGACTGACTATACTAACATGCATTTGGATCTCTCAAACTTATTTGACCCCGTAAAATATAAAAATGTGAAAGACCTACTTTCCTTCAGAACTGTTGCAGAAATTGTGTATCATGGATCAAGCTTTCAGAAATTGTTTCTAGGAAAATGGGCAGCTTGGACTTTTGGGACCTGAGATATTGAAGTGGAAAGAGTCCTGTAGAAACTTCTAGAGTGAGAAAAGAAAAAGATTGAAAAATTTTTAGGAACTAGCTTTTGGTGTTTCGTGCTTTCTCTCTAATATCCCAATTTATTCCATTCGCACTTTAATCAGAACCAGGAAAATTGGAATGTGGGAATTCCAGTAACTCCCAGGCAAAATTCCTCATGTTACTCTTCTATGAGTGGTAGGGCAATACAGTACTGTGTAGTTTTTATACCAAAGACTGACTGGCTCTGTGTTTTTCTTAAATGAATGCCAGCAATTTCTGGCAATGGCAATTGCTATAGCAAATACTCCAAACAATGATCAGGGCAAGGGATATGACATATTTTATCAAAATATCTAAAATAAGTCATAAGAAAGTGTTGTTTGGGAGATATTTTTACAAGGATTTTTGTCTTCTGCACGTTCCAAATCTTTCAGATGTTCTGATTGATTATTCTTTAGCCTAGGCATGATGGAAATTCTTTTCTTCAGAGCATACATTCATTGACTATTCCAGTCACACTGGATAACCCATGTGAAAAATTACCCAATTGGTGATTCTTAACCAAGGGTAGGTAAGCATACACAATTCTACATAGCTATGTACAAATATATGACACTTGGCCCATATGCACAGATTCCGATTCAGTAAGATTTAAGAGGGCCTCCTAAGTTTGTGTTTTTGCAGTGACCCCTGGATGAGTCTAATGTACACCTTGAGCTGAGAACCCTTGGGATGGATATAACTAAATTAGCAGAAATAGACTATTTTTCATTTATGAAACAGCATGACATGCTAGACCTCACACAGTCCTCATTGATGATGGTGAAAAATGTGCATTTTAAAGTAAAAATGATGATCAGACATCTTTATTTGTATCTGTCTCATATTCTAAATATTCCTTTGGAGGCAAATTTGGTAAAGTGGCAAAGTGAGAGGAACAGGCAAGATGCTGACTCACCTGCCTATAGGATGTATGTACAAAACTCCCTTTATTGAGGCAGCTTCTGTGAGTGTGGCTTATAGGTACTTTTGAATTAGGGAAATATGATATTTCAGGGTAAGGAAAATAAGGTGCACTAGACTCTCTGGGGAATGCTACATCAAGAGAGGCGATGATGAGAGGAAAGTAATGGAGCTGAGCGTTCATATCTTGGCTTCATGTTCATATCAGCTCATTCTACTCAGATCATTGACACAGCCACCAATGATAATATTTTGGATTTGCAAATAACAGAAAACCTTAAGCCACCCAATGTTCCCAGAGAGACATTGCTGAAACAATGACAATGAGAAAATGCGATGTGTTTGTCAAATTAGAGTACCAAATTCCATCATCCTTTGGTGCAGGTAGGAGGAAATCCTGGTTAACAAAGTGTTACGACATCTCTGAATCTCCTAAATAAGCTTTCTAGGATGTGATGATGAAATGATAGCTTATTGTGCAGAGAGGAAGATCCAATTATCTTCATAGTAACAATTTTACCTTCTTTTGTTTTTCTGATCTGCTAGCAAGCTAAAAGAATAGCTTTTGAGAGAAAAAGTTGAAATTTCATTAATGGCTGATGGAATGGCTGAGATAATGATCTATCTACAACATCTGTCACCCTCCCTGTATCTTGGGTGGACTCAGAACTGTCCTAGAATGAAATCTCAGGATAAGGTGGACCCTATATGGCTTAGAGCGTGGGTTTCCTTTGAGTAGCCTTGGCTTAAAAGCTAATATCCTCAATCACACAGCGCCTTTGAAAACCTTGGATTCCAGTATTGTTTCTTTCAAGAACTAACCACCTTAATCCCCATTTGTTAATCCTTCAGGGGAAGTGTGCATGATATTATTATATATTGTTCATGATTATATGTATATTCAAACCACAGGGGAAATGAATGACATTATCTATTAATCTGTTTTATTTAAAAAAATCATTTGCCTATATTTCTCTAAGTAGGACCTGACTGGAAGCTCACATCACTACCCCCATCCCCAAATACTCAACTCAAATATTACAACATAATTGAAATTAGATTAAAAAATTAAATGACATTTTGCGAACCGTTTAAAAGGGTCAGCAATGTGTTTGAGCACTACGAGATTAACCTTTGTTCATTTGGGAAAATGCAGACTTCAATAGGGATTCTGTGCTGGGGTTGCACTTGCTAAAAGTTTAAAACAGTAATTTTTTCCTAAGAAAGGTCATCTTGAGCTAAAATGTCAAATAAATTATTTAGATTACTGAATTAGAAAAGTGAGGATCTGACAGGCTGAATTTTTTATGCACATTAGCCACATCCAGGGTCTTTCTATGCTCTTTTTATTAGGTAAAGTGCACCCCCTTGCCTCTTATTAAAAATCTCTCCATTTAGTCCGATACACTTCCTTTGATAGATGACTGCTGCTTTTGAGCATCCAAATCCATGAGGCTGCTGAATTCATATGGCTTGTGTCCATTTTGCATTCCTCCTAATACAGATTCTAGTGAAAAGGCACACAAGTCACAGAGAAAAGAACATACACATAAGCACACACGTGAGCACACACACCAACCATAAATGTTTGTATGTATGCACACAAATACATAATGATATCTCAAGCATGTACACAAACATGTATAATGTATATATATTCTTTAAGCAAGATACTTTGACTTCAGAAAAATAAAAATGTTATTCGAAGATAATACACACTCCTTGACTTATGATGGGATTACATCCCAGAAAGCACATGGTATATTGAAAACATTTTAAGTCGAAAATGCATTTAATAACCCCCAAAACTCAAAGCTGAAAAATCTAACCTATAGATTTAGAATTACAAACGCATTGTAATTCTGAAATGCGTTTTTAATAGAGAACGACTAGTATCAGATTGTTCCTACTTAGGAAATAATACCCAGAAAGTAAATGGCTTTGTGACCATGTGACTGAAGGAATTCTCCTGGATGCAAAAGTACTCTTTGAAGGAACCTCTAGGTGCCACTGCCATCTTGGGTAAATGGCAGTTTTCTGGTTAGTGCTGCTTTTATAGAGCACTGTGAGCCTTTTAAAACATTTTCCTGTTGTAGGTAGGTGATGCTGGTACTAGTTCTATTTTACACATAAGAATTTGAGTTATAGAGCTGTCAAAATTGTTGATAAGGCTTGGTTACTATCACATTTTCACATGTGAGTCCTAATATTGGCTCCTGGCTCCTTCTCCACCAGAATATTTATGTCAGATCTGTGGTTTCTTACGCAGATAAGTTCTTTTGAATGTTTAGTTGAATATTTTGGTGCCTATAGGTGGAAATGTACTTGGTACTCCCAAATGTCTTCATACCTTTATACACAAAATACACAATATTCTGTATTTTTGTGAGACTTTTAGCTTATACTTCTTATGTTTCTGGCGCATATATATATATTTTTTAAATTCCTCATTTTAGAGAACTTTTTTCTCTAGAATAGTTATTTTTCCAAGCTGCTTTTTCATATCTATCTCAAGAAATTCTCTTTACTTGGCTAAGAATCCTTGTACAATCCTGGGTTGAGATTAGAATTCAAAATTTAGAGATTCTTGTTTCCAAATCTGTGGTTGAATTACATTCGTTTCTTTTCCTCCTCCTCCATCTATACTTTTCATCTCCCCCCATTTTTCCTTTATTTCCTCTTCTTCTTTGGCTGTCTACATACCTCTTGCTTATTTGGATAATGTTTGTGCCCTGTATTTCCCGGCCTCCTTGAAGTTGGGCAGAGTTTATGACTATTTCTGGCTACTGGAATGTGGATAGAAAGGAAGTATGTCACTTCCGGGTTAAAGACCTGAAAAGCCCTCACACACCCCTCTAGCTGCTGCTTCTATTACCATGGCAGTTGAGGAGGGGCTTTAGCTGTGATGATAGGACTAAAACTTTGAAGCTGACCATGAGGAGATGCCCTGAAAAGGCACACATGCCTGCAGTAGACTTTCCATTAGCAGCACATTAATTTTTGTTTGGTTAAACATTTGAGATTTTGGAATTGTTAGCACAGGATAATCTAGTTTATTTTGACTAAAATAGATTAAGGGGGACTCTTTATTCAGAATTTTAGAATTTTATATTCAATGAAAATACAGTACATTTTATTGTTTCCATCTTGACCTTTCATTCTAACCATTGCCCTCTTATATGGGGTCTCTGTGAGTATCCAAATTCATATAAGGTGAGCGTTTTTTAAAATTCTGCGCTCAATGATTTTTTTTGAGTAACATTCTCATATGTTGCCTAAACTTGACATCTCCCTGAGTGTAATAAAAAAAACCAGGAAGTGCTGACACATGCAAAAAACTGTTAAATCCCAATATTTCTTCCATTTATTTGAAGAAAAGATGTCCTGGCAATTGTGGGATTTACAAATGTCCAATTCTAGAGAAAGAGTTCAAAAAGAAGAAAATGAAAGGATTTCAAAATGTCTATTTCTTTTATACCACTGTAAAAATAAAGACATATTGCTTTATGCATGGCCCATTAGGTCACTGAAATTTGGAATGCATGACTGTGGTTTTCAATTGATCTTTAATTTGAATGCATCTGAGAAGTAGTCTAGGAATTGCTGGGCCCTAAATATAATTTTCCAAATATCTGAATTTCTGGCACTGAAGTTGCACTGACTTTAAGAGCTTATAAAATTGGCTGATGCAATACAAAGGATAGCTCAAACTTTCCCAAGTTTAAATTCCTCCTAGGGGATAATACTCTCTCAGGGATAATGTATTCCTAAGCAACTTACATAAGTCAAGAAAAGACCTGTTGGGCTAAGCAGGTTTTTATTTGTGACCCAGGCTTTTGTATGTTTGTGTGTGTGTGTATTTACCTGGGTATAATCTTGATTTACATGGTATTCCCTAGAAGTTGAGGTGAGGATATATTGTTTTTTAATTCATGTTCTCATGACCAAATGACATTTGAATATCCCTAGAATAAGAGCTTTCAGTGACTCCTGAATTAAGTCTAAACCCCTTTGTCTCTGTGTATTTCTATAATATAGTCTTTCTCTGTGAAAACTACTTTCATTAGACACATTCTCTGATCTACTTGACCAGTGACCAGCTCATTCTGATCTTAGAGCTTTTGTTCATATTGTTTAGTCACTTGGAATAATCTTTCTTCTTCCTCCACTCCTATCCATGAATTATCCATTCTTCAGGAGCCAGCTCCAAGCCTAACTCTTCCACTAACTTTCTTTTATTACTAAAGGCAACAAATTTCTAGCAGCTGCCTTTGGTACTGAATTATGCCTTGAATGTATTATCCAATAAATAATAAATTTCATATGGGCGGTCCAAAGGATGGGGGTGGAGATGGAAAAATTGTTTACACATAGGTCCAGGAAATGGAGCCAAACTTTGAAAGCTGAGGGATGACCAGTCAGTCAGGAAGGAGAAGACACAAGAAAATGAGTGTATCAGTCCATTGTTGCCTTGCTACAAATAACTGTTATGGGCTAATTTATAAAGAAAGGAGGTTTAATAGTTTCACATTTCTGCAGGCTGTACAGGAAGCATGTTACTGACATCAGTTTGGTTTCTGCAGAGGCCTCAGGAAACTTACAATCAGGATGAAAGGCAAAAAAGGGGGAATGGGCAAGTCACATGGCCAGAGCAGGAGCAAGAGAGAGAGTGGGGAGGTGACACAAACTTTTAAACAACCAGATCTCTTGTTAGAACTCACTGTTGCAAGGACAGTACCAAGGAGATGGTACTAATCATTGATGAGAAATCTTCCCCCATGATCCAATTCAGTTCCCACCAGGCCCCACCTCGAACCTTGAGGATTACAATTGAACATGAGATTTCTGTGGGGACACAGATTCAAACCATTTTTGAGTGTGAGTTGATAATGAATAAACCAAAAAAACAGTTATATACAGGCAAAATGGGGCTATGACACCAGCTATGAACAACTGATACAGCTGTTCTGATTGATTATCAGCCCTGCATAAAAGTGTTCACGGATGGGACTTCAGCTGGTTGGCTCAAATACATCTTTATTTAGATTGGATGCCACCAGAAATGCAAATGGATTAGACTTATTTCCTTTTTTATTCCTTCAAGAATGTTCTGGCCGGGCGCGGTGGCTCAAGCCTGTAATCCCAGCACTTTGGGAGGCTGAGACGGGCGGATCACAAGGTCAGGAGATCGAGACCATCCTGGCTAACACGGCGAAACCCCGTCTCTACTAAAAACACAAAAAATTAGCCGGGCGAGGTGGCGGCGCCTGTGGTCCCAGCTACTCGGGAGGCTGAGGCAGGAGAATGGCGGGAACCCGGGAGGCGGAGCTTGCAGTGAGCTGAGATCTGGCCACTGCACTCCAGCCTGGGCGACAGAGCAAGACTCCGTCTCAAAAAAAAAAAAAAAAAAAAAAAAAAAAAAAAAAGAATGTTCTTAGGGCTTACAATATGCCATGTGCTATCCTGAAGCTTTGCCAACCAGTGCTAATTGTAGCCGTCAAAACACTGTCTAGTACATGTGATTGAGACTTCATAGGTCTGGCTGGGCTGACATGCATGTGACATTCTTCTGGTAGAGGATCCTACAGGGACAGTGGCCTTCAGGGCTGGACCTTGTGGACAAGATGGGGTTGAAACAGTGGTTCTGGATCCCTAGAATACACACGAGCTCTCAGCCAAGTTGTGGACATACAGGCCCACCAAACCTCCTAGGAAGCCTGAAGATGCTTAGGTTCCAGTGCTTGACCAGAAAATCTCTAGATGATGATTTTAGGCTTCTAGAATCACTTCTGTAGCCTGTGATAGATTTTCCCCCTATTCTAGATAGTTTAACTCTTCTAGGGCCAACTTGTGAAAAAAATAGCAAGATAAAACTCCTTGTCTGGGTTGCCATGCTAACATTGGAGGCAAAGTCTACTATAAATTGACTTTGGATATTGGAGCTGGATTAAAGGTGAATAGCACCTTTGGCTTAAATACATCTGCCATTCCTGGGATCCGGTTGAATCTAGGATCCTCCTTTAGGTGGTGTTGTGGACTGAATTGTGTCCCACTAAATCCATATGTTGAAGAGATCTACCTCTAATGTGACTGTGGAGATAAGGCCTTTAAAGAAGTAAATAAGGTTAAGTGAGGGCATAATGGTGTAACTCTATTTAATGTGTCTGATTTTTCCTCAGCTTCTGCTCCCATAAATCACTAGCCTATTTGTTCCATAACTCAAAATATTTAGATTTCTTTAGAGTTCTGGCTACTCTTTGAGTTTTGGGGACCTACACTACAGAATTCTCTGGCCCTATCACCTCTCACTGGAAGTGGATCGAGCAGAACCACAGGTCTTTGTTACCTGAGGGCTAACAAGTGGGTTGTACATGGGAAAGTAATCTGAACCTCAGTCTGTTGGCATCGTCCATATCTCCTAAGGGAAAAAGCCAATAGCCCAAGAACACTCCTTTGGATCACTCAAAAATTTAATAATTTGATTTTACAGCAAGATAAGATACTACTATTGATTCAGGCCCATATGTACAAAAGGCAGAGTATGAATGAATATATGGATATAAAACCAAGATCCAGAAACTATGTCTTACTCCTCACCAACCCCCTGCAAGATGTTGTGAAAACTGTTCTTCACTAGGTGCCGTGGCACTGTTTAGACATTGAAGGAGCTAAAAGGCTGAATATAACCAATGGGTTCAAGCATGGTTTAGTCTTGCAGTGGTTTCAAGCATTATTTAGTGTTGCATTCATTGCCCTCCTACAGGGGTATATGTTATGCTCCCTGGAGGCACAGCTTCATTAAGGCCTAGCCCCTTGGAGCCACTACAGAAGGTTGATTCTTTGGACTGCCAGACATTCATCAAGCACTTCATTACATTTAGGGCATGTTCAGAAGATCAGAAATACTTCTTATCTTGACTTAACTAGGAACTGAGCAGCTTGTGAGACCGGCCAAATAAATTAGAAATTGAGGCAGCCCATCCTGGTTTTCTAAAAATTGTTTAAGGTGTAGCTGTTGGGGGTGTGGCCAGATGTGGCACTGTACCTTGTTGGCAAGGTTGAGTCATGTGTACTTACAGCAGTCAACTTCACCAAGGTGTTCCCCAGCTGTCTCGAGTGGGATCTGTTTTCACTACGAAGAGGTCGTCTCTCATCAATGAATGAAAAGTTCTCATCTCATTCCTGAAAACTAGAACATTCAGCACACTCACATGCGTTTACATTCCATTATTTTCATGTGCCTCAAGGATTATGGACTGATGGGATAAAATTTTAGTTCCCAACTGTGGGATTGAGTTATAATCAGAATGCACAAGAAAAATGCAGGATTTTGAAGAAATGAGGGCCAGTTGGGCTCTCTACTGACTTATCTGTCCAAGGGAATGCCCAGAAGAGGAGAGTAGAATCAGAATCCAAAAACTGAGATAAAGATCAGAAGCAGGTTAGTGTAAACAAGCTGGAAGATCTGGGCAGCAGAGGGCTTGGAGAATGATGAACAGTAATGGGTAGGCTGAGACCAGCACCTCATAAGAGGGTGAAGCAGTACATTTCTGGAGAAAGATATGTGCAAGGTAACAGGTTTCTGGAACATTTTACATATGGCCAGCACTAATGGTGGGCCAGGGCCAGGTAATTAAAGGGACATAGCTGAAAGAAACAACATCCATTTTACTCCTTCAGAAATCTCATTAGACTTATAATTAGCTACATAATTGAACACTTATTTCATATCTAAGCTCTTTCAAGTTGGTTTTCTACCCTCACAACATATGCCTCAATCCACTAAGAACACAGTGGGTTGTGTAGGAATGTTTCTTGATTGATTGATGAATAGAGTCCCTTATTTAGAGCGATTTCCATGTAGCTGAACCACTGTCTATTCGTTTCATGTTTGCAAATATTTTTCCAAGGGAGTATTCAATCTGTTTCTCATATACATCCAAGTTATGCCTCTCATGCATGTTTTGTTGCCTGCTTCATAATACAAACAAATTTCTCACTTGCCTATTCTGCCTAGAGTGGGACAGTAGGTGATATTTCTGGTACCGAATTACCCATTGATGCATCTGCCTGGACATGGAGATGGAGAGTGAAATATGAAGACTACTGCTGGAGGGAAGCTATTTAATTTTGGGTTGTGGCCACAGCAAAACTTGACATGGGGCAACACTAGGAAAGGGGCATGGGATGAATTTATTTGTCATATTGTATTTTTGAAAGATTGACTCATAAATTTCACTTTAGCCATTAACAACATGCAGCCATTACTCAAACTATTTATCAGTTGCCAAACAAACAAACAAAAAAAAGGTATCCTGGTGGCTCAAACCTTGAATAATGTGGGAGGACCTAAGGAGAGATGGGAAAAAACTTACCCATAATTGTGAGAGGGTTTGTGTTTTTGTCCTTTCCTTCCTTCAGCAGGAGGAACACACCCACATTTCTAGTATCAGGACCTCCCTGATTCAGTCCTTTGAAAGGCCCTAAAATGCTCTCCTTATTTTTGTGTTAAAAACTGTCATGGGTTCAGTTAAAGCATAATTTTGCATGTATAGGGCTTGAGGGGGTGGGGAACAACTGCATGATTGCAGCTCATCGCTATGATTTCTGGCCAGTTGTTTCTTTTTAAGGACTGATTAATTGCCAGGCCTCTGACTATTCCTAAACCTCTGATGGCTGGCAGAGGCGGTGAAACAGCTATTCCCAAGCTCCAGAAACTGGCTTCCCATGGCTCTAAGAGCAGGGCAGAAATTCAACTTTGGGGAAGATGTTCTCTTGGTTCTGAGAGAGTATGAAGAACTCTCTCATTTTAGCCAGAAAGCTCTCATTCATAAACTTGATATTGACTGTTGTTGACATTGTTGGAAAAAAATTGAAAGGCCAATACTTCAGAATGGGATGTTGGCTTCTGTTAAAAAATTTGAATGGTGGTCTTAGGGTTCTTGCAATAGATTTTTTTTTTTTTTTCTTAATGAAGAAATTTGGGATTTCTTTTGGTGGGTGTGGTGACAAGAGTTTTGTGGTTCTGAGACTCAGGGGAAGAAAAATATGGGAGAGAACTCTGTGTTAGAAAGCAGATCCCTAAAACAGGGTGGAAGGCCAGAGGACCAGGGCAAAGAATGGTTAGGAGGATCTCTCTGTCACAGAATTGCAGATCAGCTAAAGGGGAAATGAACTAATTTGAGAAAAATATTCTTAAGACAATGGACTATCCTGCAGTCTACTGTTTTGTTGAATGATCCTTCTTTGCATATCAGAAAGCAACTGATATACTTTGGGTGCTGTATTAGTCAGGGTTCTCCAGAGAAATAGACTTCCCCCACCCCTGACCGTCCACACCCATTTTAAGGAAATTGGCTCATGTAATTGTAGAGGCTGGCAAGTTTGAAGTTTGTAGGACAAGCCGGTAGGCTAGCAACTTGACAGGAGTGGACATTGCAGTCTTTAGGCAGAAGTTCTCCACGAAGCCTCAGTTTGGCTTTTAAGGCCTTCCAACAGATTGGATGAGGCCCATTCACATTACCAAGAGTAATCTCCTTTTCTTAAAGTCAAGTGATTGTGAATATTCACCACACCTACAAGATACTTTTTATAGCATCACCTAGATTAGTGTTTGATTAAATTACTGGGTACTAGAGCCTAGACAAGTTAATACATAAAACTAACTACCATAAGCATTAATATCCATGTTCAAATAGTTTATAGAGGTGATAGTTCTACGGCCCTCAGTTATGTTCCTGTCTTACCTGCATCTTTACAGGCCCTGTCTTTCCACCCACTCTCCTCTTGGAGGTCCAACTCATATATTTTAAGAACTCCTGTTGAATGTTTTCTCTTTTGCATTTAGTATTCTTGTTGCTGTTTGGAATATTACCCCAAATTCACTAGCACATTAGGTCTGTTTCTTCAGGAAATCATCTACAATAACTCCTAGCCCTGATGGTTTCCTAAATTAAAACTGATAGCTTAGTCCAAGTCCATTATTTGTTTATTCATTTAATCCTTCATTTATCAACACTGATTTTTAGTACTGACTGTATATAAATATATTACTATCTTATAAGTCCCGATGCATATATAAGGATGAATAAGACATCTTTATATTCTTTTTATTCCCTGCATTACTGTTTAGCTGACCACAGAGAAACACATTTACTACTATTCTGCTCACTTTCAAAGCCTTTTAAATCTTCCTGCATTTTATCCCCATTGACTGGGTTTTCTATAACCTAAAAGATACCAGTATTGTCTGCAAGTATGAGGATTTTATTAGATATTCCTTCATCTAGATCATTTATAAACATGCCTTGGCTTTGATCTTTGGGAGTTTTCAGCACTTAAACTTATCCATCTAAAGAAGAACTTACTTATTCCCATTCTTTGTAATTTATGTTAGCTTCTTACTTAGAACTGAATGTTCCTTCAAGCCCACTGTGACTTTTTTAAGTTAAATATTTACTGAAGTATAACACACATACGGAAAAATAATCATGTGATGAATCTTCACCAAGTGAACAGACCCATGTGACCACTACCCAGTTCCAGAATTAGTTATCAGCACTCCCCCAAATCCTCCTCATCCCCCATCTTCATTGCACACTCCTGAAAGTCAACAGAAGCTTTCTGATATCATAATTACTTGCTTTTGCCTGTTTTTACCTGCATATAAATGAAGTTATACAGAATGTGCATTTTTAGTCTTTTTTTTTTTTTCTCATAACACTATTTCTGGGAGACACAATGTTGCTATGGCCGTGTTGTTTGGAGGAGCAGCCCTTGGTTCGTCCTCAGTACTGTATAATATTACACCGTGTATCCATACACAATTTGTTGTCCATTCTACTGTTAATGGGTATTTAAGTTGTTTGCCTTTTGGCTGTTTAGTGCTACTCTGGACACTTGGACATGTTTTTTATTTTTTGATGTGGATGTGGATGTGTTTCTGTCAGATGTATACCTGGGAGTGTCATTGTTAAGTCATAGGGCATATTCAGCTTTAGCAGAGATCAGCAGAAATGTTTCCAAAGAGATACGCCAATTTATAAGCATTCCTGTTGTTTCATATTCTTATCAATATTTAGTACAATCAGCTTCCAAATTTTAACCTTTTGTTGTTGGTGTTTGAATCTCCTTTATAATGATGTTGAATACTTTTAATAGGCTTACTGGCCATTTTGGTACTCTTTTTGAAATGCCTTTTTTTGGGGGGCAGCGGGGACGGAGTCCCACTCTGTTTCCCAGGCTGGAGTGCAGTGGTGTGATCTTGGCTCACTGCAACCTCTGCCTCCTGAGTTCAAGTGATTCTCCTGCCTCAGCCTCCTGAGTAGCTGGCTAATTTTTGTTTTTTAAGTAGAGATGGGGTTTTACCATGTTGTTCAGGCTGGTCTCAGACTCTTGACCTCGTGATCCACCTGCCTTGGCCTCCCAAAGTGCTGGGATTACAGGTTTGAGCTACTGCACCAGGCCTTGAAATGCCTTTTTAAGTCTTTTGCATTTTTTATTTTTCTGATGACTTTATTTTTAAAAATCAATTTGTTGGAGTTATTTGTGTATTATTGATGCAAATTAGTTATCAGGTATATATTGCAAATACTTCTCATACTCTGTGACTTGCCTCTTCAAAATGGGGTCTTTTGATAAACATAAATTCTTAATTTTAATGTCCAGTATATCAACTTTATATTTTATGATTAGCATTTTGTTTACTGTTTTTAAAAATAGTTTTCTTCCACAAGATATCCTATGTTTTCTTCTAAGGATTTATTGTTTTTACTTTTATACTTAAATCTACTGTTGACCTGGAATTGATTATTTTATATGTAGTATGAGTCTGGGGCCAATTTTTTTTTCCATAAGGACATCCAATTGACCTAACAATACTTGAAAAACTATTATTTCTCCATTGCCTTTAGTATAATACTTGTTAAATCAAATAACCACATACATGTTAATCTGTTTTTGGACTTTTAAATTATGTCCCATTGATCTATTTATAGTTCTTTGGGTCAATATTATTTAGATTGCTTGTAAATTTCTCTCACTAATTCTTTGTACTTATCACTGCTGTAAGGAAATATAATTTTTGTATGTTGATATTGAATCGGGGTTCCTATAAATTCAATTGTTAATTCTGTGTATATATAGGTTCTTCTGGAATTTCTTGTTGTTTGTAAATAATTATAGTTATATTTCTTCCTTTCCTTTTGTATATCTTGCTTTTATTTTCTTATTTCCTGCTGGGATTTTCAGTAAAATGTCAAGAGAATTGACAAGAGCAGGCATCTTCATTTTAGTTTCACTATTAGGAGGAAAGATTTCAGCAGTTCATTATTATTACCTCTGCTGTAGGGTTTTTGCAGATACTCTTTATAAAACTTAAAAGTTCCATTTAGTATTTGATATGTTATTAAAGAATTACAGTTAAAACAATGAGATACCATTACACGCTTACTAAATATAAAATTCCAAAACAGTGACAACACGCAGTGCTAGTGAGAACACTGAGCAACAGGAACTCTCAGTCATTTCTACTAGTAATGCAAAATGGTACAGCCACTTTGGAAGATAATTTGAGAGTTTCTTGAGAAGCTAAAAATACTCTTACCATATGATACAGTGATCACACTCCTTTGTATTTACCCAAATGAACTGAAAACTTATGTCTACACAAAAACCTGCACATGGATGTTTATAGCAGCTTTACTCATAATTGCCAAAACTTGAAAGTAATCAAGATGTCCATCAGTAGGTGAATGGAAAAATAAACTGTGGTACATCCAGACAATGAAATATTATTTAGCACTGAAAGGAAATCAGCTATGAACCCATGAAAAGACATGGAAGAAACTTAAATGCATTTTACTAAGTGAAATAAGCCAATCTAAAAAGGCTACATGCTGCAGGATTCCAACTACATGGAAAAGGCAAAACCATGAGACAGTGAAAAGATCAGTGGTTAAGAATAATCATCAAAGGATCACAAATAATCAAATGTTGGGGCCAAGAATGGTGGCTCACGCCTGTAATCCCAGCACTTTGGGAGGTCGAGGCAGGCAGATCACCTGACGTCAGGAGTTTGAGACCAACCTGGCCAACATGATAAAACCCCGTTTCTACTAAAAATACAAAAATTAACTGGGTGTGGTGGTGTGTGCCTGTAATCCCAGCTACTTGGGAGGCTGAGGCAGGAGAATCACTTGAAGCTGGGAGGCAGAGGTTGCAGTGAGCCAAGATTGTGCCACTGCACTCCAGCCTGGGTGACAGAGCGAGACTCTGTAAATAAATAAATAATCATCAAATGTTGGCTTTTCCTACTTGATTAATATCTGCTTTTATCTTTGAGTTTACTGTTTTTTAGAGTTGTATATTGGTCTCATTGATTTTAGCCTCTCCTCTTTTAAAAATATTCATTTTAAGTCTGTAAGTCTTCCTGTAAGCATAGCTTTAGATTTGTTTATACTTTTAGGGCAGTGAAACTATTTTGTATAATACTGTAATGGTGGATACATGTCACTATATATATGTTCAAACTAATAGACTGTACAACAAGAGTAAACTCTAATGTAAACTATGAACTTTCAGTGATAATGATGTGTTCATGTAAGTTCATTGGTTGTAACAAATGGTACCACTGTGGGATGTTGATAGCGGGGCAGGTTGTGCATATCTGGAGGTACAGGGAACATGAGAGCTCTCAGTAATTTCTGCTCAATTTTTCTGCGAACCTAAAATTGCTCTAAAATATAAAGTCTATTAAGTGCATATTTAATGTATAAAATATATCATTACATGTATAGTTAATTTTTTGACATATATAAAGTTAGCTAGAACTCATCTGGTCATCTGGCCCTGGTGACAATTTTAATGGTAATTAAAATAAAATAGATTTTTCAATAGTAAAAAATTTTCCCTTTTATTTCTTTCTATCTGATTTTAAAGTTAATGTGACTTTTTATTGTGAATGCATGATATATTTTATCAAATGTTTCTGTTGAAAAGATGCTATGGTTTGAACTTAGATTTTCCCCACTAAAAATCACATTGAGGCTTTGTCCCTAAGGTAACAGTGTTGAGAGGTGATGAGACCTGTAAGAGACATTTGATCATAAGGGATCCACTTTCATGAAGGGATTAATGCAGTTTTGTGGTAGTGAGTGAGTTCTTGCTCTTTCGAGACTTGATGAGTTACTATGAAGGTGAGTTGTTATGTGAGGCTGCCTCTTGTGTTTGGTCTCCTTGCACATGCCCCATTCCCCTTCCATTTCTGCCATGTTATGATATGGCATGAGGCCCTCACCCAGAAGCTGACCAAAAGCAGCTGCCTGATCTTGGACTTCCAGCCTCCAGAACTGTGAGCTAAATAAACCTCTTTTCTTTATAAATTACCTAGTATCAAATATTCTGTTATAGCAATAGAAAAAAGACTAAGACAAAAAATGATATTTTTTTCTCTTTTATTTTTCACTAATTTAGGTTAACTGCATTGATTTTTTTTTTAAAAAAATGTAAACTAATCAAACATCTCTGGAAAAAACCCCACTTGGTCATGACATAGTTGTTTTAAATCTCACTGGATTCAATTTGCTAATATTTTGTATAATTTTTTACATTTACATTTATTATTGAAAGTGGTCTGTAGTATTCTTGTAATGTCCTTGCCATATTTCTCTGTCAAGGTTATTCTGAGCTGATAAAATGAGTTGATAAGTGTCATCTCTCAAAGTGTTTGTGCAAGTTTGGTATGATTTTATTTTTAAATGTTTGATAGAATTCACTAGCGAAGCCCAGGATTTTGTTTGTAGGTGTGTCTTTAATTGGTGATTTAATTTTGTTTTTTAGATACAGAAATTTTATATATTTTTATTTCTTTCTGTGTCATTCTTGGTAAGTGTATTTTTTTCCTGAAGTTTGTCAATTGTATCCAAATTGTTCAATTTATTAACAGACAGTAGTTCAGAATATTATTTATGTATTTTTAAATATCCAATATAGTATGGATATGTGTCCCTGCCCAAATCTCATATTGAATTGTAATCCCCAGTATTGGAGGTAGAGCCTGGTGGGAGGTGATTGGATCATGGGCGTTAATTTTTCATGTATGGTTTAACACCATCCCTGTGGTGCTGTTCTTGCCATAGTGAGTGACTTCTTGTGGGATCTGGCTTTTTAAAACTGTGGTCCTTACTCCCTCTCTCTCACTCCTATATTCATCATGTGACAGGCAAGCTCCCGCTTTACCTGCTGCCATGATTGTAAGCTTCCAGAGCCCTCCTCAGAAGCAGATGCTGGTGTTATGCTTCCTATACAGCCTTCCGAACCATAAACCAATCAAACCTCTGTTCTTATAAATTACCCAGTCTCAGTTATTTATTTATAGCAATGCAAGAACGGCCTAATACAATATCCTAGAATCTAGTAGTAGCATCCCTTTTTTTAATATCTGACATTGCTAAATACGGCATTCTCTTTGTTCTTGATTAGTCTTATTAGAGGACTTATCTTTTTGTTATCTTCTTAAATAATCAAAGTTTAAGGTTTTTCTGTATTTTATGTTTATTTTCTACCTCATTAATATCTGCTTTCATCTTTGGGTTTAATTTACTGTTCTTTTTTAGAGTTGTATACCTAGCTCATTGATTTTAGCCACTCTTCTTTTAAAAATATACATTTTATGGCTATACATTTTCTT
The DNA here is from genome assembly GCF_008728515.1 of Papio anubis. Classification (NCBI taxonomy): domain Eukaryota; kingdom Metazoa; phylum Chordata; class Mammalia; order Primates; family Cercopithecidae; genus Papio; species Papio anubis. The sequence goes on from NC_044982.1 coordinate 149,171,429, forward strand.
CTAAGCATAGCTTTAGCTTCATCCCAAATTAATTCAGTTCAAATAATTTTCTAATTTCCATTACTATTTCTTCTTTGACCATGAGTTACATAAAAGTACACTGCTTTAATTTATAAATACTTGAGAATTTTATAGTAATTTTTTGCTATTGATTTCTAGCTTTATTCCCTTCCTTTTTTCCTTATTAAGTTACAATGAAATGTTTGCTTGTTTGTTCTCCTCAGTCTTCCAGATGTCTGTGTCTCTTTCAGAGTTTCCCGCATTTCCTATGCTTTCTATTCTCCATTCTACTGACCTATCTTCCAATTCATTAATTTACTCTGTAGCTGAGTCTAATCTACTTTTAAATCTATTTATTGAATTCTTATTTTCAATTATTATATTTTACAGTTCCAGAATTTCAATTATATATATATTATATATACATATTTTATATATATATACACATATTTTATATATATATATTTCTTTTTTTGAGACAGCCTCACTCTGTCACCTAGGCTGGAGTGCAGTAGTGCAATCTTGGCTCACTGCAGCCTCCACCTCCTGGGTTCAAGTGATTCTCCTGCCTCAGCCTCCTGAGTAGCAGGGACTACAGGCACGCCCCACCATGCCTAGCTAATTTTTGTATTTTTAGCAGAGACAGGGTTTCACTATTTTGGCCAGGATGGTCTCTATCTCCTGACTTTGTGACCTGCCTGCCTCAGCCTCCCAAAGTGCTGGGATTACAAGCATGAGCCACCATGCTTGGCCTCAATTATATTATTTTTGTAGTTTCTAGTTCTTGGTCATAATTTCTATTTTGTTATCTACTTTCCTAACATAGTTAATCAGTTATTTAAAAATTCTTATTTGTTAACATTTGAGCTACCTCTGGGTCTATTTTTATTATCTGTTTTTCTTCCTTCTTCATCTTATTTCTTAGCATGCTCATGAATTTTTGATGAAATACTGAACATTTCATGTAAAAACTTTTAGAGACTCTGAATGTTTTCTTTCTCTAGAGCACATTTGTCCTATTTTCTAGCAGACAGCAAAAGTGTGAGCCAATCTTTTCAATCCATTCAGGGACAGAGGTAATTCAAGGTAATTTTCTGTCTTTGTAAGTTTTAGTGTGCTTCAGATTTACACCTTCTTCTAAGACGTAGCAACTGAGACCCCAGGGTCTTTATTGGGGTCCTTTCTTAAGTTTTGATTTTCTATTTTTGTCTCCATACATTGAATTTTTCAAGAAATCCACTCTTGCTTTTCAGTTGCTTTCTCTTTAGCTTCTTAGCTTCTTGTCTTCCTCATCTGATCAGCAAATGCCTGAGGGAGTGCAGTACAGGGGGTGCAAACCCAGTGCAAAGTGCTGAGCTTCCTTTTTAGGTTGTCTCTTATTTCTGGGATATAGCCCATTGTAATTCCAGGGTTGTCTCTCATTTCTGGGATATAGCCCATTGTAATTCCAGTTGTTATCTCCCCAGTCCCATGAAATTGCCAGAAGTTCTGCTGGTTTCTCTGGCACCAAGCAGTGGATCTTCTACCTGAGTTTCTATCCTCTTTCTGGGCCTAGAGTTGGCAAACTCCCTAAGAAGAAAAGCAGCAGGCAGACACGAATTTATATCAGTGAGCTTTTCTTCTCTCCAGGATGATGTCGCTTCAAGTTCTGGTTGCCTTATCACATGTTTGATCTTAGCTGGCAGTGAAAGCCTTTTATTTTATTGATATAACCTTTGCAATAGGATGTTGAATAATATCTAGAAAGATTATTTGTCCTGTAATTGTTTAATTCTAATGAAGTTATTTATAAATGCATATTGAAAAGCACAGATACTGGCATTTGGCTCCTCTAGCAATAGTTTCAATACTTTATGGATGTTTCCTTACCCTTAGTCATAAAAGAAAGGTAGATAAAAAGCATAATTTGTTCAGCCATTTACACAGAAAAAGAAGACATAATGCTATTAACATAGGGATAATTTCATGTTTCCATAGCAATTTGCTACGAATAAAATCCTAGCTTTTATGTTTATTTCTTACAACACTTATTTGGGAAAGAAGTTAGATGAATTCTGGAATTAGGGTAGAAGATTGTTATGTGGCCAAATTAAAAATTAGTAGGAGAGCTTTCTGTCTTGGCACCAGGACTTTTTCGCTGTCAAATAATTTTTAAAAAGTTTTTGCAAGGCAGTATCTCCTGGAGGAAAATTCTTAGACACAGAGCCAGACAATAGATGGTCACAAGAAATCCTTTCTGGTTGTGTCACTCTAGGAAAGTCCCTATCCTCTGTGACCCTCAGTGCCATCATGTATAAAATGGAGAGGATAGATCCTGCTCTTCTTATCTCATGGGATTTTTGTGAAGACTGCAAGAGATCATGTGCACAAATGTAGTCTATAAAAACCTATGTATAAATAGGTGGCATAACAGTTTCTTAGACTCAGATATTTAAAGTTCAAGTGGTTTATCTGCTCTGAACCCTTGATTAGAACTTGTTTATATGTCTATTCTATATCAGGGTGTACTAGATTGTTGCTTCTCTAAATGCAAAGGTTAAACCAAAATCTCCTCTGCACCCAAACTTCACAATTAAATCGAAGCTAAACAAAGCATTCTGTCTGCTTCCTGCTGTCTTATTACTCCTGATATCTCCCCAATTACAGCTAACAGTTTATATCTATAATCCTTTTAACCCCTCCTCAGCCTCATTTTACATCCCTATGTGTCCCCTGCCATAGTTTATTATCTTCCTCCTGTTTGGATTAAAGCTGTTAAACTCATGGGCTTCTTTGAAACCCAGTTAAGACACTATTCTCAGCCCCAGCTAATAGTACTCAATTATATCTGCATGGTAAAGTTTTTTCTCTACTGTTTCCCCCTACTGAAAGATCACAAGCACAAGACAGGGAGCAGCCCTTGGCATTCCTATCACCGACTCTGTTTTCTTTTTCTTCTTATCTAGACATAACTTTTGCTTGTATAGGGTTAGGTTTTCTCCCTCCTGCTCCCTAGACGATTTTGGCCCATTTTCAACTCTCATTCTTTTTGTGGCATTGGGAGTACTTAGTCATTTGTGCATCAGTGAGAAGAGGGATTTAGTGAATAGGAAGACCATAGACTTTCCTCTTTGGTCCTTCCTTCCTTGACAAAGTAAATCCCACTGAAAAACAGCATTAATAGAGCATGACGGTTTGAAGAATAGAGCCCTAACTGTTGACATTTCTGTTGTCAAGCTAGGTATTATGCTGTGATAAAGAAAAGACACATTTTTTAAAAAGACAATCTCCATGGCATTAGGTTTATTAGTGCAATATCATTGTCATTGTTCTCGATTCCCCAATACACTTAAGGGCCTATCAATATTTCCATTAAAAAATCCCATTTGCTGTCATTTAAAAGTAGCCTGGCTATGTCAGATCATTTAAACTGAAATTATAGATCAATTATTTTTAGGTTTATTATTGAATGTCAAGGGTGGTTAAATTCACTGAATTGGCAGGGATTGAATAGTCTCTGTTCTGGAAGAAAATGGTCAGTGTAAAGACAGGACATTTTGCCTGTCCTAGGGCGAAGATAAGACATTTAACTTAACATGAATTGCTGTGAGTTATCCATGTGTATCAATGAAAGAATAGGTTTACTTCTTCAAGATTGGGATCAGAAATGACCCCAAATAATCTTAGTTCTTCATTCAAGAGATATGAGAGCTAATTGCTGACTATATCTAATAAAAAGAGGTCAGCATGCTCTGGCCTCAGGGCTGATACAGCCATCTACTGAGCACTCACATGGCACATGTCAATTTAGGTAATAAGCACAATAACCGAACAAGTTAGTTAGGCCTATAGTATTTTACAGGTGAGGAAAGTGAGATTCCAATAAGTTACAAAACTTTCCAAATTAAGCAGCTAATGGGTGTGATGCCAAAGCCCTTAATTTTCTTTTGTACCACTGAAACACATAAAGTGATTTTTTCTACTACTACCTGGCCATGGTTTCTCTATCTTGTTTGACAACTGGGGAGAGGCTGTCCACATTGAAAGGTGCTTCCTGCTTCTGCCTGAAATGGTCATTGATATGTGGATAACATGAGAAAGAGATCGTATTTTTTAAGATCCCATAGTTTTCTTTTATTTCATTCATTAGTTTGGCCAAAACACTTTTTTACTGTCACCCACCATGTGTCCAAGTGTTCCTTTTATCATCTAACCTAAAATAGATGTTGTTACCTTTTTTGTATTTTTGCCAGTATGATTCTTTTACAGTGATGTCCCTTGTCAAACACTAACCTCATCACTAGTGAATTTCACTAACATTTCAGCATATCCTTGTAGGTCCTTTGAATTGCTGCTTTGTGAATTGTCTGTTCACATCCTTTATCTTATGTTTTGCCTGATTTATTTGCCTTTTATCTTATTTTGGTTATATTTTAACAATTGTTGGAAAATAGATTGGGTTTTTGGATATATGTTAATTAAGCACAGATACGCCAGGTGTCACTAAATCAGCCCATACACTGGAGTGGTAAATCTTGAGAAAATTGGGAGATTCTTGTACATCTTTCCCTAACATGCTCTTAAAAAGTGGGATTCTCAGCATTGAGATAAGCCTTTTCTCTTCTTTTCTAAAAATTACAAGAGGGGCTTCCTATAGTGTCTACTCTATGGATTTTTAAAGTTGCTTGTGGTAGGTATCTACACAGAAATTATAGCTTAAGCATCAGCTGTGATAAAACTGGCATGGTACTTATTCAAGTCAATCATATTACTTTTTTGCATCACAGTGATACTATTTAAAGCCAATTAAATGGAATTCAAATCAGGAATTTTTTCATTGAAAAGCACAAGTGTCTTCATTGAAGACTATTTTCTTGCTAAATTGGATGTTTTACCTTTGAGCTATTGAAATCTTTTTTCTTTTTATCTTGTAAATAGAAGAACATTCTTCTGGTATTCCAACACTAAAATAAAATTTATGCTTACTTTAAAAAAATAGAATCTTCAAGCTGAGAGCCAGTAGGGTTAATTTCAGAGACTATTACTTAAGGTGGATAGTTTTATCCATATGGGTATAATATAAAGTTTGTTAACCATTGTATTTGAAGACATGGAAAAATATGCTTTTAACATAAGACACTAATACTGAACGTCTACTGCAGACCTTTTATTTCTTGTTCTAGGTTCAAATATATTTGGGAAACTTGATTTCCTTCATGTGGATTTTGTGTTTCTCAGAAAATAAAGATCAGATTGAGTTTCTTGTTTTCTCTCAGACTCTTTGAGTTATGATTTCTTAGCATGGATTTTCATCCTTTCCAGCGTGTTTATAGACCCCTTGAATAACAATCACCAATAAAAACTAAAAGACGGTGGCTAATACAGTGAATGCCTGCTGTTTACCAGATACTATGCTAAGCATTTAACATGGATTATTCTATTTATTGCTCACATAGGATATAGTCTTTTTATCACTAAATTTCCAGGACATTCAGGCCTTAGGGAAGTTAAGTAACCTGCCCAAAGTCTCACAACTGGTAAGTGTTAGTGCTCTGTGCTTTTTGTTTGTTTGTTTGTGTTTCAGGTACAATATACTCTTAGGGAAAGCTTTATTGTAAAGAAGAGTGAATTTAAATCCTCACCAAATTATCTTCTTGATAACTTTGTTAATAATTTGAGCCCTTTATCACTAATTTTACCTTATATTAAAGCTGCATGAAAGCTCCCACTTGGAGAAGAAAGATCAGCCCTGCCACTTTTCTGCTTGTTCACTTGTGCTGTATTATTTTCTTAAATCCTTGATGTATATGCAGGAAAATTTTTAACTGCTCTCATGTTTTGAAGGTTAATTTAGTTAGTAGTAGGTAATATTCAGAGGTCTACAAATCCAGAAATAGTGGCCTGCCTGGAATTTATCTTAATTGCTGAAGGCAGACTCCTGTGTGAGGACCCCACTAGATCTGCAAGAGAGCACTTCTCTTCCCTCCACATATTTCTGCAACTCAAGGTGACATGCGGTTACCTGGCCTCATAGGCACTAAAGGAGAGTGCTGGTAGTAATTATTTATTAAATATTTTATTTTTCCCTTAATTTTGTGAAACATATATATGCAGTAAAGTGCATAAAATGGAAATGTAAAATTGATGAATAACTATAAATTAAAAGCTGTGTAATAAACACTGCAATCAAAAAGTAGAATAATGGCAGCTCTCCAGGATCCCTTCTGGTCTTGAACTCAAGGCCTCAAGTGATCCACCCTCATTGGCCTCCCAAAGTGTTAGGATTACAGGCATGAGCCCCTCACTGCACCCGGCCTTCAGAATCCCTTCTACTACCTTTACCTCACCCCTAGAGGTAACCACTATCTTGGCTTTCATGGTAATTGATTGCTTGCTTTTCTCTTTAGTTTTATCACCTATGTATATACCTATAATCAATGAGGTTAGGTTAGTCTCTTTTGGAACCTTATATAAAAAGAATCATACACTATCAACTCTTGCTTAAATTAAGCTTGTTATGTATCTCGCTTTTCTCTCTTAATGTTTAAGTTTGTAAAATTCATCCATGTTGTATGTGTAGCTGAACGTATTTTATAATTTGTGCTGTATAGTTCAAAATTATAGCTTAGACTTCCTTTAAAACATATGTGCACATCAAACTTGTGAATACAAAATTAGGTATAAGGACTTAGAGGTGAATCCATGCCAGTAAGATGCCGCACGGCTTAAATTTATTTAGCCTCATAGTAAACTGCTTTTTCTCTGGGTATATAGCCAGAAGTTGAATTGCTCAGTTCTAAGGTTTGCATATATTCATCTTTTGTTGGATAAGGCCAAATCATATTCCAGTGTTTGCACCAATTTGGACTAATGTTAACAGTGGATGAATTTCTGTTTTTGTTTTTCTGTGTTTTTTTTTCACATTCTTGCTAATACTTAGTACTTTCAGAATTGTTCATTTTTACCTGTCTGGTGGGCATGCATTGGTATCCCTTGTGTAAATCACTGATTACAAATGAGGTTGAGCAACTTTTCATATTGCCTTAGTTTGGGCTCCCTAAAACACAGAGCTTGAGGGTAGAGGCTTATGTGCTATTTTTTTAGTGGGAGTGTAATTCAAGGGAGCAGCACTGAGGCATCAAGAGAGTGAAGCAGGAAAGGAGAAAGAGCTAACTCAAGAGTGCATTTTAAACTAGCTGCCTCTGTTATCTTGTGTAAATGCTTGCTTGATCTCATGGGACTGTCTTCTGAGAGACTGTATAAAGGATTGTTTCTAACGAAAACCTGTGGGTGCATGCTAGTGTTAGGAGGAAAGCAAACGAGGAAGAAGGGAGAAGAATTTATTTGTTGGCTCCTATCTCCCTCTGGTCAAAGATTGATCCCATGAGACTTTGATCTCCATACACTTCTGGTCTGTGCATATGTGGGTGGTAAGTGGTCCTAACTATCAAACGAGAAGACCCTTTGAGAAGGAGGTGAGAGGTGCTTGGTGTAGGTTTGATGTTAGGTACCGTTGGGTTGTGTCCCCATGTAGTTGGTCAGAGTCCCCTCAGAGTGGTGGCCTTGGCAATGGCTGGGGCTGAAACAAGTGGCAAGATGTTGTGAAGACAGTTAAGGTAAAGAAGATATTAGGTACGTGCATATTCATTGGGCCATTGGGATTTTTTATTTTGTGAAATATCTGTTCAATTTGGGGGTCTATTTTTATGTTGGATTATCTGTTATTTTGCAGAAATTCTTTATATATTCTGGATACTAGGCTTGGAGGTAGATGTCTTGCAAATAACTTTGATGAATCTCTGTGTTATCTTTAACTTCTTATGGTGTCTTTTCATGAAGAAAAGATCTGAATTTTAATGTGATCAAATACTTCAATCTTTCCAGGTTACTGCTTTTTTGGTGTGTTATTTGAGAAATCATTCCCAAACTCAGAGGAAAGAGAGATAATCACTTATATTATCTTCCACAAGCTTTAAAGTTTTATTGTTCACACTTAGACTGGATTTTTGTGCTCAATGTGACTCTTATGCCTATATGGATATTCCATGTTACTAATATATTTTATTAAAAAAAACAAGGTTATTTCCCAATGCTCTGAAGTACTATCTCTCTCATAAGTCAAGCCTTTATGCATGTAAAGGAATGTTTCTTGGTTCTCCTTGGAGTAATTTGTTTATCTGAGTGCCAACAACATATTAGTTACAATATCTTTTCATAGATTTTGAGATCTGGTAAAGCACGTCTTCCTACCTTGTATATCTTCTGGAGTATTTTGACTATTATTTTATCGGTGAATTTCCATCAGCTTGTTAAGTTTCATAAGAAATATAAATCATTCTACTGTAAAGACATATGCACAGGGATGTTTATTGTGGCACTATTTACAATAGCAAAAACCTGGAACCAACCCAAATGCCCATCAGTGATAGACTGGATAAAGAAAATGTGGCACATATACACCATGGAATACTATGCAGCCATATAAAGGAATGAGATCATGTTCTTTGCAGGGACAAGGATGAAGCTGGAAGCCATCATTCTCAGCAAACTAACACAGGAACAGAAAACCAAACACCACATGTTCTCACTCATAAGTGGGAGTTGAACAATGAGAACACATGGACACAGGGAGAGGAATATCACACACTGAGGCCTGTCGGGGAATGGGGGGTGAGGGGAGGGAGAGCATAGGACAAATAGCTAATGCATGCGGGACTTAATAGCTCGATGACAGGTTGATAGGTGCAGCAAACCACCATGGCCCACGTATACCTATGTAACAAACCTGCATGTTCTGCACATGTATCCCGGAATTTAAAGTAAAATAAAATAAAATAATAATAATTATTATTCCTGTTTCACAGATGAGGAGATTAAGCTGCTTGTCCAATGTTAGCTGACTTGTAAATGATAGAGCTAGGATTCAAATCCAGGTTGTGTTATACTGTATCCTAATGTAATATTAAATAAAAATTAAAAATACCAAAGAAAATTAAAAAAAAAATCTATTGGGATTTTGATTGAGATTGCTTTGAATTTATTGATCTTAGAGAATTGACAAATTTACAATATTGAGTCCTCCAATACATGAATATTGAATATCTCTCCATTCATTTAAATCTTCTTTAATGTTTTTCAGTATGTTTTATTATTTTCCACTTTCTCTTTAGGGGAAAGAGGACTTTTTTTTTTTTTAAAGAAAGGGGTAATTTTGGAATCTTTAGTTACATTTACTTCTAGTTATCCCATATTTTTGATACCATTTTAAGTGGCATTTTAAGTTTTAGTTTATATTCTGTTTCTGATATTTAGATATATAATTTTTTTCATAGTGACCTTATATCTTGACAACTTGTTGGACCCTGTAATTAATGCTAAAATGTGTAAGTATAGCTTTTTTTTTACACATTTTGTTATTTGCTAATAATAACTTTTCTCCTTCCTCATGTGCTGTGTAGGACTTCTAGATCAATACAGAAAAGATTTTCAGTTTTGGCTGGGTGCAGTGGCTCAAGCCTGTAATCCCAGCACTTTGGGAGGCCGAGATGGGTGGATCACGAGGTCAGGAGATCGAGACCATCCTGGCTAACACGGTGAAACCCCGTCTCTACTAAAAAAATACAAAAAAAAAAAAACAAAAAAAAAAACTAGCCGGGCGACGTGGCGGGCGCCTGTAGTCCCAGCTACTCGGGAGGCTGAGGCAGGAGAATGGCGTGAACCCGGGAGGCTGAGGCAGGAGAATGGCGTGAACCCAGGAGGCCGAGCTTGTAGTGAGCTGAGATCCGGCCACTGCGCTCCAGCCTGGGCGACAGAGCGAGACTCCATCTCAAACAAACAAACAAAAAAAAGATTTTCAGTTTTATCAAAGGTTTTTTCTGAATATATTGAAATGGCCATATGATTTTTCTTCTTTAATCTGTTAAGGTGGTAAATCATATTGATTGATTTTCTAATATTAAAGATACCTTACATTCCTTGAATGAACTTTACTTAGTTATGGTATCTTATCCTCTTTGTATATTGCTATATTCAGTTTGCTTATATTTTATTTTAAAATTGTAAATCTGGGTTCATGACTGAGAGTTGTCTTTTAATTTCCCTTTCCTATACACTCTTTGTGAGAGTTTGGTATCAAGTTATGCTAGCCTCTGAAAATTTGTTAAAGGGTAGTTCTTCTTTTCCTGTTCTCTGGGATAATTCGTATATGCTTAGCATTATATTTTTCCTTAAATGTTTGGCATATCTCAATGGTGAAATCATTTGGGCTTCACATTTTCTTTGTGGGAAAGTGATTTTGATTCAGTGATTTAATGGACATACGTGAGAGTGATATTTTAAATGTTGTTATTAACATGAGATAGAGAATAGGCATAGGTGAACTAGAGTGAACACCTGATGGGTCAAATGGTTATCAGCTGTAAATAAATAATATGATTATAAGTACTTATAAGATGAGCATTAGCCCTTTTTACCAGACTACTCAGGGTTTCTGTTTCTTTTTGTACACGGTTTAGCAAGTTACATTTTTCTAGGGATTCGTGCATTGTGTTTAAATCTTTAGTTAACTGGCATGAAGTTATCTATAGTAACTTTTATATCACTTTGATTATAGGATCAGGCAAATATTGAACATATTTGAAGAGGTATATGTTCTTTTGCTGTTGTTAAAAAGTAACACCTCTGTAGTGAAAAGCTAGTGCTTAAGCCACATGAAAATTTTCTGAATTATTTGTGAATGTTAGGTATACTCTCCAGAATATTTTTACTTTGCTTTTTTCATATCTGTATCATTTGTAATGCCATTTTCTAAAATGCAGGTATATTCAGTTTATGCCCTTGTTTAAACGTAACTTGATCCCCAAATGACAACACTGTCACTGCTCTCACTGACCTGGATATCTCTGGAAGCCCTTGAGACTCAGGGGATCTAAATGATTAAACAATTTTTATAATAATACTACAGTATTGTTTATGTTTTTCACTCTTATTCTCTCATGGATTTACAGTGGAATTTTTCAATGTCTCTGTGATATCACGACAGACTGAATGCAGAAACAGAGAATTCAGTTACTTTTCACAAACCCAGACATTAATGAGAATATTTCAAAAATAGGAAACTAAATTTTTCTCTAAATTTTTTGAGGAAACATAGTTTTTTTTTTGTTAAAATATTTATGTTATCACCTAATGAGTTTATTATCGATAAAGATAAATTAGTAAGTACCTATTTTAAACATTACTCAGTTTTAATTTTTAATAGGGTAAACATTGATAGATATAACACACATATTAGGAAGCTCTTTGGGATCTTCAATAGTTTATAAGAGTAGAAAGAGATTCTGAGACCAAAAAGTTTGAGAACCACTGGCTTACAGGATCAAATCCATGTTCTTTAGCAAGGTAGACAAGGCTCTGCTTGATCCAGTTTTGCTCAGTTTTTATCACTAAGCCCTCCACTAGAACGTGTACAGAAATCCCTGTAGTTTTTCTGGACCCATGCTCTTGCTATTTCATCTAACCAGGATACCTTATCTTCTTTGTCTTCCATGTAGACTCCTACTCATCTTCTCAAGATCTTGCTCAGGAGTTTTCTCTGTGGAACCTTCCATGAGCTCAACACACCTCCCCTCCTGCCACTCCCCTACTCCTTTCCTTGCGTCACTGGCACCTTGTACATATCTATCGAGGACCACATCATACTGCAGTTTCAAATACGTGATACAATACTTGTATTATGTGAGTCTGCTTTATGTGAATTTGGAATAGCAAGCCCATTCTGCTTAGACTTTGTGTTAATCTGTGTAAGCTGCAGTTTGGAATGGAGTGATTGGCAGTGATGCTTATTATTCTTCTGTCACCACATGGCACCTATTTTTCTAGAGCTTTGGATTCCCACTGTGTTTGTGTTTACCCGGTTGCAAGAATCTTGGTATTCTGGCTTCGTGTAAAGTCAGGACAAAATTATTTTGCTACCGGGAAGCAGAGTAGATGGGTAGTGTGTGTTCAATAAATCTGAAATGAATCAGTGGATGGACGAGTAGAGATGATGCAAGTAAAAAGAAGTAAATGAGAGATTTCAACTTGATGAAAACATCAGCTTCACACTTCAGTTTTTAAAATCTTGTAGCATGCATCAGATATACAGTAACTAAAAAGGTGGCCACTTGCAAGTCAGAGAGAATTCCTAAGGGTTTTAAAAAATATGAATTGTTTCCAAAGGGCTTCAGGAAATTTAGAGGCTCAGATCTCTCCCTGGAGTCAGAATTTCTTTAAAGGTTTTTTGTATTTGGTTTGGTTTTTAGTAGAATACATTGTTTATGAAAGTGGAATTAGTTTTAAAAGGAATATTGAAAAACACTTATATCATGTGTTTCTTATTCTTTGATGTAATGTTGCTTTAGGACATTTTCCTTTAAGAAGCCCAGAAAGCTTTTATGGATCGTACTCAATGGGTACCCTGCTATTAACCTCACAGGTCCCAATGCAACAAAAGTAGTCACGATACACAAGAAATGCCATTGCTGGCATCTCTTGAAAGGCCATATGAAGTAATTAAGCATGTGGATTGCTAAAATTTTAAAGGATTAAGATATATCTAATTCTGCCCCCCACTTCCCAATTTCACCATCTCAAAATGCCCCATTTTTAACAGTAGCATTTCCCTAGTTTGCCTTCTATTCTTTGCCTACTTAGAAGGTTTTTTATTCTAACCCTCATTAAATAAGTTCTCAATTCAAAATTCTGCACTGCTTTACTAAATTAAAGCCAGAACCCCCTGTGGTTACATAAAGAAAGATTTGGAAAAGTGATAATTTTTCTTGATACTGAGACATCCCAGTGATCTGCCTTCATGGTTATTACTGCTATGGAAGAAAGGAGAGAGAGAAAGAAACCCATTGGCGAATGCAGTGAAGTAAGATACTCATCAGCAGTATGTGTATGAGAGCTTTCAAAATAAATTGCAGAATTCCAACCAAAGATCTGCCTCCATCCCAAAGTCCAGCTAACCACATAATCCTTTTTGAGAGTCTCCTTGACATATAAATTGAATGACATATTTGAATTTCACATAATTCTTTTTCTAAAACCTAATTAAAATAAATTCCCTGGCATTTTGCTGCTGTTAGAAAAGATGATGCTGTTAGATGTTTCAGTCATTAGCAATATGTTCACTGGATTAAAAACAAATTTCTGGTATAATATTGTAATGATTAGTGAATCTGTGATAATCTAAGCAATTATTAAGGAACAATGCCTACCCTGCTTGCTATCTTGATTATTTGTTGATGACATCTGAAAATGGGGATGTCAGGAGGAAATACTGTATTGTTTAACTGTGTTAATTTATTTTATTTATGTAAATTTCATGCTTTTCAGTACTTTACAGGCTTGAATACTGGTTAATTGTCTAACCAGTGAAGACAGAAAATTGGGAATAAAAAATAAATGACAATATAAATACACTAAAGGCTTTCTTTAAAATCTCAGCTCTTAAGATTAGTATGGCTCATAATTTTAATTAGACTTATTTTGATTTCTAAAATAAGAATAATTGTTAAATGAATTGGAAAGGTAGACTGGGTTTGGGGGGTAATGATAGTTCATAATGAAAGGAAATCAAATTGCAAAATGTGAATTATGCTATCAAAAAAAGGAAAAAATGCTTTGTGGGCTCAAACTTTTTACTCTAAAATACTGAAAATGTCTTTGTATTCAGGCTTGTTTTCTTCTTGTCTTTAGGGATGTATGAGTTTGAGATTATTTTCGTATTTTCTTTCCTGTACTTGCTGTTCACCTGATTGCTTCATATGTTTTGCTAAAGGATGGGGAAATGAACATGCAATATTCGGTTGTAAGAGAGTGTACTTTAAAATCATGGGTAGAAATAGAGGTAACTTTGCTTACATCTTCATGTACAATTTATATATCACTAAGCTGTGCAGGGTTCAGGAATTTAAAAAAAAGAACTTGTACTTGATGTTAATAGATTCTGAAACCTGAATTTCAGTTCCACAATGATGTAACACTCATTATTTGCTAATTTACAGATGTTTAAGACATACTTGCATTAGCAGAAATTGTCATCCCCGTCAGTTTTAGAAAACACCTTTACATACTTAGTATTTTAAACAGACCTTCAGTGGAAAGCTGTGTGGTTGTAAGTGTTCAGTCCATGGCTGGCGTCACGGAGAACCATGCCTCTGGGCTAGGCAAATGGGGCACAGGGAAGCCCAGAGGTGAGGATGGGGATGTTGAGTCTGGCTTTGGGTCCCTTGATCTATGGCAGAATTGTCCAGAATGTAGTGAGGAGCCAGCAATCCAAATGTCAGTGTCTTTGGGGGTGTGGCAAACACTAGCTCAACCCTGGCCGGCTCATGTGGACAAGGGTGAGGTAAAGTAACTGGTGTAGTGAAGTAGGAAGTGTCCACAAAGAGGAAGGTAGGAAGATGAGAGCCTGTTACCACTGCTGTTCTGAGTGGTCTATACAAGGAGGCCCGGGACCATGGTTTGTGTGTAGCTGAGGTTTCTAGAGACGCAGTCTGGCCTTTAGAAAGATCTAGGCAGGATGTCAAGGTTTTAGCGAAGTAAGCTGTAGTTCAGCCGTAATCCCATTCAGGGACTTAGAATATGAAGTAAAAGCCGAGTCATGAGGGCTGGGTAAATGTGCTGCAAAAGGAGATAGCAAAGTTACCCCAAATATGTCTCACATCTGCTCTGGGTCAGCAGGACTCTTTCCAGACACCTCCTGCCGGTGGGACAGGCATTGCTGGAGGTTCCCAGTGCTTGAAGCTGGGCAACAGCGAGGACAGAATTTCAGATTTCCTCTTAAAGTGTCAGTTCTTCTAGCTTTATTTATTTTGATATACCCTAATATTTGAAAAGGTCTATTTTTTTTTTTGCCTAATGTTTTTCACAGCTTCATTCATTCACATAACAAATGTTGATTCATCATTTATTATGTCCCTTAAAAAAACAACTAATTCTTGAGGCAGGGCTTATGAGTAGTTATAAATGAACTTTATAGGTTATCAATTACTCGTCTCTCTCTATGAAAATGTTTTGGAAGTGCAGTTGAGGTTAAAACATATCATTCTTTCATTTTTTGTTAATCCTCTATGTATTTTGATTATCCCCTTTTCATTAGATAGATGCACATTGCCTTTGGGTAATCTGCTACAGGTTAGTGGGGAGACAGAAAACAGTGTAATTAAATTCAAATGAAGGACTTCACAAGGCACAGCGGGCGGCATACAGGAGAGTGTGCTCCCCTCAGCCCAACAGGCATCGGGGACTTGCCAGGGGAATTATTTACTTGGTCTTCTCTGTTTGTTTTATACGGGATACTCTCTGTGTTTGGCAACCTCCTACTCATCTTTTAAGGCTGAGATTAAAGTTTATCTCCTTAGAGAAATTTTCCCTGCTCCTCCAGGCAGACATCTTTGTACAGCCCTTGTAGGCGCTTGCACAGCCTCTCTCAGTATGCTGCTGTCTCTGCACGTCTGTCTCCACCCCGGACTGTGGGCAGTAATGGCAGGGACTGTGGCTTGCTTATTTTCATATTCTTGGTGCTGAGCACAGGACTGGGTAGAAGAGCAAAGGTAGGCTGAAGCAAGTAATGGCTGTTAGTCTGTTCGGGCTGCTGTAACAAACTGCCATAGACTGGGTAACTTATAATTAACAGAAATTTATTTCTCCCAGTTCTGGAGCCTGGGAAGTCCACAATCAAGGTGCCAGTGGATTCAGTGTCTGGTGAGGGTCTGCTTTCTGGTTCACAGATGGCTCCCTCTAGCTGTGCTCTCCCAGGGTGGAAGGGGTGAGGGATCTCTCTTGAGATTCCCTAGCACTAGTCCCGTTCGTGAAGACTCCACTCATGACCTAATCACCTCTCAAATACTCCACCCTTTGATATTAATACCCTTACACTGGGGATAAGGATTTCAACATTTGAATTTGGCTGGTGGCGGGGGGCACAAATATTCAGACTATAGCAGAATGGAAAGAGCATTTCTAGTCAGTGCTCACCTGAAAAAATCCGCTGTGTCACAGGCTGTCTCAGGTTCCTGGCCAGAATGAAGGTTCTCTTCATTATTCAAGTCGGTCAGTTCAGGAATCACAATTTACTGGCTCTCTATATAGCTGAGAATGCCATTACCATTGAATCCATAATGATACGTGCTTGTGAACAGGCAATTTATCCTGGAATTGGCACCATCAAGCTGAACTCATGAAATTGAACCTATGTTGCACATGGAAACTCTTCTCCACTTAAAAAGTATCCTGGGAATTTGATGGAATAAACCTGGCTGAAAGAAGAAGTCAAGTCACATTAGTACCAGCCTTTCTTTATAGACTATACAAGAATAAATGTGAAGAAATGTTCTCTCAAAAACGTGTAGTAGTGTAACATTGTGGTATAAGATGGATCTGAAGAAAAAGGCAACAATGTCAGCTCACCAACTTACAGGGCTTTCCCTTTGTTTTCCGAAGATTCCTTAGGAAGAGGAATGGTACAGAGACTCATGGACATCTACTGAGAGCAAGGCTTTAGGAGAATTGTCTCCCTTAAGCTCCTGAAA
Source organism: Papio anubis (assembly GCF_008728515.1). Classification (NCBI taxonomy): domain Eukaryota; kingdom Metazoa; phylum Chordata; class Mammalia; order Primates; family Cercopithecidae; genus Papio; species Papio anubis. Next base: position 149,187,985 of record NC_044982.1, read on the forward strand.
ATTATAAATTTAGTACTGTGGTTTCTATGACGTGCTTTGGAGCTTACAGTGGTAAATAGGACCAAGGTACCAGAATTAATGCTCAGGTCTCTGACACCAAAATCCACCATACCATGGTGCTTCTGATGGAAGGTGTAAGAGGCAATAGCCACCTCACCCTGTCTGCCTCCCTCCAACCTCCCACACAATCATACTGATTATGATGGAATCAAACATTGTCAATTGAGAGATCTAATAAGGTCAGAGTTACTTGTTGTAATTTATTTTGACTGAAATATGTAAATATCTGGATATAGTTGGAAGGTGTATGTGATTGCCAGAGTATATAAAGATCAACTTAGACTACCTAATGGTTATGAATGGAGTACATATCCAAAGCTATGTGTGATGATATATTTTAGTGGATTAAATATATTAAAAGTTCTCTTTCTCTTCTTGGCCATCTTACTTGATTGTCTTTCTGCCTAGGGTTTCACACAGCAGTGATTCACCATAAGCCAGGCCAGATGCTTTGTCCATTGGTGGCCTCTTAAGGTGTTATAAAAGTTAAGTTAGGTTATAGTTGTAAAATAGAGTACATGATTTAGGAAAAAATATACCTGTATGGACTATCTTTAAAAGGCTAAGTGTGGTAGCATAGGTAATTCTGACATTGTGTCTTTTCTCTAGGCCAGGGGTTAGCAAATTATAGGCCAGGGGCCACATTTCACCTTCTGTCGCTTTTTGTGTGGCTTGCAAATTAAGAATGATTTCCAACCATTTTTAAGTGGTTGGATTAAAAAAACAAAATGATATTTTGTGAAAGATGGAAATTTCATGAAATTCAAATTTCATGGTCCATAAATAAAGTTTTATTGAAACATAGCCACATTCATTTGTTTGTGTATGATCTATGACAGCAGAGTCAAATTGTTGCAACAGAGATCAAAAGATTCTCAAGACTTAAAATATTTATTATCTGTCCTTTTGTAGAAAACTTAACCCACCTCTGGTCTAGCAGTAAAGAAGTACTTATTTGAAAGTACGTGGCGACGCGTATGAAATCGGCACACTGGATAGTTAAGCTCAAGTGTTGGGTGTATGAAAGGAATCACTCTTCAGATGGGTACCCAAAAGTGTGGGAGGGGAAGCACCTGAAAAGAGAAAGTATGTAAGAATTAAAGAGGCATCCTGTGTCCATATAGCCTGGAAACAGAAAAGAAGGGAAATGCAGCTTATGTATGGATGTGTAGTCTTGATATACACAACATGAAACAAAGATTGATTTTTACTGCTGTTTTCCTGCCATACTGCTAGGTGTGTGAAAGCAACCAAATACCTGTACATTTGCTTGGAAGGGTCCTTTCACTTCTCCCTTGATGTTCATCAGACTTACATGCTTGAGAAAATACCAAATCAACCTCTGTTTCATAGTCACTTTTTTTATATAATAGCCTCTGTACCAGCTAAGCTCTCCAGTGTTGATGGGAAGGACTTGACTTTCAGGTCCCGGGCGGCTCTGCTCTTCTCTGCCTCCTTGAAGAAATGGCCTCAGAAGGAAAGACATCTGGTCAAGAGCCCGTTATCCAGGATATTACCCGTTCTATGAGTGGCACTTCCCACCCACCCATCATTATTGAAATACACTTGGCTGCTAATTTCCTGGAAGATTCAAATGCTCCTACCTCAAGGTCATCTCAAAGGAGAGTTTAAAGAGCATCTCTCTCCCCCTCCCTTCCCTTGTAAAATATGTATATTTACAAGAGCATGCATAAATGGTCACCAGGGAAGATAAGCTATCAGAGAGTTGGGCGATGTCTTTCCTCATACAGTTCACACATCACTGAAGCAGATAAAATTGGTTTTGTACCTAGCCTCCGAATACACTGTTAAGGACTCTGTCCTGAAAATTGATCTATACCACTACGATAAAATTCAGAGCATCTCTTTCATAAATATCTAACGGTGGCGTCAATGGCTGCTGCTCCTGCCTGGCTACCAGGGACTGCGCTCCGGCAGGCAGAGAGCGGCCTTTATCTCATGGCCTGTGTGTGCACTGTGACCATCGTCAGAGGCTGCCTCAAAACTTAATTAAAGCATTTGAGGGTTGAGTGCAGTACGATGTAAGCCTCAGTTTACAGTTATTAAAGTCAGTTGCCTGACTGCCCATGGAATGTTAGATTAAATCTCTGTTTAATTTTAATAGCAATAATAATGATGGCATCCAGGATCCACCACTTGTCATTTTCCAAACGCTGTGCGCAGTTTTCTTCATGCCCGCTTCCTATGGCCCTGAGTGCTGCATGTGTTACTGTCAGGCTTTGTAACTCACTAAAAGCCGACAGGACTACAGGATTTCTTTGTTCTGTCTTAGAGTACTAATGTCATTTGAAAAGCCAGTGCACCCATGTATCTAGAGTTAGACATAAAGACCTCAGTTGGAAGCCATATGTGTACCCTATGGGGCATCTGTGAAAAACAGAGGTAAAATAGTAGATAAAAATTAGCAAGCATAAGGTCAGCTCTTAAATGGTAAGTCTAATTGGCTATTAGACAAAACTTGATTGGACAAATATGGAAAGATTGTATTCATTCCAATATAGAAAAAAAATGTGAACCAGTGTTTACATAGTGATATATAACCTTGGTGATATATCACTTGGTGATATATCTGATTATATATAACGATATGTAATCAGAAGCCTGGCACATAGTAGGTATTTAATAAATGCTTACTAAATAGAATGAGGGATAGTGAGCAACAACCTTGGAGCCAGAAGATGTAGTAATGAGACGCTGCTTTTGTCATTCACAGGATCTGTCAGCTAAAGCGAGGAACGCAACCTCAGTTTAATTTACACTAAGGAAAGACTAGGTTTCTTCCTCTCTAAAGTAGAGAAGTGCCTGCTTCCCAAGACTTCTGTGTGGGCTGAATTGTATCATTAATGTGAAGTACTTTGCAAACTTAAAAAAGTTATGTGATGTATTATTTTCTTTACTAAAATTGCTACCTATGGATTGATGAGTTAAGTCCTGAGAAGAATCCAGATACTGCAAGACAAAAGACGGTTTATTGTGCATTAAAAATTGCATATTCGAAAGAAACACATCATGTCAATTAAAACCATATGTATAAATGACATAACGATTTTGGTGACATGAAAAAAAAAAGTCAGAATCATAAGATCTAAAACCTAGGACTGGTTTTGCTACTCTTAAGTATGTGATTTTTGGCAACTTCTTCTCCTTGCTTTCTTTAATCAGGAGACAGAACTGAGTGATTTTGAAGTCTTTTCCAGTTCTATGATTGAGTGATGCAGATCCTAGCAGACTCAAGAGCACGTCAGGTTCTTCATTCTTAAATTCATATGCATGTGTTTCTGTACACCTCAAGGTTTATTTTATTCCTGCATGAAAATATTAACTCTCCCCTTCAAGGAGTCCCAAGCATCTCTGAGTGAGATTGGAAGAGAAAGGACGTTAGCCAAGTACAAATCTAGTTACTGGGTTTTGTGTGGCCCAACATTTTGTAGAATTGAATTTTTAAACACAACTAGAGGTTTCTAAGTGAGCTTTCTGAGATACTTCCTTTAGCTGCCTCCCTTTCTCTCTATCTTTAGGCGACTCACAGAAGACAAGTGACATCTGATGCTGGGAGCTTCTGGTATGCAGGGATATTGCCAGTGATTCTCTCTAGGCTCTTTGTTCTGGTTGAACATGGATGGAAAGCTCTGGTGGTCACAGCTCATAGAGACTTTATTTACCCCTCAATGACAAATGATTTGTGAAGAGCCAATGGAGGCTGAAATTCTGATTTAAGCAGATGGCAGTCAACTAAGTATTTTCTGGAGGAAAATGACTGAAGTCTCTAATGTTGGGGTCGGGGGTGGGGGTGTTGTGTGATGTCAGCAAACCTATCACTGCTATTCTTCTCACTCCTGCCATAGAGGTGAGTTTCTAAAGCCTTGAGTTTGCATTTTGAAATTATTCCGTTGTTTAAATTTCTCAGATGGCTTCCTTACTTGCTAAGTAATTGGTGGTTTATTGTACAAATTTAGAAAAATTCTACTTATCTCTAAAAAACTGTATTTCTAAAAACCCCCATGGTGAGGGCTCTCCTGTTTTTTACTACTACTATCACTACTACTACTACTAGTATTCTTTACACAAAATGATTTGGCCATCATATACAAATTCATCTTAATACCATCCCGTTTTTGTTTATTGGGACTCTTTCTGCAAAGCAATTTGAGTCCTTTGGCTCTTTCTTGAGGGGGGTTAAAAGTGAAATAAACAATTATGCACCAGGGAGGGAAAACATAAAAACCAAAATACAACATAACTATCATATCTCATTTAGGGTTCTCTCTGAAGTCTCTTTTATCTAGAATTCACTTATGCTAACCCGAGGCCTGTGGTCTTATTTAATATCAGCCGGTAATAAAGAGCCCTTCAGCTAAATATGGTCGTATTCCACTATTAACTGCAGCTCTTGAAGCAGTCATCGAGGGAAGGAGAGTCAGAACCCTTCAATGTCAAGACGTTTAGAGGCACTCTAGCATCAATCAAGATGCACGTTCGCTAAGTGCCTGCTTTCATTTACATGAAATATTCATACAGCATTCCGTTTTGCTTTTCTCTCTCCTAATCATCACTTTTCGGAAGAAGCTACAATCATCTCAGTTAGGGGAGGGTGTTATGGGACGTGCTGTACCTTTCAAAGTCAGGCTTCCTGCAGATAGCTAGTTCTGTAATGAGGCAGCAGACTGCATAGACCGCCAAAGGTCTCCCTCACAGAGGCTAGCCTTGTTATCATGTACTATTCATCTTCAAGTATACAACTTAGTGCAAATGAAAGTAATTAATTAACCATAACAAACCTGTCAAAAAGCTATTTAGGATTTTGACAGAAAAAAAATTTAACATTTGCTTTAAGTGGAAAACAAAACTCCTAGCTCGGAAAATTCAGAAGCAATTCTATTTACACAAGCTTTTCCATTATTGCTCCCCCTTAATTACATAAGTAGCATTTAAATTAATTTTCAGTCCTTTTGATTTATATTAATTGTATGATGCTTTTAAAGTTGATACAAGTTTTTGTGGTTTTTTTTAAGATAGCACTTGGGTGAGAAAATTTGTCCCTATATAAGTAATTTCAAAAAGTAGACATGGTATACTTTTGGTCATCTAAATTGTGATTAAGAGTACCTTCTCTCCCTTCATTTCTTCCATCTTTTCTCCCTGCCTCATTCCCTCCCTCTTCCCTCCTTTGTTCTCCCCTTTCCTCCTTCCAAAATAGCAATTTAATTGTGTATTACTGGAAATCTTTCCTTAAATATTAAACTAGGCTCCAGGAATGGCATGTGTGTGATATACCCCTTTGGAATGAAACACCAGTGATGTACTTGTTTGCTTATAATCGTTAGGACTATTTCATATGTCATTGCTTCCGATGCATTCAGAAACAGGTTAATAATCTTCTGGGTAAGAATTCTGAACCATTATTCCAGAGATTAAGATTTATTTTAAAAGATTTTTCTGTGTTTTATTTATTTCTCTTTGGCTCTCCAGGTCTGACTGTGGTACAGGGAGATGCAAGAGTTATTCTTTCCTTGGGAAAAATGTCTTTTGCGAATGAATTTTTACATTAAAAGAGAAATGTCAGGTTAATCGTTAAAGTCTAACGACAGTAAGAGTACACATGCAATGTTTTTGCTTAGAGTGCTGCATTTTTTTACAGACAGCATTTCAATCAGCACACACCGGAAAGGTACTCATTTTTAATGTTAGAAATGTTAATGGCCCTGAAACAGTTTATTCTTCTTGTCTATTTAACCCTTCATACTGTATTGACTGAAATAGCAACCTGAGTGGCCAGTGATGAGGTTGCTTTACATTTAGGTAAACCGTTTTCTGCTTCAGAATACAATGCCTAAATTGTAGCTGATTGCCCAGAGATGGAAAATAAATGGCAAATTTTGGCAAAACTCTGTAAAAATGTTCTGAAATATTAGTGCTATCTTTATGCATTTTAACACACTCTTTTAAGACTATTTGTTTACTTTTTGACCCATTTAAAATTGGAGTCATTTTTTTGAATTATACTATCTTTCTCTAAATAATACAAAATACCCTAAATATTATATATATTTTTTAACAGTCTAAGTTCCAATGATTTGTGCTCTTGTGGATTAAAGTGTGGATAATATAAAGCAATTGGAAACAATTCAGGTCAATGATCTTTAGTTACCTTAAGTAAAGAAACAATCATACTTATACATAAAGTACAATTGTGATTTTCCAAAGTGGAAAAAAAAATGCCATATATGCACATTTTGGAAAATTATGTATACTTTTTTTCATTGTCAAGGTGACTAAGAACTTTGTTCTGAACTGAGCTTTAATACATTTTCAGGGTTGTCCTTTACTCTGTGATCAGTGTTCTTAAATAAACAAGTGGGCCGGGCGCAGTGGCTCATAACTGAAATCCCAGCACTTTGGGAGACAGAGGCAGGTGGATCACTTGTGGCCAGGAGTTTGAGTCCAGCCTGGCTAACATGGCCAAAACTTCATCTCTACTAAAAATACAAAAATTAGCCAGGCATGGTGGCTCATACCTGTAATCCCAGCTACCTGGGAGGCTGAAGCATGAGACTTGCTTGAACCTGGGAGGTAGAGGTTGCAGTGAGTGGAGATTGTGCCACTGCATTCCAGGCTGAGTGACAGAATGAGACCCTGTCTCATAAAATAAAATAAACAAGTGGTATTGAATACTGAGAGGATTGATTACCAGGAGTTTCACAGTAACTGTAATTTTAAATGTTATTTTGTGGCCACATTTTTTTCTTTACTCTGTCTAGATAAGTTTTTTCTTTTGTTTTTCTTGGCTACTTAAACTTGTTAACAACTTGAAAATGTTTAATCTTTGTTTTTGCTTTAATAGTGCTTTTCTAGGGAAAAAGTTGAGTAATGAAAGTTGATATTTCAAGCTACAACAAAAGTTGCCATAAGAATTGTAAACAGAACACAATTTGGGGGTAATTTAAAAGATGTTGGAGCTTGGAATATAAAGAAAATACCATGGGGTTTAAGATCCAGTATATTAAACCTTCAAACGTAAATAATGATTCTAGAACAAGCACCTTCTAAACATTAGCACGTTGCCAAGCATGTTAACACCCACGGTTCCGCCCATCTTGAATAAATGTAAAGCCATTTAGAGCAGTGGAAATGCAGTATTCTGTAAAACTTAGTCATAAGTGGCACAATCCATTATCTCACCCCCTCCTCGCCCCACTGTGTGACTTTTAAAGTTGATGTACTTCTACTTTATGGCGTGAGATTATTGTTCACATATTTAAAGATTTCAAGTAACTAACATAAAATAAGTTGTTTCCCTTTACCCCCCCATAAAATGTGAGTTGGCTCAAGTTTCAGCTTTGCTGAAAGTGGCTGAAGTTTCAAGGGCTTGAATCAGATGTAACCCATCACACCTGTGTGGTATCTTTAATCCCTGCAAGTAGTGGGAGTTTATGTACATTGTTAGTTTTTGATCATGACAATGGGTTTGACTATAACTCTCTAGGCAGACATAAAAGAATGGTGTTCTCTTGTTCTTTTTCTTATAGGACTCTCAAAATAGGGAATACTGTTAACTCTGAAGTTCAGGGTGGGTTTTGTGAAAGTAAATTTTCATGGATGGAAGGAGAGGTGGATGTGGGGATAATGATTTCTGCTGCAGTTTTATGGCAAGTTGGATAGACTGTTGGTATAAAATGAACGTCTCTGTTTCCTTTTCAAATAAGGTATCTGATTGTTAGTTTATTTGAAAACTGCTCAATTCCTTTGCTTGGACTGAGACTTGATTTCAAGGCAATAGTTACCATTAATAAATAAAATGGCATTCCGTATGGCAGCACACATGAAATAAGTGTTATTTCAAATTAATATCATTCCCATCATGCAATCACTTTAGGAAGACTTGAGGTTGATATCTTCAAAGGCCCCTGTTATAATCTGCCCTCATATTCTGTTCCAAACACTTCCTGCTTTTTTTGAAAAAAGAAATTACATCTTATTTAATCTTTTTTGTTCTCTTTTTAAAAACAGCTTTATTGAGGTATAATTTACATACCATAAAATTCAGCCATCCTAAATGTACAACTCATTGAGTGTTAGTAAATTTGCAGAGTTGTACACCATCATCACCATCCAATTTGAAAACATTTCCATTATCTCAAAAAGAAATCTCATACCCATTTGGAATCAATCCCTCTTCCCAACTCTGTTCCCAGACAACCTCTCTTTTACTTTCTACTACAATAGGTTTTCCTTTTCGGGATATTTCATATAAATGGAATCATATAATATGTGTCCTTTTTCATACAATATGTGTCCTTTTACATCTGGCTTTTTTTAGTTAACAGGTTTTAAACATTCGCCTATGTTGGAGCGTGTGTCAATAGCTGGTTCCTTTTCATTGCAGAATAGTTTTCCATTGTATGACTATACCAGATTTTGGTTACTCATTCACCAGTTGATGGATGACTATTATAAATAATCATGCTGTCCAAATTCTTTTGAATAACATTATAGTAGTAAATCTTTACCAGTTAAAGATAGCTTTGGTTTCAGTGAGCAGAATAAAGTTACTTGAAGCCCAATTGATAAGGCAAATAAATAGAGGGAAAGTGTCTATTGCTATTAAAAGTAAAGTATCATTATAGAAAAAGAGTTATGGGATTTGTCAATTGTGTAAGGAATTTCTAAAGAGCAGTTGTCATTTTTAAAATTTTTAATTTTCAATTATAAGTACATAAGAGTTGTAGATATTTATTAGGTATATGTGATGTTTTGATACAGGCATACAGTATGTGATAATCAAATCAGAGCAACTGAGGTTTCTGTCTCAGGTCCTTATTTCTGTGTGTTATGAATATTACAACTTCACTCTTTTATTTATTTTAAAGTATACAAAAAATTATTGTTAACTATAGTCACTGTATTGTGCCACCAACTACTAGATATTATTCATTGTATCTATCTGGTAGTTTTGTACCCATTACCCCATCTCCACTTTATCCCCCCTCCCCACTTTGTTACTCTTTCCAGCCTCTGGAAAGCATCATGCCAGTCTTTATCACCATGAGTTCATTTTTTTTTTTTCAGCTGCCACATATGAGTGAGAACATGTGATATTTATCTTACTGTGCCTGGCTTATTTCACTTACCATAATGTCCTCCAGTCCCATCCATGTCGTTACTAATGACAGGATTTCTTTTTTTTTTTTTTTTTTGAGACAGAGCTTCCCTCTGTCATGCAGGCTGGAGGGCAGTGGCATGATCTTGGCTCAGTGCAATCTCCACTCCCAGGTTCAAGCGATTCTCCTGCCTCAGCCTCTGAAGTAGCTGGGATTGCAGGCATGCACCACCACACCCAGCTAATTTTTGTATTTTTAGTAGAGATGGGGTTTCACCATGTTGGCCAGACTGGTCTCAAACTATTGGCCTCAAGTGATTCACTCGCCTTTGCCTCCCAAAGTGTTGGAATTACAGGCATGAGCCACTGTGTCCATATCTACATTGTGGAATTTCCACTATGGATACGAACCATATTTACTTTATGTCTTCAGCCATTGATGGATACTAATGTTCCTTCCGTATATTGACTATTATAAATAGAGCTGCAATAAATGTGGGAGTACAGTTATCTTTTTGATACACTGATTTTCTTTTTTTGGATATATACTCAGCAGTGGGATTGCTGGATCATATGGTAGCTCTACTTTTAGTTTTTTGAGAAATCTTCATACTGTTTTAATATACCTCTTGGCCATTGGTATGTCAGAGGACACTTGTCAATTTTGAGGAATGTCAGCATCTTTATCATGTAATTATTCTCCCCATAGATGAGATCTATATTAATTTTTAAAATGAAACTGATATCTATTTAGTCATACCCCTAAGTACGTATTTCATTTTTCCACGTTCCATTTCAGAAAGCAGTTTAATCAGTCTCTACTTACCCTTGAATAATAACTGTAATAGATACCAAGTGAAATAAAGTTATTGGTGGGGGGCAGGCGGCAGCTGAAGAATTACGTATGAAGAATGCTTAGTTTTCAAATTTAAAAATAAAAAATTAACATCAGTAAATATAATTAAAGTAATTAGATTATAAATACATCGATAGTGCCATCATTGCCTTTTAGGTGCTTTGCTGCCATAGAATAATTGTAGATTTGAAATAACAAACATCCTTTATTTACTTTTTTGCTGTGTGTTTCTATGTAGATATCTCATGCATTGTCTGTATCTAATGTAGAATATATATGTGGGTCTATATTTGACTATTTCATTAACATAATTACATGCAATTATAAAACTGATGTAACTCATCTTACTTTAGCTGTCCATTAATACTGTTTATTTGAAAATTCTAAAGTCTCTGATTAATAATTGTTATTTCCATGTAATTATTTGTTAATCGCAAACTGTTGTTTGTCATTTATTTAAGTAGTCAATGTTAAGGGACCTATGTTTAATTAAAAATTGTACATTTGTATTTGTATTTCTGGCTTCTTTGAAAAGATAAAACATAAATCCATCAAACCACCTTAGAACTTTCAAACTTGCTTTTTTTTTTTTTTTTTTTTTTTTTAACATCTGTAGTTCTCATTACCCAGAAGTTATTCTGTCCCCTCTGTTAAATTACTTTATGCTGCAGCTTAAACGAACATGTCTTGCTTTCATCTAGCATTTCAAATAGGGCAAAGACTGCTGTACAATTTCCAAACACAACTGTGCTAACAGAGATGAATTACTAGAGTTTATATAATTTATATTAGGAATTCATAGACCTAGCAAAAGGGATTAGTACATTTTATTTCAGGGCAGGAGATGATCCTGTCATTAATGGTCGATACTTTCATCATCTTTTAAACCTGAGGAATTTCCTGGGTGACAAGACTGTAAGGACATATCAGAGATTCACAGCTGTGAGCTTTATCTGGACATGCACTGCTTTACTCACAGTATGTGGACTATGTTCCATCAAAACTGGATTAGGCTGTCAATCACGTCTTCCGATGTATATTGTATTATGATTTTTTGAAAATGTCACTGAGATCAGAGTAATTTCTTGGCTAATTGCATCTTGTCTCTTCTTAATACTGTGCATTTAATGGTTTCATTACCTGACGTGACAATCACAGCCCCTGGTCCAGTATTAAGGGCAGTTTTATTTCTCTTCTTTTTCACACACACATATACATGCTCACATACATCGAAGGCCCTTCCTTAATAAGAAAGAAAAATGTATTTAAAGCACTTCTGAGTTTTATGAAAAAAAATGTAGGATTCCTTGTTTTCCCTATGGTCTAACATATACGTAAGAGTTGAAATTGTTTCTGTAATCCCCAAAGCATAGCCAATACTTAATATAGTATTTTCCCTTTCTGTTATAGAAATAGATTAAAGAAGATATTAACCTTTAAGAAACTGTCACTCATTACTCATAGCGCCTGTGCCTTTCTCTAGAGAATCTGCTCCAAACACACAAATATTTGTGTTTCAGTTTTATCTGTTTAGCCATGGGAGATTCATTTGAATGAACATTAGGTTTCATTAAATCTACCTTGGTGCATGCAGTTCTAGTACTACCTGTTACTGGTGGAAAAATGGGCAACAAGAGATATTAAAATACCTATAATAATGAGTTGTTCTGAAAAAGTGGTTATTAAAAGTCTCCCTGAACACGCAGGTTTAGATTAAAATAGGTACAGTAGATACAGGGATGAATAATGTAATGTGCTAATCTCATACTAGTAAGGACAAATAATTCTATGATTTCTGGGTAGAAAGAAAAAACAGAACATAGGCTGTTGCTTTATTCTGCACCTCTTAAAGAATCTCTGCAGTACCACAATGTGATCCCATGATTTCTGTGGTAGGGTTGGAAAGGAGGGAGTTAGCTATAGACCTGATGGGGAAAATGCTTCAAACAAAGGCTTATGAGATGTTGTTCTAATCATTAACACGTAGTAACTCCCAGTGGGTTTTGTTGATTAGATATTACCGTCTAAAATGATGGTGGTGATGGTTGGTTGGGAGGAGGGTAGTGCTGGTTGGGGAGGGATGAAGAAGCGTTTGAGGGAGTGACGTTGTTCAGTGTGCGCTTCTGGCAACTCCCATATCCCATCAGTGATGGGGAAGAAGCTATACTTCTGGTTTCCTTTGATTTTCCTTTTCCACTGAAAATACTAATTGTGAGCTACAGGTTAGGAGATGTGGATGAAAGATGGGCAGATTTTGCCTGGCGTGCTTGGTAGGGGGCAGCAACTGAAGGATGCAGTCGTGTTTGGATCTGACAGCAGCTGTGGTATCCAATTCAAATTCACTGTGGCAGGAAGAAAGAGTGTGAATGCTAAAGTATCCAAGGTGTTTGTAAATACTCTGCTTTGCTAACCATTCAAATCTGGTTTGCATAGATTGCTGCAATTGCCGGTATAAATGTAGAATGACATTTATAAAAAAAATAATGTGCAACTGGTGATGAGTTTTCCTTCTAAATGTTTTTTAAAACAGTATTGCACAATCCATTGGTATTCATATAAAATAGAGAAAGAGTGATGATTAAAAAGCAGCTTCTGCCTACTCTGTATTGCTGGGGGGAAAATTAATTGTGATTTCATCAAAAGCTTCCTGCACATAGGTTCAAGAATCACTTATATTTTAGCTTCAGATAGATTTCAAAGTTAATGAACTATCCATTTGTCTTGCAGAAAGAACTTGCTAAACTGGCTGCAAATCTTTCCTTGAATGGGTAGTGGAATGTCAAAGTGCTATCAGACATTGAAAAGTCAAATAATAGTCATCAGGTGCCCACTTAACGTAGATAACTTAGTAGAGACTGACCTCAGTACATATGAACGTCCGAGTGGAACATTGAATTCCCTTACATGCACTGGAATGTAGAATTCATTGATACTAGGCACCTTGAGGTGATGAGTCTCCCTCTGCTCATCCTGTCACTCTGGTTTTCTCAGACCTTTGTGGAAGTCTCACCATTGGAGATGAAGTTACCAACAAAACGGGTTAGGATCAGGATGACATGGAGTTCCATCACTTGTTTTGTGGTAGTAGAAACAGATTTGAAGGAAGTTACTACATTTTTAAATAGAACATAGAGGGATGGTATAAACACGGACACATTTTTGGTTTTCACATGGAAAAAATACAGTCACACGCCTGCATTTTGGAGCCATATTTGCACTGAACTGTGTCCATTCTCAGCACATGTAAGCAGATGTAGACCTAGGCCTCTGTTGTCATACTTGGCTGATGATGCTTCTTTTGAACTTCTGTGGCCCTATGTAGAAAGGCTGCTGGCCTAACCCGTAGTGATGTGGACTATCAGATTTTACTGCTGAACAGCTTGGATTTTCCATTTTCCCCGTCTACCTAAGATCACCCTTGTTGCCTGCCTTACAAATGAGACAGCAACCCCGTTTTGGCCTGAAGGGTCCATGGTGATAGATGGTTAGGTCATCCTCAACTGTCTCCTGAATGGGTAAATGTGTCAGAATGAAAATACAGTTTATGTTTTGACATCAGAGGGGAAAAATGAAACAAAGTTAGGTTGTTACCCGCCTGGTAATTCCCAAAATTCGGAGATCGATGTGTGTATCTCTTTGGGAAATATCACTGGTGGCACTAAAACTTTACTTGGGAGACAACAAGAAATGTCTAGATAGAGAACTACTTAGGCAATCTCTTGCTGTTATACAGGGAATTACCTCTGACAACTCTGAATGTGTCATCAGTAGAGTCTTGGGCTGTGGACATAATTTAGGGAAGCTTTCTTTAAATGAGAGGATTCTTAATGTGGATTTCAGTAGACCCAAAATCCTAGCAGAATGGTGTGAAAACTGTACAAATGTGCATTCGCTTATGTCTACCTGTGAGGAGGTTCTCAGAGTCTGTGATTGAAAAATAGATCAAGAACAACTAATATACAATAAAGAAATGTTGAGATCGTTAACAGAAAAATCCACCACTAACACTGAATTTTTATCATGTATAGCGGTTGGTACCAGCGTTCATGAGTGAGGTAAAAATCAGAAGGAGTCAAAATCCCTCATTAAAATCTCTTCGGAAAGCACCATATTAGGGACCAGTACACCTTCTTTCAAAAAGGACAAGCAGTTGGTTTTCTCTCCAGCTAAGCCCCACATTCTTGTATCCTAATTAATAGTCACCCCAAGATACAGTAGATAAAAACACCAGCACAACTTAAATTGTACTATCTGTCTCTCAATTTTGGCTGAGCACATATAGCTGAATTCAAACAGGATAAAGATGCATGTATAATATGTCTTCACTTTATTTGATCATCCCAGTAATATTTGAGGATGGCTACGCATACATATGATTATTTCCGTGTTATAGATCAGAGAAGTTGACTGAACTGAGTCTTAGTTTTTGGATGGAAAAAACTTGTTTATTACCTTGACTCAGAGAGATAAATTGTACCATTTCTTTGGTTCTATAGAGTAAGTGGCAGAAAAAAGACTACAATTTATTTCTCAACATCTAATTTAAGATTTTTTTACTGGAAGGAAGGAGTCAAAGTCAATAATGCTGACCAACAAAGATTGTTAGTAATGATAGAAGTAGCAAAAATACTGTAATTGTAATATGATAATAATCAAGGTACTTTTAAAACCCCTTTCTTTGGATATGTTTCTTAATAACCTAATTTTGCATTTCCTCATTTTTCTGTGCATCACAAGTTCCTGTGGAAACCATAAACATCAACAACTTTGCATACCTATGTTAATCCTGTCATTGAAGTTTTTTTTTTTTTTTTTCTCGCTGTCACCCAGGCTGGAGTGCAGTGGTGTGATCTCAGCTCACTGCAATCTCTGTCTCCTGGGTTCAAGCGGTCCTCCTACCTCAGCCTCCCGAATAGCTGGGATTACAGGCGTCAGCCACCATGCCCAGCTAATTTTTTTTTCCTATTTTTAGTAGAGATAGGGTTTCACTGTGTTGGCCAGGCTGGTCTCCAACTCTCGACCTCAGAGATCTGCCCACCTTGGCCTCCCAAAGTGCTGGGATTACAGATGCGGGCCATGGCACCTGGCTGGTCATTATTGCTTTGTGATTTTTCAGTGAGATGATATAAGCAAAGGTCTTTTGACAAATCTGTAAATAAAAGACATTATTATAAGTAAGATCAAATTTTATGAGCAATATTATTGCTATGTTTATTACTACTACTGCACGTCAGTTTACTAACTGTGTACAACAGTGTTTCCCAACAGGGACAAGTAGTGGGGAGAATAGGACTTAACAGAGTGACCCAGGAAAATTTTCAAAATACACATTATACCCTTGTTAATCCTAACTCATCTCTCAGTTCCCTTCACTCTTAAGTGGTACAAAAATTTGCGAGTTGAACATACACAGTTTAAACAACCAAATGACAAAAATAAACTCCCAGGTGGCTCTGCATTACATCTTTTGGTTGATAACCTCTCATCAATACTCTAGGAAGTAAATTCATTCATTTTACCCAGTCACTCATCCATCAGATACTTTTTGCACATCTGCATACACCTGCTGGGCTAGATGGACAATTCATTTACTAGCTGAAAAGGCAATAAGAGTGACCATTTTTGTAGTTTTTCATTTGTATTTGTTAATAAAAATATATTGTGGAGGCACTAATACTTCATCCTGGTGTAGTTATTTAATACTTTTTAGAAGTTGATAGACAAAGTAACGCATTGATCTATTACCATACTAGAAACAGTAGTCCTTAGCAACTGCTAGTTTTTGTGTCTCTAATTATATATATCTCTATCTCATTTTCATATCTGAGTAAAGAAAACATGTAGGGAGGAAGAGATCACGGCAGTTTCCAAGTAGGTTAAGGATACTATGGCTCTTTTGTGTAGTCCTTTTTGCAATATGTAGTGACTATGAGAAGCTATTACTATATATGCCTTTTGTTAGGCTGAAAGATAGATTTTTATATTGAAGAACAAATTAATAAGGCAATACATAGGAAGAGAATCTCCTTGGCTAAATTCTGAGATTAACGTAGACAAGCAATGGGTCCTTGTACCATTAGGTGGCACCTCAAATCATTGTTAGTGGTCTTCTCTTTACTATACATGTACTGTTTTATATTTCACTTAAATTCCCCTCTTTTCCTTTTTTCTGTAGCCGACCTTGCATGGCTCATTCAAGTTGCTCCTCCTGCTTCTGTGACAAAACATCAAATAACATGGTTGCTCCATGCTCACAGAACTGCAAGATGTACCCAGTCTGCATCTGATGCTCCCCTGCCTCAGAATAACTCATACTATGGGATCCTCGTTCTTAATCTTATTTTTGTAATCATTTTGTACTTTTGATTTGCCTGTTCACAGCCTTGGCTCCCTCTGTGGGGTTACACTCCTCTAGGCTATTTTGGGAAATATTCTTTCCATACAGATTTCACCCTGGTCCGCTCAGCACAAATACAATTCTATCTATCTATCTATCTATCTATCTATCTATCTATCTATCTAAGACGGAGTCTCGCTCTTTCGCCCAGGCTAGAGTGCAGCGGCGCAATCTGGGCTCACTGCAACCTTTACCTCCTGGGTTCGAGCGATTCCCCTGCCTCAGCCTCCTGAGTAGCTGGGATTACAGGGGTGCACCATCATGCTTGGCTAATTTTTGTATTTTTAGTAGATACAGGGTTTTGCCATATTGGTCAGGCTGGTTTCGAACTCCTGACCTTATGATCCGCCCACCTCAGCCTCCCAAAGTGCTGTGATTACAGGCGTGAGCCACTGAGCCCGGCCCACAAATAAAATTCTTATACCTAATTTTCAACTGCCTTTCTAGTTTCTTCCAATTCTGTTTCTACTTCTCCACCATGTATTTCTGTGGTTCTCAAATCTTGACTCTACTTCAGCTGTACCCAAAATACAGATTTTAAGGCCACATGCTGTACTTGCTGAATTTAAATTTCTAGGGTGTCACTTTTTGGAATGATGAAAATCATTCATGTCTATGCTGTTCTTTGTGATAGCCACGAGCCACATGTGGCCATTTAAATATGATGTTAAATAAAATTAAAAATGTAGTCCCTCAGCTATTCTAGCCACACTCAAGTGTTCAAGAGCTGCTTATGATTATTGTCAGCACAGATCAGGTTGTGGATCCCCAGAAACTTGCTAGTTTGTTCCTGAAAGTTTGAGAACCACTTGGTTAGATGATCTGCAACCTCCTATGATTTTCCGTAGCTCTCCTGGTTTAAGAGAGGTGGCTGACTTAGGCCCTAAGACAGGGTCTTGAGTAGTCTGAGGAAAATACTGGTATAAACCCGATGAGAATGTGCCAGCATCTGTGTGTCTCAGTATTTTACAACATGAGAAACAAAAATATAACAATGATTCTATTATGTTAAAAAGAGGATACAGTTGGTGACACTTAGATAAGTAACTAATATTAACATGGTGTGTATTGTGTTTACCTGACAACATACACACACATACACACATGCACGCACTCACATGTAAAAATACTCCCAAGATAGTTCTCTTAACAATGAAAAAGTAATGCAAAAGTTCTGTGTATATCAATTAGAAGGAAGGGAGACCATATTAGGTCAACCGGATTATGTTATAGTCAGCTCAGGTGCTGTCACTGAATGGAAGGTGATGCATTGACCATTTTGAGGTATGTGTTATCTTCCCTTACCTGCAGGGTGGATGTGATAGTGGCCGGAATAGTTGGGTCACACAAGAATGAAACCATGAAAGTTAAACTGGAGGTCACTGTTCCCATGAACCTCCTAAGTAATTTTTATCAGGAAGACTCTAAGTTAAATGTAATTACCTTGATATGTATAGGATCTGTTTTTTAAGATATGAAATCTATGGCTAATTTATTTCTCCTTTGGAACACATACACACATTTACAAAATGAATTTCATACTTAACACAATGTCAGATACATTATTACCTACTCTACTTTTCTCCCAGCCAACGAATTATGACTTAACCAGTGTTTTGGAATATGATGGGGAAAAGTTTATACCAATGGGAAAAAAAATGGATTTCTACCTACAAAGAGTGATCCCAGGAACCAGTCAAGCTCCTGCAGAGAGAATCTTTGGGGTGGGGTGGGGGCGGGAAACAACAGCAGCCAACCTCTGGATACAAAATGGAACCCATTTGCCATATGGATTATTTCCATCTTAGGCATGATATTTAGGTCATGTGTACTTTTCTTGCACTTGGTGCTGATGAGATCAACATAAGTACTATTTCTGCAAATTGCAAACCTCACTAGGGGATAAAATTATCCACAACATGTCAAGCAACATGGTAAGGAAACAGTTTTCAGATGTAAATGTTAACTTTCCTTTTCATCAGAGACCTTTTTTTTTCTGTATTCTCTACTACATGGCATGGCAATCTCTTAAAAATACTGAAGTACCTACTAAAAAATGTTTCTGGCCACCATTTTGAATCTGAATCACTGAGTACACCAAAGGTATTTTATTGCTCAAATTCAGTAAAATACTCTTAAGACTTGTCATAGAACACAAAGACAAAGTGACAAATTCTAAATGACAACTAAGCAGTAAAGTTAAAACAAAAATTGCACTTAGTTTGGTAAAAATGTTGAATTGTAGTATAAACTAAATATCATGAATTATATTTATTCTTAATCTGCAGTTTTTAATAGGGACATCTTATTTCACCAACATCGTAATCACCTTGTATTAGTTTGTTTTCATGCTGCTGATAAAGACATACCCAAGACTGGGAAGAAAAAGAGGTTTAATGGACTTAAAGTTCCACATGACTGGGGCGGCCTCACAATCATAGTGGGAGGTGAAAAACACATCTCACATGGCAGCAGAAAAGAGAAGCTTGTGCAGGGAAACTCCCCTTTTTAAAACCATCAGATCTACTGAGACTTATTCACTATCACAAGAACAGCATGGGAAAGACCTGCCTCATGATTCAATTACCTCCCACCAGGTCCCTCCCACAACACATGGGAATTCAAGATGAGATTTGGGTGGGGACACAGCCAAATCATATCACACCTGAAATATTTAAATCTATTCCTATAATGTATAATCCTTACCTTCCATAAGGTTACAGCTTAATATGATAGTAACTCTGGTGACAAAGTTTCTGGTCACAATTTTATACCAGTACCTAAAGTGAATCAATTATTACCACCAGTATGGGTGTGGATTACCCAGTAGGCTAGGCATGCAGAGAACTTGGAATTGTAAGGATCCTGTAAAGTTAGTTTTATCTCTATTATGTTTGGAAGCAGTTGGGTAATGGTTAAAGAATATTTTTTGGAAACAGTTGGACCTGGATAGAATTCAGGCTCTGCCATGTGAATCTAAGCAAGTTATTTAGAGCCCTATCGTGCAGTCTCCGTGTCTATAGAATAGTATCTACTTCAGAATGTTATTGTGAAATAAATGAGATTATGCATGTAAAATAGCATAGTGCCTGGCACATAGTATGTGTTTAATGAATATTGAAATACTGTTGTTATTTTTATTATTTCAATTGATTCAGATTCTTAACTCTGGTTATATAAGCCTTCTTTTTCTTAAGCATGTACTTAAAATTTGTGAAGATGTGTTGTTTTGTATTTTAAATACATGTTTTAAAGTATTTAAACAGCATAGAAGTATAAAAGTTGAAAAGTGAAAGCCTTCTCCTTTTCCATCTTAATTCTTCTCTACTGTCTTCTGGAATTCGTTTGCTTGTTTATTTTGACCCATGAACTCATACTCCCATGAAGGGATCTTGCTATACTATTTTGACATATATTTTTTTACACTCAATACATCATAAATATTTTTTCAAAATGTCTCTTTAGATGCATATAGAATAATAATTGTTACTTAAACAGTTTTACCTGATTTATATAGTTCTGCAGTTTGGTTTTATGTGTTCACTAGACCTACTTAGTTCTTTTAACCACTTCATGGTACTCTACAGTAGGCATAAAAGTTCCATAACTTATTTAATCATTCTCCTAGTGAAGGACAACTATGCTACCTCTAGTTTCCCAAGATAGACTTTTTATTTTCCAAATGGTTAGAATTTGTGTTTTAGGAGCTAAAATAGAAACTCTGATTTCTCTGAAGACTTTATTTTATTTTTCTGGTGAATATAATAGCCATGTCCCTGGCAGCATCAAAATATCATAACTATTTGCTGACCATCTTAAGAAATAGCTGTATGAATTGACCTAGTTACAGATTTCTAGAGATTTCTGTGACCCTTTCCTTTCATAGGACATAATTTATTAACAAAAGAGTATTCTTTAGAATGTCCTTCTTTCTGAATTTTTCTACATCTTTAAAAATGCACTAATTGCCCTTTGTTGAGCATCTACTAATGTGCCAAATGCTTTTATTTTCATTTTGGATAAGGTTAGGAAAATGCCCAAGGTTAAAAATTTAGGATTTAGCAGAGGTGACATTTGAACTCAAGACTCAAAAACCTTCTGTTCCTTCAGCAAACTAACTAAAAATGGTCAAATAACAAGAAATCAATTAAATCACAAGGATTTATATAAACATGATGAGACATATATTACTTTAAACCTTAATTATATATCATTGCAGCCTTGGGAGCAGAATCTAAACCTCTGTCTTGTAATTACATCATACTGCTCCTCTGATCAAAATTCTCCAATGGCTTCCCAGCACACTCAAAATGAAATCTAATCTTTTGATGATGGTCTTCCCTGCCTGCTTCATTTAGCCACTCATCAGCTACTACTTACCCAGCCAACTTTGCTTTACCCATTCTGGCCTTCATGAAATTTCAGCAGCTTGAACAAACATCCACATCTTCGCATTTGCCTTGACGTGCCTGGAACACTTTTCTGTAGATCTATGCTGGGCTTGCTCCCCTCTTTCCAGTCTCTGTTCAAATGTCACCGTCTCTTAATAGGGCTTACCCAATTATCCTAACCCTACTGCTTCACTCTACTCCCTCACCCTGCCTTGTTTTCTCTCCAGCACTTGTTACTCCCTGATGTTACAGCATAGATTTATGTTTTACTTGGGAGTTGTCTGGCTTCCCCCAATATAATGCCAGTTACCCCCAGGCAAGGGGTTGCTCCTCTGTACTGGCAGCCCTAGAACAGAGCCAGGCTCTGAGTAAATACAGAGGAAGCTTTTACTAGAAGCAGGAATACATGATTGCCTCAGCCAATTTTTGCTACTTTATTTTCTATCATTTATTTTTTAAAATTTAAGTGATCTCGTGCCTTACCTTTGGCCATATGTATTGGAAGCACATTATTTAGCAAAGGCTAGTTTGAATATTAAAATAGAGCCAAGTACACATATACCTTTATTATTTATAACTTTTATTAAGGGATCATTAGCAGTTTTTACTGAATTATTGAAGTCTTATTGAAATGTATTTCAGAAAAGTGCACAAATCATAAGTGCTGATTTTCACAGACTGTGCTGCTATGCGTCCATCACTTGGATCAGGAAAAAGCACATTACCAGTTCCCTAGAAGCATGCTCGTGGTCCCTTCCAGTCACTACCTACCCTCCACTAAGGGTACTGTTTGGCTTCCACTAGCATAGATTAATTTCATCTATATTCCATGTCTTTATTTTAATATTTATTTTAATTCTCTGTTTACAATATTTGTTCCTTATTTAGTCCCTGCTCTCCAAGGCTCTAGAATTCTTTTATAGAGGAAAAAAATTAATTAAGTCTTTTAACATCTCTTCTTCTTTTAACAGTTTTGTAGGAGCAAAACTGCAAAGCCTCCTAGTAATTCTTTTTTTTTTTTTTTTTTTTTTTTTAAATTTATTTATTATTATTATACTTTAAGTTGTAGGGTACATGTGCATAACATGCAGGTTTGTTACATATGTATACTTGTGCCATGTTAGTCTGCTGCACCCATCAACTCGTCATTTACATCAGGTATAACTCCCAATGCAATCCCTCCCCCCTCCCCCCTCCCCATGATAGGCCCCGGTGTGTGATGTTCCCCTTCCTGAGTCCAAGTGATCTCGTTGTTCAGTTCCCACCACACAGGAAATTCAAGCAATGAGTCAAGAGTTGAATGCATTTGATCTGTGAAATGATTTGGGCTCAAAATACTTCGGGGAATAGCAACTTTTGTGTGTATCATTTTAAGGATAAATACTATTTAAGTAGAATATCAAGCAAAATAATGAAATATATCAGTAATGGTAATATATTTAGAAAAACATATACAGCCCAACAATGCACTTTGAAGAGAGAAAAATTATCTGAAAAACATGATTCATGGTCTTACTACCTTCTAGGAAAAAGAAGGGGGAAAACATAGGAGAAAACTATAATGAATTAATGAAGTTAAAATATGATAGTAAATTTCAAGAGCATTTTCATGGAAATTACAGTGTTGTTCAGAAGCATCCATTACAGGATTTAAAAAAATAAAAAACAGTGCGTTGCTGATTCGTTTTATGATGGCTACTGCACAGATGGTATTAATATCATTATATCCTTGAATCCTTTCTGTAAGCATCTCAATATTTTTTACCAATATCAATTATTTTAAGCCCAACATATGTTTTAAAACATATCGCTTACTATGTAAATTAATATCATTTATATCTTTAGTCATTGGAGCTTCTGTGTTTGAATACACAGTTGTACTGTTTGGATACCATGCATGGTGTCACGGTGAGAGGAAAACCTGTCTTGCTAAAAACAGCCTGTGCATGTATCCTATGGGAGTGGCAACGGGGGCAGATGGTCCCAGTTTTGGTCATTTTCTTTTTAGGTTTACTCTTCAACATAATTCATTTGCACTTTTTATTCAAGCACCTGTAGTACTCAGTTAAAGCATATACACCACATGGAATGGACAATGTGTTCCAGTGAAATAATTTGAATGGAGAATTGAACTTGAGAGGTGGTTCTTTCAGGTTGCTGAAAACAGGCCAAAGAGATCATATCTCTAGAATGAAGATGCTGGTGTGCATCAGGGTCATAGGAGGGTATACTCAAACATGGATCGCTGGGCCTATTTCATGGAGTTTCTGATTCAGTAGGTAGGAGGCGGAACTTGAGAATTTGTATTTCTCATCCTAACAAATTCCCAGGTGATGCTTCTGCTGCTACTCCAGGGACTACACTTTTAGTACCACTGATCAAAAATTAGCTAGACGTGGTGGCACATGCCTGTAATCCCAGCTACTTGGGAGGCTGAGGCAGGAGAATCACTTGAACTTGGGAGGCAGAGGTTGCAGTGAGCAGAGATCAGGCCACTGCACTCCAGCCTGGGCAACTGAGCAAGATTCTGTCTCAAAAAAAAAAAAAAAAAAAAAGACAAAAAAACACAACCTCTGAGATTTATTCCAATCTGCTCTTTCTCCTGTCTCCTTTCACCCACCCACTGACCTGCCGATGACTCCCCTATAGTCACAGATGATTTGGGCTCATGGATTCCAACCTTTCCTGATCCGCAGGTCCTACCACCACCCCGGGAACCTAGATACCACAATGAATGATCATACAATACTGGAGTCTTGCAGGTCCCAATTTTCTCGGTGCCAGGAGCCTTAGTCTTTACCATACTCACCCACCCTGGGGCCCAGGCTCTTACCCACAGATTTCACCCTATGCCATATTTTCAAACTGCAGGTCAGAGTCATTGGTTAGTCAGTTGCTTCATTTCTACAAAATAAAATAGAAAAGGAAAGAAAATATCCAAAAACATTGCATGTAATAAGGGGTTTTTATTTCATGAAACTTCTGTTTGAATTATTTGTATTGATGAGTGTACAGGGCTGAGATGTCAGATTGCTTTCTCTCTGAGAGTTAGGCTCAAATCAAGTTGAAAAAATAAAAAAAAAAAAATAGATAGGTGATTGTGACTCTGAAAGCAGTGCAAAGGAAAGGAGACCATGTCATGGGTCCAGTGCTTGTTTTGTTGGGTTGTGGAAATATTGTTTACACATGTGAATGAAGTCCAAAATTATGAATAATTTGATAATGAAAAAAATCAGAGTTAAAATATATAGAAAACAGATATAAGCTCACCTTTGTAAATCATTAATATGGCAATGGGGAGGGTTGTTAAACACCAACCGTTAAGATCTACCACTGTTTAGACAAAGCCTTAAAATGACCACATGTACCCTCTTGCTTAGCCTAATCAGAATTCCCACAGCTTAGGCCCAACAGCCAAGCCTGAGTGCTCAAGCAACTGGTCATCAGAAAGCCCATTACTGTATCCCAGAGAGGACACTAGTGACAGTAAACTGGGCATGAGAGTCCTGACAACTAGGGCTGCTACCTGAAATAAACCTCAACAGATGTTTTATGAAAGCATAGAAGGTCTGCTTCTGCTATTGGTGGCCAGGCAAGCCACTTGGCTCAGAAGCCCAGTAAGGGTCTGAACATCCTTTGGAGGTATGAATGTCCCCACTCAAATCTTCAGAAAGGCCAGACATGCTTTTTGCTGCCTTCTCTTCTTCCCCCAGGCTGTGAGCTTCCCCTCACTTTGGGCTCTGAGTATGCCGGCAGGGGAGTGGGGACTGGAGTTTGTGGGAGGAGGCACCAAACACCTGATCATTACTGCTTGTGCTCACTTTCTCTTCTCGCAGGAGTTCAACTTACAGTAAGTTGCACTAAGTATAGAACAAGTTACACTAATTATAGAACAAGGGCAATTAGTATACACAAGTTACACTAATTATAGAACAAGGGCAAAGGGCATAGAAAATAAAGATTTACCCATCTTCATCCCTAAAGTGTGGTGAGCATGCAAGCTCAGATATGAGAGAGAACAGAATCCTTTCTTCTAAGGAATTTAAATTTTCTCCTAGAGGCGGTGGGGATCTACTGAAGGATTTTAAACAAGGAAATTACATAATACATAATAAGATCTCTATCTGGAAAGTTCACTTACCGATGGTACTGAGGGTGCAGATGCAGGTGGTCCCCTTAATAGTAAATATTGTTTCATAGCAAATAGTGGATGGGAAAGGTTCCACTGAATTCCTAAAATAAATTTTGACTTATTGAAAATGTGAATCTAACTGATTAACTCTCCTATTTAAAACTCTCTATAACTCCCTATCGCATAGAAGATGGTCTTCAGTTTGATCACACTCCTATTGTAAAGCAAAGTTTGAGAATTCTTCCACTGCACTCTATGTCTATTTATTTAGTTGTCAATCATATGCACATAGAAAGTACTAGTGTATTCGTTACTTTACAAAAACAAATCTATTTTAAAAGCACAAAATGAAAATATAAGCAGACATTCTATTTTCTTCCTAATCTCCAAAGGATAATTGCACACCCCCCTTTGGAGACCTGGGTCCCGAGAAGAGAGAAATAGCTCTTTGGCATGACATGTCAACCCCTTCATGAACTGACCCGTGATGACATCTCCAGGTTGACCTGTCTCCATTGTTGATCACCAGTGCCTCTAGGGCAGTTTCCTGCATTGGTCTAGCAGTTTTCCTCCTTTGGTTTTTTTGTTCATGATGACTTCTCTATGTGGACTATAATTCTTCCATTGTTCTTTCTCCTTCTGTTTTATCTCTAAAGCATTTCTTCCCATGCAGTATGGACATTATGTATCCATGTGTCGCTTTTCCTCCCCTATACTGAGCTCTATGAGGACAGGGACTCTTTCTGAGGCTTGGCTATGTTTCCAATGGAACTCACAGACACCTCTGGCACGTTCCCAGCTATAGCTTAATCAGATGTAATTAGAAGATATATTTGAAGACATGAAAAGAAGCAAATACAGGGTGGGATAATTATGAGATGATACTGGTTTTTTTTCTCCTGAATGAATATATTTTTCTGCCAGCTGCAAGCATCTTATAGTTTATAAAAATGCTTATTTCTAGTAGCAATATTAATAAACACTAATAATAATGCTTCATGAATAGGAATATCCTTACAGATACATCAAACTTATTATTGTTGGACAGTACTTTAATTATTAATCATACTTAGATCTTCCTAAGGAACAGTATTAATACTCCCTTACATTGATTTTTGCTTTATTATTTTATATGTAATTTAATATAGAATACCTACACTTCCAAATAGGCTTCTTTCAAGGATCTGACAGAGAGGTAAAATTATTTTCAATTAAAGCAGGCTTTTCCCAAACAGGCTTTTCCCAAAGCAGGCTTCTAAAAGTATTTTGAAAGAGACAATCATGTCTAAATAAGTTCGGAAAATACTGGGTTAAATAGTTAAACATATAGGCCAGGTGCGGTGGCTCACGCCTGTAATTCCAGCACTTTGGGAGGCCGAGGTGGGCGGATCACAAGGTCAAGGAAATCGAGACCATCCTGGCTAACAGGGTGAAACCCCGTCTCTACTAAAAATACAAAAAATTAGCCGGGCGTGGTGGCAGCGCCTGCAGTCCCAGCTACTCGGGAGGCTGAGGCAGGAGAATGGCGTGAACCCGGGAGGTGGAGCTTGCAGTGAGCCGAGATGGCGCCACCGCCCTCCAGCCTGGGCGACAGAACGAGACTCTGTCTCAAAAAAAAAAGTTAGATATATCTCCTGCAGTAGGATTGTGAAATACTCATACTTATCTTAAAGGACATATAGGCATGATTCCCCCCTTCCCCGCCTTGTTTTTTTTTTTTTTTTTTCTTTACCATGGGAAACTCTTTGCTCAAGAAACATCTCATTGAGCTATCCAGGTTCCACAAAACTTTGAGAAACTCAGATTTAAAGCATCGAGGACCACTCTTAGAAGGTACAACTGGTTTGGTACTGACTGTCTTTCAAATCACTATCACCTATTCATATTGTACCAATATCATAGCTTTAGCCACTGACTTTTTAAGAAACTCCAAGAGAGGATGACCTTCAGGAAAGAAAAATTTTGATATATAAATTCAGTATCTTTTTACTGAGTAGGTTTTCAATATTAATATTTGTTGATTAAAGTAAATTTCAAGGAATAACTAGGTCAGGAAAGGCAAGCTAGGGCAACAGAGTCATTTTAGGGACATGGAAGTTAAGGGGACAATGTAAGGGCATGACTAGGAGAAGATAAGAATGGGACACAAAGAAGGTAACAAAGCAGCTCCAAAGATTTAAAAACACATGCCAGACTATCATCAAGTCTGTTACGTAAGTATCAGGTTTGCAAAGCTGTCACGGTCCTAATACTAGTATCTAGACACTTTCTCTAAGAAACTCAAGGAGCTTTTTAGATTATCCCCTTGAGTTAGATTTGTGATTTGCTTGTAGTTATTTCATGAGTAAGTAATGAATAAGTAAAAAGAACAATTACCCATAAACGATCTTTATCCCCTTCTTGTTACTATTTGTATATGATTTATCTTACAAGATGTGTTAGGAGTTCTTACTACAGGTCATGTCAAATACATTTGGATGTTCCTGTTAGTGACTACTAGGGCTTCTTGTCAAGTAGGTGCTTTATAAATTCATTCATGAATACACAAATGAAATTTTATATAATAAAGAATTTGATTGGACTTTGTCCGTGATTTCTGGGAGAGAGATCAGGGGTGTCCAATCTTTTGCCTTTCCTGGGCCACATTGGAAGAAGAAGAATTGTCTTGGGCTGCAGATAAAATACACTAATGATAGCTGATGAGCTAAAAAACAATAGCAAAAAAATCTCATAATGTTTTAAGAAAGTTTACAAATTTGTGTTGGGCCACATTCAAAGCTGTCCTGGGCTTCACGTGGCCTGAGGGCTGTGGACTGGACAAGCTTGTTCTACATCCTTAAAACTTTCCTAGTAAAAGGAGTATCTTTGTTATTCCCAATCCCCTTGGAGCACACCTGATAGTGTGCACTAATCCAGGGACTCATGAAGGGCCCCTTGATAGCCCCAGGATGAAGGGTGATCATGCTGGAAAGACTAACCATGTAACTAGAGGATCGGGCTTTGCATCACTTGATATAGGCTAGACCTCCCACCCTTTGGGGAGGGGAGGAAGCTAGAGATTGAGTTCAGTCATCTGGCCAGTCAATGATTCAATCAAGCATGCCTACATAATAGTACTTCAATAAAAACTGTGGCCCCTGAGATTCAGTGAGGTTTCCTGGTTGATGAAAACATTGATGTGCTAGGAGGGTGACACATCCTAATCACACAGGCAGAAGGCATGAAAATGCTGCATTCAAGACCCTTCCAGACCTTATTCTGTGTTGTGTCTCTTCATTTGGCTGGTCCCGATTGGTATGGATAATTAAACTGTAATTCTAAGTACAGTGGCTTCCTGAATTCTAAAAGTCGTTCCAGCCAATTATTGAATCTGAGGGAGTTGTAGGAACAACCCGCTACAATTGGAATTTGTAGCCAGTTGGTCAGAAGTGTTGGTAGCTTCGGGATCTCTGAAGTGTGGCTGGCATCTGAAGTGAGGGCAGTTCGTGGAGGACTGAACCCTTACCTTGTGGGGTCTGCAATAATTTCAGATGGTTAGAGCCATAATTGAATTGCAGTACGGTAGTTGGTGTCAGAATATAAACCAATAAAAGATCGCTGATGTCCTGACCCCCAGAAGAGTGCTCTGGCTTCTAATATATTCTGTATTCCTCAAGAACAAGGATACTGTCTTATTCCTGTTGCAATTGCCCCATCTTGGCATCTAGCACAGTGAATTACTTACTGTGGCTGCTTCACAGAGTTAGATTACATGTTAGTTACATGTGTGCTAATAGAGTTAGATTTTATCAAAGGTGGGATCTCACAATCAAAGCCTAATAGAAACCCAAGTGAACACAAATAGTTAAGCAAAAATACAAAGCTGACGTTGTTAACAGATGCTACATACCTAGCTTTGAAAGTGATTGGAACATAGTTAGATCCCACTTTCTGTGTTTCAGTGCTTATTCCATGTACATTTTCATTTGACATCCTGTTGCCACGCGGTATATGCTTCCAAATGATACAGAAAAATATTAAATATGCTATGAGTAAGATTCAGGGTTGGAATTCAATTCCTGGCTTTCTGATCTGAGAAATGGTCCTTCAAAAGTGTCAGGACCGGGGGTATAAGCTAAGTCCTGCACTAGAGCCTTCAGCAGGCGGGAGTGTACTGAACTGAAGTGTATGTCACTTGGAAGTCAGGCCCAGGGGATAACTTCTAAGAAGCCACCCAGTCCAGCAACCTGCCTCAAGTGCAAGATTCAAAGGGTGTCCTTCCCTTTTTTGGAGCCTTCCGGGAGACTCTACAAGTTGTCAAAATGCCCTTTGATTTTTTCCAGATGTAAACCATCCTTTAAAAACAAACAAACAGGGCCGGGCGCGGTGGCTCAAGCCTGTAATCCTAGCACTTTGGGAGGCCGAGACGGGCGGATCACGAGGTCAGGAGATCGAGACCATCCTGGCTAACACGGTGAAACCCCGCCTCTACTAAAAAAATACAAAAAACTAGCCGGGCGAGGTGGCTGGCGCCTGTAGTCCCAGCTACTCGGGAGGCTGAGGCAGGAGAATGGCGTAAACCCGGGAGGCGGAACTGGCAGTGAGCTGAGATCCGGCCACTGCACTCCAGCCTGGGCGACAGAGCGAGACTCCGTCTCAAAAACAAACAAACAAACAAACAAACAAACAAACAAACCTCTCGTTTGGATCTTACTCATCGGTGGATTTTTCCTGTCCTTCCCTTTGTTCTCTTCTCTCTTCTTTACCTCTGTCTTTGTCTCTTCTTCCTCCTTCTCCTCCTCTTCCTTGTCCCTCTCTCTTTAGCTTCTTATCACATGTGCCTTTTCTTGCTTCAGTTGTGATTTTTCACTCTTGTATTTTGCTTCTTATCTACACCTAGGACTGCTTCACTTGAGCTCTTTTCACATGCAGATTCCTTTTGCAACAACAGGAAACCCTGTCTCCGCATTCTAGAACAATTGTTACGACCCTTGCTATAATATCTGTTTTAATATTGTGACTTAACAGACATGCAAGAATATTATTCAAGTTTGAAATTGGCCTTTGCTGCAAAGGACAATTGGCAAAGGACCAGAACCTTACTTTCTCTCATGGTCTCCTTAACTGCATGGAGAGCCTCAACCTGTGTCCAAAAGAATTGCTTTGCTAGATACATTCTCCACTTTAAATTTACATATGGTCTGACAAAACAGTAAAAAAAAAAAAAAAAAAAAAAAAAAAAAAAAACTTAGTCACCACACCTAAAAGCCAATTACAACTTAATAAACCATTCACAGACAAAACAGTATATTTTTAAAATCATGAATTCTGTCTCTGTATCATATGAGAGGGAGTTT
This sequence comes from Papio anubis, assembly GCF_008728515.1. Taxonomy (NCBI): domain Eukaryota; kingdom Metazoa; phylum Chordata; class Mammalia; order Primates; family Cercopithecidae; genus Papio; species Papio anubis. The sequence goes on from NC_044982.1 coordinate 149,218,275, forward strand.
CACTGGGCACATGGCATTTACAGATTCTGATTGGCATTTCCTTTACTGTTGAAAAGCGAACCTAGTTCAGTTTGCAGCAAATATGACAATAGGCTGTGCAAACGTATACCTAAAATGCAGCTCTGTGGGGGTTAAACATTCAAGCTTATATGAGACAGCATCAGTTTCAGGTCAAAGTGCTGTTCTTAAATGATCAGTATAGAACAGAAAAAAGGCATTGAAGTGACCTTGCTGAGGGTCTAAAACTGCACTGAAGCCTTTTCTGCATGATTAAGTGAGCAGAATCTTAGATTAGCTAAAAGCAGTGCAGAAACATAATGAGTTCACTTATTTTGGAGCATTTAATAACAGTTATAGACAGTTATGTGATCAGGCGGAGTTATGACTTATTCATTCTTTCATTGCTATTAAAATTACTGCATTTGAGGTTTTTAAAGTCATTGAAATAAAAAAAGTCTGATTTATGTTAGGAGAATTTAGCTTGCCCTTTGGTCTCTCAGTTTTTAAATGATATAATTAGACTTTTTAAAGACCATTCTAAAAGCATTATTAGCATTTTGTATAGCGGAAAGTAAATGCATGTTTTGTGGATAGTTTAATTTTAAAAGGGATAATAGTACTTGATTCAGACAGTGATATTCATAGATTATTAAGGAAAGATTTTTTTGTATAAAATTTCTCAAAAGGCAATTGTATAATTTTAGTAATCGACTATACAGAATACGTGTGGATTTTGCTGTGTGTACACACAGATACTCTCTTTCTAATGCACTCTCTAATTTCATTTTGAATGGACGTTACAAAGACATGGAAATAATACAACACAGCTTTCCTCCCATTTGGGAAAGCAAGGATGGGAAGAGAAAGTACCAGAGGATGTATTAACTCATGACCTTTAGCATATTTCCTCCAAAATTACAGAGCCATCTATCAGCCTGGGGGGAAAAAGCTCGCTTTAATCATAACAAAGAGATTTGCAGGTGGTTTGAATTAGCAGTAAACAACAATCATTAATAAATAATTTTAGAGGAACATGGAAATTTCACAGATGCATCAACATTCTGTTCTTAAACTTTTCTTACACATTTCATTGTATGCAAATACCATCTCCTGTCCAAATTGTTCCAAATTAGACATTGCTTCTATTTTAAAGTGGGTTATTGCACAATGCATAAAATGCACAGACAAAACATATTTCATCATAAAACAGTGAAATAAAGTGCTGATTTTAGTTGGACACTACAGTAGGATTATTATATATACACATCTTTGCCCATAAAATCGAGCTGACTGCAGTCTCCTTAAATAATAGCTATTTGTGCCATGTGTGTGTTCTGCAAACACTTTGTATATCTCTTTTGGAGACTCAAAATGCAGTGCACTACATTATTGAAGGATGCTGATAACACATTACTAAGGAGTAAACACAAAGAAGCTTTTTAAATAGCCAGCAATGGAGGATTACCCATGCGACCAAACGATGGCCCAAACTTGTATTTGTTAAAACTTGCTACACACTCTTTTAGGTATATACACGTTTATATATGAGTGTATGTATGGGTGTAGGTATATACATGTTTATATATGAGTTTATATATGTGTGCATTTTTGCCTCCCCATTTTGTTTGGAAGTTTTTATTTTAATTACTAAAGTTTGCCCTCTACCTGAGTAACCACTCTCTGGTGAGTCCTTAGCTAGTCTGGAATAGCCAAGTGATCAATTCTGTTTGTCCTAGTTTGTTAATTGACAGGAAAAGGTGTCACTCTGTTTATAGGAGGGGAAGGTCAGGTTATTTGGGTGACAGCTGAGGGTCAGAACTGGGAAGTAGCAGCCTCCAGTGACTTCACAGCACTGGTGCTATTTGAGGAAGCTGCTCTGAAAACACTCAGTTTCCTGACAGTCATGTGAACTCCTACCTGGACCATTTCCTAAGGGACAAGATGGACTGGAAACAAGAAGCCCATCAGACCCTCAGACAGGAATGGTGGTGGGTAGGGGGGAGGGTTATTGCAGTGGTCTCAAACTCATGCAGTGCAGATTTTTGTCCACTAGAGACTGATAGCCGCCCAGCAAAGATGTTGCTTAAGGCCTCACAGTTTAGATTTGAACTATGGTCTCAGAGGTGAGAGGCTAGCGTTTCATCCACTAAGCCGTTTAGCTTTTTCCTTTGAAGGAAGATTGATTTTAAAAAAGCTATTAACCTTCAGTGATTTATCTCATCAGATCATCTTCATTTTCTTCTACTTATAATAAGACTATATTATATAGTTTTATTCTTCGGTTAATTCGACAGGACTAACTGAAAGGAAAATACATGAGAAACATAAAGAAGGGTGAAATAATAGAATATTATCAGCAACACTGAAATGAAAATGTTAACAGGAAAAACAAAAGAAATTGAGCAAATAGTATCACAGATCTCAGAGGTACAATCACATAAGACATCATGGTTCTTTGTAACTCAATCTTACTGAAAAACTTTCCACATGTCACATTGATTCTAGGGCCATAGACCATGCTAATGATATAGGTATTACCTTCTCTTTTCTGGTGAAGAGACAAATGGGACAGGTTTTATTTTTTGCAGTAACTAAAATATAAGCTAAGGAACCAGTGATAATTAATTCACATTGAGTATATATTCAGAGGTGCACAAGAAACAGAAATTTTCAAAGAAATTGCATTAAAACACATTCTGTTCAGAGCCTGAAATTAGACATTTTATCTATTTTTAGTGAAAAATGTGAAAAATGTGTTAGGCAGTAACCTGTTCTGCTGCCTTATCCCGAGTCCCTTTTAAGTGAACTAGAAACTGGTCGCTTTCCCTACTGAATCATGTTTGATTTATTGCATTCTATTGATTGAGTTTCTACTTCGGAAAAAGTGTTACATTTTGTGAATAATGTGTTAACATTAATGACTTTAATTCATTCTCCATAACTTTATGACAGACACTAATTTACATTTCTTTTGGAGTACCTGATAGCAAAAGAAGTTTGGGCATTTTAATTTTTTTTTCGAGTATGTTATCAGGCTGAGCAGGAGTAGTGAATGTAAGAACACAGCATTAGGGAAAGCATCTGCTTTTAGGAGTGTGGGCCCCCTTTCCCCCGGCTCCACTCTGTCCCGCCCACACGAGACACTCAGGTATGCACATTGAAAGTTAAACTGAAGGCTTACAATAACATTTCAATATTTGCTCAGACTAAGCAACAATACACATCAGTGTCTGCCATTTTCAGGGCTTATTTAACACTCATGGTTGAAATTCCTTTTGTTTCAGGTACTGTTAGTTTATTTAAGTTGGTGTTTGGGCAGGTGAGGCTAGCTCAACAATGGCAAGTTCTGACAACTTATTTCTAAAGAAATCGAAGAAGCTGAGCTTGTCAAGCTCTTGTTCTGCATTTCCTGGACTGGTCAGTGAGTACACCAAGTAAGAGGATTTGAAGCCAGAGAAATAAAAGACCAGGAAAATATTTGTGGTAATGAAGTTACCTTTGTCTATGTTTTTTGAGCAAAGTAAAGTGATGATAAAGTAACTCTTTGGCAGCTGGTTATACATCCCCTTCCTCTGCATTTCTCAGTATACCATGACTAGGGTTAATAACATCTTTTCTCTAATATTTAAGCACAGCTGTAATTTCCTCACCCTACTGTAGTGAAATACAAAAGACACCTCAATTTTTCATATTGGGAGTAATCTTGGAATTGATATTTACAAAATGAATTTTGATAGGGATTTTAAAAAGCAGAGTTAGTGTTCACAGTGCATGAAACAATAAAGATACAAGGAGATAAAAGTAGTGGTGCACGAAAGTGTGGTTCAGCTTTGAGGAAGGAAAAAGGTTTGAGGAAAAGGGACTTTGAGAAAGAGGGAGATGAGGGGATTGACTGTTGCCCTTACTTCCTGCTTCTCTTTGGTTCAACTCAAGTGCTAGGAAGGGATTCTGGGTTGCATGGATCTGTTGTCTCTCTGCCTCTTATCTTGATTCCTTAGTGGGCAGAATTCTGTTGGTTCTTCTCCTTCCTATCCTAACTCCAAGCCCACTGAAATAGTCACATCTATTGAACTTCCTGAGTGTGATTCTTTTCATGATGACATGGCAACTACAGTACTCTTGTGGTTCTTGGTTATTTCCTTTACCTTATCTATCAGGAAAAAGGAGTAAACGTGATGAGCCAAAATAAGGGATGATAAATTATCCTAGATCTGAGAACTTTGATAAACTCTCTAAATATGTTTTGCATAATAAGCTGTTTGAATTTGGTGGCTTATGATAAAGTATCATATTTAAAAATCTGTAAATTCTATTTTTCTACAAAATTCACATTTTCTTATAGTTTTCAAATTGTTGCTTAATATAGAAAAATGTTGTCTTAATAATAGCAATTAAATGAATTAACTGGGTCTTACTGACACATCTTAACATGATCTCCCATTCCAGATGTAAAATAACATGAGAGTCAAACTATTAAAATATAGTAGAAGATAGTGAAGAATAAAACCAAAATGATGTGCAGATTTCTCTTTTCAGTGTATTAAACAAAGTCACATTACTTTTCCCTCTCTATTAAAATATTGTCATAGATATTTTACAAAGTGGTAGGCCTCAGTTCTTAAGAGATGCTACTCATTTTAAACTCTGAGAAGAACTAGTAATAAATATAGAAAAGTAAGATCTAAGAGTCCCAGTGTCCCAAAGCAAACATGCTCTGGAAATCTCCCACAGTCATCTATTTGGTGAAATGGCAAGGGATTTTGATGGGCAAGAGTCTAATGATCTAAGTCTTTTGTGTTGTCCCATATTCTCCTTGCACCAGCCCATACATAAAAGGGGATTTCAGTTCCTGTTGGAGTTCTGAATTCTTGGCCTTCGATCTGATCCTTTGCCCTATTATTCCTCCTTTCACACTGCCACACCATTTCCATTTCCCCAGCTTCTGACAGCATTGCTTGTTTTCTGCTTTGGATTTCTTTCCAGCTGTTCATGACTATGATCATGCTTCTTCATAGGTGATTATTCAGGTCTTCCTGCCACCCTCCATTGTTCTTTCAATGTGCCTCAGTTCACTGGGTTATCTGTGATGCCTCCTGACTTTACACACTTCCAGACGAATTCAAGTAAATGTTGTCCGTTACCCTGTAGGTCATGTTCTTGCATAATTTGACCCAGTCCTGAGAAGGAAATCACAATAACAAATTCCCGTGACTGTAAAATCAGTGGTTTGAAAGGGACTGACTCCACCAAATGGAAGATGCTGAAAATATCTGTGACCTGAATGTCAATAATTTCTTAGTAAAGCTGTTAGATTAAATGCTAAGAGATGCTTACCTAAGATTGTAAGAAGATTGTTTTTGGAATCTCTGGCCACGTCCAGCCTCTTCCCCCCATATTTTGGTGTTAGGCATGTCCTAGAGAGCTTCTGTTTAGCTACCATGAAATGTCATTGACTTGGTCCTGGCAGAGTTGTGATCCCACTGGTTAAACCTACTACATATGCTAAACAGCATTGAACCAAACTCATTTGAGTAACAAATGAAAGAGGTAGTCTGTTTCTAGTCAATTTTTGTTTCTCTTCTGAAAACTAGCATATGATTTTGAGAAACTACTCATGCAAAATGATTAATTTGGGACCACAGAGAATGGAAAGTAATGTGGTCTTATTTAATTGGTCTTTTAAAGGAGAAGAATAAAGGTATCATGCTTACCATGAACTAAAAAAAGTACCAGTAACTCCCCCAAACCCATTTGCCTTGTTACATGTCTTTTTCTATTATTGACAGTTAGTATTGACTCATTTTTAATCAGGTGATGCTTTGCACTCTTGCCACTTCTTGATTAGTTGGCAGTAATTGATATGTTCTCAAGGTTGAGTCACAATTTTTGAACTTGGTTTTCAGCCGGAGTTCTGAAGGACAACATTCCTAAAGTCTGACTCAATCAGCGAGTTAGTCAGGCAGATATTTACTTAGAAAGTATATACTGAATGTCTACTATGTTCTAAGAAGTGTTCAGTCTGGGTGATACCCATTATTGAAGTTACAAAGCCATCAGATCAATTTGTATATTATTTTGTCTAGATATACTTGAACACAATTCCTGTGCCATTCCCCTCTGCCCTCTGCCAAATCTAAGTTTCTTCTAGCCTCTTGCAAAAAAGTCAGAACTAATCTTTTCTTTATAACTCCCTTGTGCTTTTCAGATCTTATTTGGAGTTATAGCAGTTTGGAAGCCAGGCAGGGTTTTTCTAGAGTAAATGTAATTTCCTCACAAGGCAGCAAGGTAGTTGCTACAGTTTTAATAAGTTTTAATCTTTAATTTCTCAGCGAGTCTAGTTAACTCTGGGTGGGTTATTAACAGCATGAATCGAATACATACAATGTGACCGAGAACAAAACTGCCCCAGGTGGACAAGTTACCATCTTTCTAACTTTTCCTAGTGACAGTTCCGTTTCCATTAAACTTCAGGGCTCTTATGCCAGTGAGGTGACTCAAACCAACCCAGTTTACAGATTGGGCCCTACCTGGCCTATGACAGTTGAGTTTAGCCCAAACTCTAAATTATCCTCCTATGATATAGTCCTCAATTTCCAGCATCCTAAAGGATGGTTCTCAGCGCTCACATTCATAATGCAAACTGGCCATGCCTGAAATGAAAGGTTATTGATGGAAATTAAGAATTGCTTATGACAGCACAAAAAGCCATGTTAAAAGACAAGTGCAAATAAATGATGATATAAGAGCCTGGTGAGTTTGACTGTTTACCAGAAACAGCTCTGCAAATATTGCTGGTGGAGGTTTATTTTTCACCTGGCCTTTCCCTGTTCCTCTTCTAGGGGCATAGAAAGTAAGCATTAGGTTAAGAGAAGTAATAAAAAGAGAAAACAAAACTGTAAACTCAATTCAATGAAGACTTGTCTTCAACTGTAAGTGGCAGATGTATTTATCTGGGGTGATTCTGTCCCAGTTACAAAGGTATCAGTGCAATATTATGCCCGGGCTTTCAGCCATCTCTCAGGTCGAGTGAATTTGTGAGTGTTAAACACACAAGGAGATGTTCAGTTTTCAGTGTAGTTTCTAATCAAATATTTAAACTTTGTGTGTAAAAATAACCCAATCAGAGTCATTTTTTTCTCTTCAATAAAACAAAATAGAAGACTTGAACCACGTGGAAATAATGGTTGGGTTACCATGTTCAGAGGATTAAGCATCATTGCTTTTAATGAAATTCTAGTTTCTCTTTTAAGGTAGAAATTAATGTCTTAGAATATCATATAATAAATTCCTTTTAACTGATTCATATCCAGTTAGAAGTGTCGGATTTGAGTGCTTTTTCTTCCTGCTTTCCTATTTCCCATTCTCTGGGTCACTTTAGTTCCCCCTTACAATGTTTTCTAACTTCTGCCTGTTCAGTTCAGCCCGCATCCTCTAAGTGACCCTCCTGCCTTCCTGTACTCACCTGTCACAGAAACTTGCTTGCCCTTTGCACGCCACTGTACGTGCCTCCCCCCAACAGCTGCTGTGTGTCTTCTTTGGCCTACCGTTTTGTAGGGCTCTAGGATTTATCCCAACTTCTCTCAACCTGTGTCCCACTTTTTCCATAAGCTGTGGCTTCTTTATGCACTTCCATCCTCACCACTTCCATGATTCAACTTTCTCCCCAGGCCTGTGGCTGTACTGTACTTCCTTCCCTCACTGACTGCTTTTCTTCCTAGCTTCTCACTGCCCCACCCACTGCCTCTACCCAGCCACTTTGGCCTAATTGTTCAATCCAAACACACATACACAGCTTTTGACAATTTTTTGGATAGCGATGGGGTTTCACTACATTGCCCAGGATGGTCTCGAACTCCTGGGTTCAAGTGATTCTCCTGCCTTGGCCTCCCAATGGACATGTCTGACTACCTAGCCTCCTCATTCCATTTTATTTTTGGCCTTTTGACTTCACAATACTTTTTATTCATTCTTTCCCTACTTCTGAACTGCTGACAGTGATGTGCTAGTGAATATCTAATAACCATTTTTCTGGAGGGGAAAAAGAAACCTCTGACATATAATGTTTTCTGATTTTGTTGGTGTAAATACTCTCACTGTGGTCCATTTCCAGCTACCAGTGTGACATCACTGAATGAACAGTTGTTTTTATCTGGTGCCAGTTGACTCCGACACATCACTGAGTCTTGGTTTTCTTGATAGCTTAACCCTTGAAACAGAAGTTCTCTGAAAAAGGGGTTTGCAAATTGGAGTGGATGTGTCCCATGGAGTTCTACAAGATAATCTACTGACACATGAGAAGAACATATTAGAAAATCTATTTACATTTCATTTCTAGCTGATCTTTATCAAATTTTTAGTTTTATGGGTTTTATTATAAATATATTGCATTAGTACAGCCTATGTATATTATATGCATGTGATGTGTGTATGTATGAATAACTTACATTAATTGGAGTCTTACTAGATACTAGGCTTATGTTAGGTTATTTAATCCTTACTACATCCTGTAAGGTAAGTACTGGAGTCCAGAGAAGTTATCTAGCTTGCTGAAGATCAAGTGTAATATAAAGTACATAAATAAAGTATACTGATGATGCATCCTCAAATTTTTTTTAAGCTGAGGAGTTAAGTGATCAAAATATTTTGGAGGTTGTGATCTGCAGCTTGGCTTGCTTCTCACTCTATTTACTCCTACCAGATTATCTTAAATGCACTATGGTTTTAACAACCATTCATAAGCATTTGATTCCTTTTTTTTTCCACCTCCAGCCCTGGAGAGCTTCAGACCTGAATTTCCAGAGCCTTCTGGTTGCTTCCACTTTAATATGTTGAAGACATAATGAGAAGACTTTGAGGCTCATGTATTGAATTTTTGCTAGTATAATTGATTCTAATTATAAAGAAAGTTAAATTTTCCGAAAAAAATGTAAAAACATAACATTAAAAGATATCACTTGTTGTAATACATATTTATGAAAAACTGTTTTGCAGGGCTCTAAAGTTAAATACATTCTGGATTTCAGTTTCCTCATCTATAAAGCAAAATAGTTGGATTTAATGGTGGGTTCCTTGAAACTCTTTTTGTCTTTGATTCCTTGTAATACCACACTCTGCTGGTGATTTTAGTGTAAAATGATGCTTCCAGCTAAATTACCAATCAATAGCAATTCACTGGTTGTAGACTGCTGTGCTTAATAAATGAAATTCTAATTTTTCTTAACATTAAATTAACTTCTTTAAAAACAGATATATGTGACTGTTTTAGACATGACCTCTGACTTCTGACTTGGAAGTGACTCTTAATTTCAGCATAATAGGTCTCAGATGAAAGATTCTTTAAATATCTCAACAATATCCAGATTGACAAGTCTCTGAGACAATTTATGGTAAGATATTTAGGAAAAAATGCAAAATGTCCTTTGCACTTACTATAGGAATGAAGGAAATCTGGGTCTGTAAAACATTAGGTGATTGCTAAGCTTTTGACACTTACCCGGAAACCTTGATGTATTATTGTCTTAAAAAGACAAAAAATATCAAAATGTAAAGGAGTAAGAAAAACATAATATTGAAGATTTTTTTCATGATCTGTTTTCAAAGTTCCAACTAGTTTTAATGTACTACAGTTTTCCTTGTGATAGGCTCTTTTTCTTCTTTTATATGTTCAATATTCCTATTTTCAAAAAGAATTGAGGATTCTTACTTAAAGCAAGAATATTTATCACTCTAGAAAAGATAAAATAAACAGAGAGAAAGGTGAAGATTTCATTTTTTCACCGGTACTGATTTATAAGATGTTGAAAAAATAAGTTGCCTAATTCATTTTTATTAATTTGGCAATATGCAAAATGGTAAAAGTGGAGAATTTGCATCTAGATAACATTTAAAACTTGCAAAGTTTTAAGTTATTCACTTAGTGAATTGGATTTTTTTCATTAAATGTATCTGAACTTTATGAGGCAGCTGTATAAATTAATCTCTCATTACCTATAGATGAAGCCTGTTATTTTTCCAGCGTTATTTTTTAGTCAACAGTTTACGCAAATCCAGTTGGCTGTGAAATTGAAAGACTCCTTTTAGATTTTTGTATGTGTACTGATATGCACAGAAGGTGGAGAAAATGTTTGCTCTAAAAAATGATATACTCATGATACGATGCCTAAATATACTGGGCCATTTCTGAACGTATGTTTGCAATTACCACCACTTACTGTCCACCTCCTACAGAAATTCTTACTCATTCCACATTCATAGTTTATCTATTTATAAAAGAGGGATGGTGGGAGCTGGGAAGAAGAGTTATGAAGGGAAATAAAACCACACCTAAGGAAGATCTTAAAATTCCATTGACTTTGTTTGGCGCCAGAGCTGTGTGAAAGTATTTTTAATCCACAGAGATTTATGCAAATCATTTTAAAGTCCTGGTCATGTGATGTCATATCCCTTAGGTGTTATCAGAAATTTTAATTTATATCAGCTGAAATTCCCAGAGCTAAATATGAAAATGTCTGAAAGGTACTAGGAAGATTTTGTGTTTAGGTGGTATATGTCATAAAGGCAGGAAAGTGAATTTGATAACTGTCTTTTGTTTGTTTTAAAATTATAAGAATAGTACTTTATTTTTTCTAAAAAAAATCAAACAATATAGAATTATATTAAGTAAAAGCCCAGTTTCACACATCCACCACTAGTTAACCAGTACTAACACTTTTCCCTTTTTAAACAAAAATTAATCTATAGTTATTGTTGCATGATTTTCTTTTATTAAGAATTGGCCTCTTTCCAGATCTCTACATCTAATTCATACCAAATATATATTTATCCATTTCTGTATAGTAGGACGTTTAGATTATTTCTAATATGAAACTATTACCAACAGTAATAAATATTCTCATTCTTATACCTTAGTTCTTTTATGCTGGTATTTCTGAAGGCTTGGGAATAAAAATAGGGTTGTTGAGCATATTTAACATTTGTATTGATGCTATCATAGAAGGACTTTACATAACCTTCTGATTCGAAGATCTTGCACTTCTACACATATCTAAAAAACCTGGATTGGAGACCAAATGGAGCTAAACTAGGCTTGGTCTTCAAAACAAAGGATGTTCATGTTTTTGCTCATTGGGTTTAACTGCCTAACAATCAAGAGCCAACTTTGTGAACGAAGGCAACACATATCTGTCGAAATGAAAATCACTGAATCGCTTATGCGAGTTTAATTTGGCTTTCTGAATATTTTTTAACATCATTCAAAAGGAAACTATAAATAATCTTCCTTGAGTATAATCTTTCTCTTAAGGAAAATAATACACACCTCACAGATTGAGTATGTTATTGCCTGCTGCTATTCCTGATTTATATCACTGCTGTTTTGCATTTTTATACTCTGTAGAATACTTTGTGAGTTAATAAATTTGCATTGGCACATCTATAGGTTTATCCCAAGTAATGGAGACACAGCCCCAGGGAAACTGGGCCAAAATAATCCATGTGGAAATTAGAGTAAGGTTTGGGATGAATCAATATCACTGAGAACAAATCTATTCTCTTCTAATTCTCACTATTTTCTGAGCTGATTCTGTTGTCCCAGATCAATTCAGGAACACAAAAATAGTTTTTGGCTTTTCCTTCCTATGTTTTAGGCCAAAAGGATTACTTACCTGACTACTTCATCTGGTGGTTTAATATATTGAGATTGAGGACTCAAAGGGACAAGAGAATGCCAACAACAACTATGATTTTTGTCATTGTGGTTCTGAGAATTAGCAAGTTCCATAGGCCAATGGATCAGGGCTCTCGGGTAGAAGCAAGTGTTGGTGACCTTTCATGCCCTTCTTCAGGGAAATTGTTCCATCGCACTGATGACTTTATCCTTCCAGACTCCCAAGGATGCAAGCAACAGACACTCTTATGGCCTAGGCACACAAAGGGAAATGCTTGGATGAACACCTATTGTCCATGTCACTTAGTAGTTAATTTTTATACCTTTTCAAAGAGCTCATTTTTATCACATGCAAAACTAATACTTTGAGTTTTTGTAGGGGACAGTAATGAACAAATTGTTTCTAGCACTGTCATATCATGTCATATGATGACCTTAAATTAAGCACTGGTTTGGCCCTAGGCTGTGCAATCAAGACCCCCAATTTCACTGCTGTGTTCAAACTTAGAAAATACATCAAGTGATCTAGAGCGGTTCTTTGTTTATATAACAAAATTATTATTTTTTAAATCTGGTTCTGCCTTCTACTTTCAGAGGGAATTGGAGCACTTTGTTAATAGTAATCACTTTATTCCCACCACACCCCCAAGCTGAAGGAGAGAAGTCCCTAGTCTGAACTCTTGGGGTAGTTTCAAGCTGCTCTTTCTGCTTTTGTCTGGTTTCCATGGTTACTGAATGCTCTTTATACCAAACTGGTTGGTCATGTTACTCCTTTGCTTATTGGCTCCCTTTTAACTATAGGATAAAGTTCGAACTATCATTGTACCAGGCAAGGCCTGCCATGATCTCAGCTCTCTCCAAGCCTTTTCTTTCCAAAAAAACCCTTTTCCCCTTTAAGTTCCAGTCACAAGAGATCACAGTTCCCAGAACCCTCCAAGGTTGCAACCTCTTCCACACAGCTTTTCCAAAATACTTTTCATCTGAATTGCCTTTCTTCACCCTGACACTCCTCTGGGGAATTGGCCGCTCAGCTTTTTTGTGCCCATTTATGTCTATGAGTATTTTAATTATAGCAACTGTAATTTCTTGTTAGGTATATTTGTTTAGAGGTCTGTTTTACATTTCTGTGCCGTACGTGCTTCATTGACAGAAGTAAGGGTCTTCATTTTTATATCACCATGTCTAGCATAGAATAGGCAATGACTTGTAGTCTTAATAGCTCATGAATAAATTTGAATATCTCCATTGTAACCAAAGGAAAGTCACGCCTACTTTATCAGAGTCATAAATAGGATGCTGTACGTATGTGCTTGTTTGTGTTCCAAAACAGATGGAAGGAATTCTTTAAAATTATGCACATTAACCAGGATGATAAATAAATACCAGTGGACATTAAGATTAAATTAAGAGTAATTACAGAGCCATGATTAAAACTGAGTACACTTTGGCTTTAGCCATAAGCAAATGCAGGCTTAAATTATACTGTTAGGAAGAGCCAGAAGTAGACTAGACTAGAGACTTTAGAGAGCAATCTGGCACTTACTAAAGGAGTCATGGCATTGTGAAGAAGATAGGCATAGAAATTAGGGAGAATATTTTGAAGGGAAATGTCCATCAGTGAAATAAGGTATAAGAGCATGAAATTACATTCATAAGGTTAAATTTATCTAAGTTTCATAATCCATGCAGCTGAGAATAATGACATCTCACTGTTATTGCCAAAGGTCTGAGAATACACATGTATTGGATATTAAATTAAAATTCTTACTTTATGGAGGTTTCCAGAGATTTTTGGCTTAAAATTTTGAAACCTCTTTTTTGGAGGCCTGCCATCAAGTATAGTGTGAAAGACAAACAAGATATGTATTAATTCAAGGAAATAAGTTATTTTCTGTCAATAAAGGAAAAACAATAGGTGTTTGATGTGCTTTTCTTCAGAACACAATTTTAGCTACTTATCCATGCTGTTTAAATGTTGTATTTGTAAGACATTTAGGACCTCACAGTTTGGAAATGTCAGAGGGACTGAGAGATAAAGAAACTGTGGAATTTTAATGGACCCGAAAGAGTGAAAGCCAAGGTATTATTTTAAATCACAGAAATTATTGTATTTTACACACACACAAAAAAACCATTGGTAAGGAGAACTCTAATTGATAGAGTTTTTCCTGCTACCAAATTTAAATAATTATCCTTCAATCACTGGGAGAAGATTGAGTATCTGGGCTTAATGTAGAAAAAGCTTAGAAGAAAAACTGAAATTTAAATTCTAGGTGTAACCTTAAACACTTTCTAAACACTTAGTTAAGTTACAGTAAGTACAAGAACAAGAGTAGTTAAAATTTATCATGATCAGAGATTATCTGATTTGCATAAACTCTTACTAAAATACTGTTAGTGCGAATGACTCCCAGGTAGAAGAAAGATACATATATCATGGGGTATGATAGCTGCTTTCAGAAGCAATAATCAATTACAGTTATTTAGTTCTTAAAGTTTTGAAAGGAGGCACAAAACTAAGTGACACTCATGAAAAGCTCTAATTATATTTAAGGCAAATATTTAGTAGCTTAAGAATCCGCGTTACCTTGGATATATTACTAGACTGTTTTTTTGTTGTTGGGAGTTAAGGCTAATCTTCGAATACATAGTCTGAATTTCAGCTAAAATAAATGGAGATCCTTGATGATATCTGTCCATCAGGCAATCATTGGAATTTCCATCTTTCAAGAAAATGTGTTTTCTCCATTTCAAGTTAATAGAACTTTTATATTGACTCAGCTGTGGGAAAGGAAAATGGGAAACATATGACCAATTTATTTCAACATTGTGAGTAAAAGAGGTTTTTTAATTCAGAGTTTCAAGGAAACTCCACCCACAAAATTCTTCAGTAGGGTATAGAGCTGAGATTTCCTACAATAAACTCTAACAAGGCTGTCAGTTGCCAGGTGTAGATAATAGCCCATGTCTTTTCTCCCAATATTTGTCATCTCTCTTTATACATATTAGAGATGAGGAGAGATGAATTGGGTGGAGACAGTGGCCTGGAGATGAGAAGAAGCTAAACTTCCACTGATTCCTTTGGATTGAGCCCAATCCAAATTCCTTTAGATTTCATTTGAGCCCAATGAAAAGTGTTAAAGGTCGTAGCTGAAAGTCCCATTTAGTAGAGATTTTATAAGATTGGCCTCAGGGCAACTTTAGGAACCCAGGCAACCAACTTTGAAATGGCATTGTAGAAAAGACCCTTACCTTTGTGTATGCATGGTGCCCATCAGCTCCTGGAAGATGACATCCTTTTAGGTGAACGCAGAAACTGCACATAAGCCATGGTCATGGCTTTCTTATGCCAATGAGCATTGGGTAGTGAAGCTTCTCTGGAAGTCTTGACAGCACATGTGGACCAGTGAGAGTAAAGCAACCTCTGAGAGATTGGACAAGTACAGCAGGATGACTAGGGTGCACAAAGAACCTTGGGAGGCAGTACCCTGGTTACTTCTAGAATCACTGTGTGAGATCATTGTGGAGGCGGTATAGTGGAAGAGGATTCAAGCCTTTTTATGATATGAGCAGATGCATTTAACTCAATCACACCTTTGAGCTGCAAAGGCATAAGGAATGTTCTTTCTTCCCATTTAAAAAATGATTTAATGTTTGCTACATGCAAAAGTGAGTGTGTGTACACAGTCATTTTTTATTATCACACATTCTGTGTTTGCAAATTTGCCTACTCACTAAAATTTATTGCAACCTCAAAATCAATGTTTGTGGTGCTTTCTTGGCATTTGCAGGCATATAAAGAGTGGTAAAAAATTTGAGTCACCTGATGTGTACATTCCTAGCTGAGATTGAATACGGGTGATACTCTGCTTTCCTGTCTCAGCATTCATAATGTAAATGTGTCCTTTCTGAGGTCTATTTAGTGCCATCTTTTTTGCATTTTTGTGCTTTTTGTTGGTGATTTCCCTGTTTAAAATGGTCCCTAAGCATAGTGGTGAAGTGCTGTCTAGTACTCCTAAGCACAAGAAGGCTGTTATATGCTTTACAGAGAAAATACACGTTTTGGGTAACGTCTGTGCAGGCATGAATTATAGTGCTATTGGCTGTGAGTTCAGTGCTAATGAATTAACAGTGTATCCAGGAGGAGGAAGTTGCAATGAGCCGAGATCATGCCACTGCACCCCAGTCTGGGGGACATAGTGAGACTACGTCTCAAAAAAAAAATAAAAATAAAAAATAAAACAAAATTGTGTCTTTACACATAAACACACATAAAATGAGGCTATGTATTGAATTTTTGATAAAAATGTGACTAGAAGCTTGCAGGAACTTAACTGTCCCTTAGGAGCAATGGTTCAGTATTGCTAATTC
Source organism: Papio anubis (assembly GCF_008728515.1). NCBI lineage: Eukaryota > Metazoa > Chordata > Mammalia > Primates > Cercopithecidae > Papio > Papio anubis. Next base: position 149,234,311 of record NC_044982.1, read on the forward strand.
ATTGTTAGCTGTGGCTTTATAGAACACAACTACTATATGAATCTGGGTGCTCCTGTATTGGGTGCATATATATTTAGGATAGTTAGCTCTTTTTGATGAGTTGATCCCTTTACCATTATGTGACGCCCTTCTTTGTCTCTTTTGATCCTTATTGGTTTAAAGTCTGTTTTACCAGAGATTAGGATTGCAACTCTTGCTTTTTTTTTTTTTTTTTTTTGCTTTCCACTTACTTGGTAAATATTCTTCCATCCCTTTATTTTGAGCCTATCTGTATCTTTGCACATGAGATGGGTCTCCTGAATACAGCACACCTAGGGATCTTCACTCTTTATCCGTTTTGCCAGTCTGTGTCTCTTAATTGGGGCATTTAGCCTATTTACATTTAAGGTTAATATTGTTATGTGTGAATTTGATCCTGTCATTATGATGCTAGCTTGTTAATTTGCCCATTAGTTGATGCAGTTTCTTCATAGTGTCGATGGTTTTTACAATTTGGCATGTTTTTGCAGTGGCTGGTACTGATTGTTCCTTTCCATGTTTAGTGGTTCCTTCAGGAGTTCTTGTAAGGCAGGCCTGGCAGTGACCAAATCTCTCAGCATTTGCTTGTCTGTGAAGGATTTTATTTCTCCTTCGCTTATAAAGCTTAGCTTGGCTGGATATGAAATTCTGGATTGAAAATTATTTTCTTTAAGAATGTTGAATATTGGCCTCAACTGTCTTCTGGTTTGTAGGGTTTCCACAGAGAGATCCGCTGTTAGTCTGATGGGTTTCCGTTGGTGGGTAACCTGACCTTTCTCTCTGGCTGCCCTTAACATTTTTTCCTTCATTTCATCCTTCGTGAATCTGACGATTATGTGTCTTGGAGTTGTTCTTCTCAAGGAGTATTTTTTGGTGTTCTCCATATTTCCTGAATTTGAATGCAACCTGTCTTGCTAGGTTGGGGGAAGTTCTCCTGGATAATATCCTGAAGAGTGTTTTCCAACTTGGTTCCATTCCCCCATCACTTTCAGGTACACCAATCAAACGTAGATTTGGTCTTTTCACATAGTCCTATATTTCTAAGAGGCTTTGTTCCTTTTTATTCTTTTTTCTCTAATCTTGTCTTCTCACTTTATTTCATCAAGTTGATCTTCAATCTCTGATATCCTTTCTTCCACTTGATCGATTTGGCTATTGATACTTGTGTATGCTTCACGAAGTTCTCCTGGTGTGTTTTTCAGCTCCATCAGATCATTTATGTTTTTCTCTAAACTGTTTATTCTAGTTAGCAATCCGTCTAACCTTTTTTCGAGGTTCTTAGCTTCCTTGCATTGGGATAGAACATGTTCCTTTAGTTTGGGGGAATTTGTGATTACCCACCTTCTGAAGCCTACTTCTGTCAATTTGTCAAACTCATTCTCCACCCAGTTTTGTGCCCTTGGTGGCGAGGCATTGTGATCTTTTGAAGGGGAAGAGCCATTGTGGTTTTTGGAATTTTCAGCCTTTTTGAACTGGTTTCTTACCATCTTTTGTGGATTTATCTACCTTTGGTCTTTGATGTTGGTAGCTTTCAGATGGGGATCTCTGAGTGGACATGCTATTCCTTTGTATTTGTTAGTTTTCCTTCTAACAGTCAGGCCCACCTGGGTGTGGTGGCTCATACCTGCAATGCCAGCACTTTGGGAGGCCAAGGCAGGCATATCATGAGGTCAGGAGATCGAGGCCATCCTGGCTAACATGGTGAAACCCCGTCTCTACTAAAAATACAAAAAATTAGCTGGACATGGTGGCGGCCGCCTGTATTCCCAGCTACTCGGGAGGATGAAGCAGAAGAATGGCGTGAACCTGAGAGGCAGAGCCTGCAGTGAGTGGAGATTGAGCTACTGCACTCCAGCCTGGGCAATAGACACTGTCTCAAAAAACAAAAAGAACAATCAGGCCCCTCTGTCACAGGTCTTCTGGAGTTTGCTGGAGGTCCACTCCAGACTCTGTTTGCCTAGGTATCACCAGTGGAGGCTGCAGAATAGCAAAGGGTTCACTAATTTTCACTGCTATAAGGAATTCCATTGTATAAATATACAACATTTATACATTTTCTTATTGTGATAGCTATTTTTTTTTTTTTTTTTTTTTTTTTGAGACAGAGTCTCCTTCTGTTGCCCAGGCTGGAGTGCAGTGATGCAAGCTCAACCCACTGCAGCCTCCACCTCCCAGGTTCAATTGATTCTCCTGCCTCAGCCTCCTGAGTAGCTGAGATTATAGGAGTGCATCACCATGCCCTGCTAAGTTTTTATTTTTATTTTTTGTATTTGTCGTAGAGACGAGGTTTCACCATGTTGGCCAGGCTGTGCTCAAATTTCTGACCTCAGGTGATTGGCCTGCCTCAGCCTCCCAAAGTGCTGGGATTACAGGTGTGAGCCACCACGGCCGGCCTGTGGTAGCTTATTTTATGTGTCCAACTTGATTGGGCCAAAGGATGCCCAGATCTTTGGTCAAATATTATTCTTGGTATGTCTGTGAGGGTGTTTCTAGATGATATTGATATTTTAACTGGTGGGCTGAGTGAATATGAGTGCCCTCACTAATGTGGGTGGGCCTTATCTAACCAACTGAAAACCCAAATAGATCATGAAGGCTGAATAAGAGTGAACTCACTGTGCCTGACTGCTGGAGTTGATCTTTGCCTTTAGGTTCAAACTGAAAAGTTATCTCTTTTTGAGTCTCAAGCCTGCCAGCTTTTGGGCTGACACCATCAGCTCTCCTGATTCTCTGACCTTTGGAGTTGGACTATACCTAACGTTGTTGACTCGCCTGGATCTCTAGCTTCTTGATTTTAGATTTTGGGACTTTTCCGCCTCCATACTCACAGTTACCTATGAAAAATCTCTTTATATATTTATTATGTATTTCATACCTGGCATGTGTTTAGTTACTTTTGCATTCATTTCATAAGTGAATTATCCTATAATTTTCTTTTTACACTTTTTATATTACCTTTATCTGATTTGATATCAAAGATATATTGAACAAATAAAATAATTTAGAAAATGTACCCTTTTTCTCCTTTATGGAAGAGTTAGTCTAAGATTAAAATTCTTTATTTACTGACTATTTTGCAGATAATTTATATAAAATAATCTAAGCCTAGTGTTTTCTTTTGAGAAAATGTTTCAATTTCTTTAGTCGCTTATGTCATTGACAGTTTCTATTTCTTCTAGAGTCAGTTTATTGAAGTATATTTTTTGTAGGCCTATGTTCATGTTTAATTTTTCAAATTCAATGATATAAACTGGTTTATAGTTTTCTAATATTTATTTTATGTCTCGAATCAAATTACGTATTCGTATTGATTATCTTTGCTCCTTTTTTAAATAATCTCTCTTGCTAATGGTTCATTAATTTTATTTGTTTTTCAAAAAGCTAGTGTTTGGATTCTTTGATCTTTTCTACTGTATCTTTACTTTTTCTTTCATGAATTTCTGCCCTTATTTAAAATTATTTCAAAGTTGAGTTATCAGATGCATAAATATTTAAAACTTGAGTAACTTCTTGGCAAAAGGATTATTATATTGTTAAATAATGACTCTCTTCATTACTAGCAAAGCTGCTACCTTTAAATTTATTTCGTTTTATGTTATAATAATAGACCTGCACATTTACTATTTTTCTATTGTCTGCCTTTCAATATTTCTATGTCTTCATGTTTCAATCATATCTTTAATAAGTTTTTAAACCATAATTTGAATATCTTATTCTTTTAACTAAAGAACATATTTACATATATTTATTGTGATTATTGATATGGATTGTTATCATCTTCTATGAATTTCTTTCCTATATTATTTTGGATTGAGTTATTTTCTCATGTTTTAAAAATATAGGCTAGGTCTTTATACTTTTTACCTCACTCGGTCACCAGAGATGGGTTCTCCTGGGAAGGGCATGACCTTGGGTGAGGTGGCTGTCTGTAACTGAGGTGCATTCTGAAGGCTGTTGGCTGGCCACACTTTCTGTAGTTGGGTAGCGCATCCTACCTTCAAGGGGAATCTGGGGAGTGTGTTTCTGTGTCTACTACATTGTGAAACAAATGTGGGAATTTTGAGATAACCCATAGAAAGTTTGTATATGTTAAAAGAGAAGAGGATTAAAGATCAGACCCCTAACATTTGTGGGGTGACTCATGAAAAAGAATACGATATTTGAGAAGGAAAGGCCAAAAGAAAGAAGGTCCTTTTCTTGAGGTTTTATAATAAAAATAAATGTCTGAAAATGACAAAACCAACATTATAAAATGGAAACTGCATTACATTCAGCATAATTTAACTTAATCATGAATGCAGATATATAAATCATAAATGCTCTACATAATAGTTCTCTATCAACCACTAATTCTGCTTTAAGAATCAGTAAAATGCTTAACCAACTAGGCATAAATAAAATGTCTCCATTCTGGTATTTATCTCTGGTTTTATTGTCCTGAATTCATTCCCTGTATATAATTTTATTTTTTTCTACATTGTTTTGCAAAAATGGTTATTGCCTTGAATCATGGATTTTAATACTAATTAAGATATTTCTCAATATTTTAGCTGAAAAAATTATCAACGTTCAGACTTTATTAGCTATAAAGTCTAAACTAACTGCATTTCCAAAGTTTTGCTTCCTTACAATGCATTCTTCAAAATTCCACCCATCAATTTATTATTGCCCTGAAGATTACTTTGATCTATATTTGTGAGTTTCTTGAACTCTGTCCTCTGTCTGTGATCTGATACTCAGTGCTCTATGTCTGTTGTCTTTTTCTGTTGACGTGAAGTGCCCTGTTCTAGCTTTTGATTGGAAGGCCAACATACTGAATAAATCTGTGCTGAAAAGGAATTTCCCAATCTAAAGATAAAGATTCTCTGCTACTTCCTGTTTAACACTATTAAATAACTTCCATGGCCAGAGACATATAGAGTTTCATAATTCCATTCAAATCCACTATCATTCAAGCTACATAAGACCTATGGAGCAGATGTTTTGCCAATTCTTTTATTAAGTTAATGGTCTTATTCTAGAGAAGCGCCCTTGAAATTTAAAATAACTGCCAAGATTTTTGAGGAAAGTGGCGCCCAATCTTTCTTTGGTCTTTTTTTTTTTTTTTCAAACAGAGTCTCGCTCTGTCGCCCAGGCTGGAGTGCAGTGGTGAGATCTCAGCTCACTGCAAGCTCTGCCTCCCCGGTTCACCCCATTCTCCTGCCTCAGCCTCCCGAGTAGCTGGGACTACAGGCACCTGCGACCATGCCCGGCTAATTTTTTGTATTTTTAGTAGAGACAACATTTCACTCTGTTAGCCAGGATAGTCACAGTCTTCTGACCTCATTATCCACCCGTCTCGGCCTCCCAAAGTGCTGGGATTACAGGCATGAGTCACCATCAATCTTTCTTTGTTCTTATCACTGCTATGGCTTATTTCATATGCATTAAGTCAGATGAACCCAGGAAGGCTTGTCACAACTATTTGACCATAGAGTAGTGCCAGGTGCAAAGATTTATGGACTGGAAACAAGCAAGGCAATCACCTGCCCACCACTGTGGGTGGTGAAAGACCGACCTAATCAAATCTTCTGTCTTAGGAAGTTTGGGATCCACAGATGTATAAGAACATGTGGGTAAATGTTGTTGATCATTGTCAAGCAGTGTCTCCACTCCCCCCAGGTTGCCTACTCTACTTAGAGACCTTCAATTAAATGTTAGGAGAGTTCAAAGACCTCAAGATTTAGAGAAAAAATGACAAATGAGTAGATTCTAATGCCAGTTCTATTAATTACTTGTTGTAGGTTTGAGGAGCAGAAATAGCATGAATAAAAAATTCGTTGGTCAATAATTATGTGTCTATAATCAATAGTAGCTATACCCTATAAAGCTGCTGAAGTCTATTTTTCAATTTGTAGAAGATTATTGTGTTATAATGATTATGATATGTGAAAATAACATAACTTCCCTGATTCTCTTCATATGTACAGGTAGGTAGACAATATTGTTTGGCTTTTCTAACATTTGATTGATGGTCCGTAATCACAGGTGACATTACTGGGTACTTAATCCTTTCAAACTCATCTCTTTCTCATTCTTCTTATCCTCTTCTTCCCAATCACTTTCTTTTATTATATTCTCAATCATTTCTTTTTATTATATTTTCCAACTTGACTTCTCACTTTTCTCTCTCTTTAGAATTTCTCCTTTTGCCTTTGTTTTTGGTCTACTAATAACACACTAAGACATGTGGTGACACTCCAGTCTAAGATAGACCATGACTCATGGACTGCTAGGTATTTTGAGTTTCTTACCAAAAATCACAGTAAAAGTGAAGTATTATCATAGAAAATGAATTTTACAAATTTAATTTGCATTGATAGAAACAGCAAAAGACAAGAACTTAAGCCAACTTTGCCTTTGATTTTTTGCTGTATTTTCCTTATAGTGCATATTTGGAGGTCACACTGGGTAGAGAGGACCTGCAAGATATGGTTAAAAATTCCATTACATAGGTTGGAAAAAATAAATGAGGCACTTAAGTTGTTTTCCAACAGAATTTCACACGCTTTTATCATATCACTTTCTTTCTAGGCCACAAACCTTCCTCTGGCACTAAGAGAGGATGTGGGTTGCTTGGAATCTGCTCCAGACTGTCACGTCACTTAGCTGCCACAGAAAGACATTCCTTCTTAGTCATAACAGATCCATAGGGCCATATTTTTAGTTCATCTCTCCTTCAATGAACGCATGTACTTGCTACTACTAACATCACTGCATTAGCATCCTGAGAAGGATAGACGTAGGGTGGGGCTCTCCTTCCTCAAATTTGACAGTCCAAAAATGATGTTTCCAGAATCTTTGGGAAAACTTGGCCTTCGTAGAATTTGTCAGAATGATATTATCAGACAGTAATAAAAAGTCATGTCAATAAGTTCAGTCCGTGTTCTCAGAATGCCTGGGTTAACCAGAGTTACAATTCTGTGGTTGGCAAACACAATGCTACCATGCAGTTATTACAATCCGTCTCGATAAATTTTATTTCCACAGGAAAGTGTGTTAAAAAGATAGCTAGGTTGTACATGAGGAGGGTTTGTGAAGATAAATTTTATATCCCTCGCTTGTAGCAACAGGTGCTGGTTCTTTGTCATTCTTGGGAGGTTATATTGCTTGACTGGAATAGAATTTGGGAGAGTGATTCATATTCTACATTGGTAGTTTCTTTATTGCCTCATCTGGGAAAGTAATTATTTCTCTCTAATACTGTTTCTATTAGTTTTAAAGGATAGAGAAAAGTAGAAAAAAAGAGGAGAGAGGCAGGACCCTAAGACAGTTTCATCATAGGCAGTTTAGCATTGATTTTATTTTTTTCAGAGAGGGGTTTGTTTCTGTTTTTTATGTTAGTATTTAGCATCAGATTTTATTTGAATAAAAGAGTAGTGCAGCTAAGGAGCTTAAAAACCTTGTCTTAGGGCACTTTTAGAAACATTCCATGTTTTATTTTCATCAGGCAAGAAATAATGATAATGGTATTTACATCCTTACCTCCATAACGCTCACTGTCCCAACTCCTACTTTCTTCCCAGATGCCATCAATGTTGTGGAAGTATAATTAGATCAAATGTATGAAATGCCTTCAGCTTTGAGAGAAAGACCCTCTGAAAATACAAGTTGTCATTTTGCTTGTCTCCCAGAGATACATTCAACCACAGATGTCTCCATCCTAACTCAGGGCCTATCAATCTGTGATATTTAAACTTTAGAAAACAGTTGGAGGTATCTGATGACTTCTAAAGAACCACCGATCTACAGATCTTAGTGGGAGATTGAGCAGCAGGATAATACACCCAGGACACCAAATATGTATCCTTTATTGTCTTTATTCCTTCTCCACTTCATTTTTTTCCGGTCACTCTCCTCTGTCTTCTTACCTATACTCCCAACCCCCTCTCCACATGGTCCTAAGGCCTTGAGACTTTCTTTAAATTTTATTAAAAGGAGCATTTTTATTAACAAAACGTATCTTTATTAAAAGGGGTACTGATAGATCATTGTCATCACTTCAGTTTCCTCCCTCATTTAGAAGTTGGCATGAAAGGTTTGATGTACTGAACAATATCATCTGATCTAATGATCTGTAGACTGGAACAGGAGCTCAAAGGCTTCAGCCTTTCTGCCTCACACTGTGCAAGGGGAAACGGCTGGTGCTCATGTTTTATTGGAAGGATGGGAACAAAGGAAATTAAGAGGACTACATAGGGGCCATGTGAGTCATAACAAGCCTTGTGAAATTGTTTCAACTCCTTTCCTCAACCTTAGCCGTTGTGACAAATGTGTCAAAGCTTTAGACAGGGAATACTGGATGTTGATGGAGCCTGGGTAGATGTAGAACAGGATTGTGCCTCCAAGTCAAGGTACTGAAGCCAGAAATAGAGAAAAGAAAACTCTTTGCAGAAGAATAAGGTTACTGACGTTGACTCTTACACTAGCTAAGCATTATTACTTTAAGAAAAAATTCATTTCTGATCTAGAAATCCACTTTATCACAATCCTTGTGACTGCTTTCTATTTGTATTGATGCCATTACAATCTGTTGACCTGGGATTGAAATCTATAAAACCAGCAAATACTCAGAAGAAACGTATTCATCTCAAGGTGTAGCTTGCTTCCACATGTGAAGGGGTGTTCTTGCCTTCCCCGGGCCAGCTGTCATCAATCGGAGATTTCATTTAGATTGTCTGTGAACAAGTATGTTTGGGTAAGTTGTGCCTTCTCTGCAAAGAAACAAGATATGCATTAAAGCCCACGTGGCTTCCCTCTGGGACATATATCTGGGGCTGAGCTCGAAGCAATGATGACAAAAGTGCCCCAAGTAAGTTGCCAATGTTTCTGTCACCTACTCTATGGAGATTTTAAGTTCATAAGTCCTTGAATTTTTCCATGACTATCTAGGAGCGTAGAGAGAAGTTAATATTGAATTCTTCAGCTTGCACCTTATTTTCTGTTCATTTCCCTCCACATCGGCAGGGTTAACCAATGAAAAGACACTAGTAACCTTTACCAGAGGAAGCAAAGGCCACCACATGTCTAAAAAGTGAACCTGAGGTTCCTTTGGCTTGCACTCTGTTGTATTTCTTAATTATCATTCAGCTTTAAGTGGGAGTTAAGGAAGAAATTTGTTTCTAAGGCAAGTAGCTGGATTTTCACTGGCTATAAGAGGTTGCATGTCAGAGTTTTGTTTCTGGTTCTGAGAATGCCTTATCACCAGAAAATGAAGACGCAGAAACGCGAAAGAACTGCGTTCTTATTTTCCATTCTTCTACACACCCTAGTAGAATTTTTTACTTACTTTTTTATGCTTTAAAATTTGCATCTGCAAAATGGGGATAAATAACCTTTACTGACCTTTTAAAAACACTGTAAGACAGGTAGTTAATGCCTTTAAAGTCTAAGGTAAGTAGCTGTTCAATCAAGAGGGTTTTATTATTATTATTATTATACCAATCACAGAGTGAGGTCACACCAAATAATTGTTTTCTTTCGTGTCTAATGATACATTCTTAAAGCTCTTAGGGAGCCACTTTCATCACAGAGTTAACTGGAGTCCTGTTGATTACTCTTTGAAATTGAATGCAAAAAGATTGCTAATATCCAGCGGAGAAACAGGTGCTCTCAGATGCTGTTGGTGGGAGTGTAAATTGGAGCAGTCTTTTGGAGGGCAATTTGGTAAATTCTATGAAAATGTAAAGTGTTCAAACCCCTTTAACCAAGCAATTTCACTGGTGGGTTGTAGTCTTAGAGAAAAACTTTCACATGTGCTCAAAGTAGCAAGTACAAGGATGGAGCAGGAATTTGAGCCTCTTTTTTTTAGATAGTAAAAAGTATTGGAAATTCTTACAAGTTTGCCAAGGCACAACTGGAAAAACTTAGGTGACAGTACATGCATAGTGTGATATTCCGTGCAGCAGTTAAAAAGAATGAAGATCTGATTGTACTGATGGGAATACGCGTAGATGTATATCTAAGTGAAAAACATACCATATTCCCATTTATGTCACCAAAGATATATTTTTATATGTGTATACGATTGGAGGGTTTAGGAATATATAAACCAAATTGATGACCTCTGAAAAGGAGAATAGAAAGAGTGAGCAAGGGGAAGCATGATTTTACTTTTACTCTACAGTTCCATATCCTTTGGGTTTTTAAAATACAGAGAAGAACTTAGGTATTTTTTATTAAAATCATTAATAGACTGCAGAGACACTTCTGTTTTCCAATTGAAAATTGTCAAGCTGGTTCTCTAGTGTATTTCTGTGGTAGGAACCATTAGGATTGATGGAACAAGAGGTACAATTGTCAGGGGAAAGTCAAGGTTTAGATGTGTTGTCTCCATTGGCTTCAGTTTCCCTAACCCCCTTTTCTCCATTTTGTTATAAGACACTAGAGACTGCAGGAACAAGAAAAAGAAAAATAAGAGTGGTATTTTTGTAAGTATGTTTCACAGAGCACTTACCTCAGACTTGAATGGGAATTCTTTTATTCAAAGCAAAATCTACAGGACTCCATTTCTCTATTTCTCTTTCCTGGAAAAACCTAATTTCCCTGTAATGCAGCTTGCCTGGAATTGGCTCTAATCTCAGCTTCACAAATGGGCCCTGACTGACCTAAGCCCATCCACTCTACCATAATTTGTTTATGTCTAAACAAACTGAAAACAATCAGCACATCACATTTCTATGGCCATAATGGATGATACAAGGTGGTCATAAGACTTAATCAGAAGAGGCTAACAATTTTATTTAATGTTTGGGGAAAGGAAGCTTTCTCTTCTCTTTGGAGATAAGCGGGTACTACCTGGGACAGACTTATGTAAGGGAGCCTGCCTGGGGATGAAGCTGACATAGGAGGAGGTCAGAAATGAATGAGTGAATTTCAGAGAATGGAACTACATACACACCTGGTGCTTGAAACTCACGCTATTTTTTAGTTAATTGTGACCATAAACTCCTTTTGTCCTTTGTTCTTTTTTGTTTGTTTGTTTTTGAGACGGAGTCTCACTCTCTCTGTTGCCCAGGCTACAGTATAGTGCTGTGATCTCGGCTCACTGCAACCTCTGCCTCCTGGATTTAAGCGATTGATTCTCCTGTCCCAAACTCCTGAGCAGCTGGGATTATAGGCGTGTGCCACCACAATTTTTGTATTCTTAGTAGACACGGGGTTTCGCCTTGTTGGCTAGGCTGGTCTCAAATTCCTGACCACGAGTGATCTGCCCGCTTTGACTTCCCAAAGTGTTGGGATTACAGGCATGAGCCACTGCGTGGCTCCCTTTATTCTTTAAATCAGTTTTGATTGAGATTTCTGTTATTTGCAGGTAAAACATCCTAACTTGATATGCTTTGGATGTTAGTCCTCCAGATCTCATGTTGAAATGTAACCCCCAGTGTTGGAAATGGGGCCTAGTAGGAATTGTTTGAACGTGCAGCGGGATCCCTCACGAATGGCTTAGCACCATCCCCTTGATGACGAGTGAGTTCTCACACTGAGTTCACATCAGATCTAGTTGTTTAAAAGTGTGTGGCTTCTCTCGCTCTCTCTCTTGGTCCTGCTGTTGCTGTGTGATGAACCAGCTTACCCCTTCACTTTCTGCCATGATTGTAAGCTTCTTGAAGCCCCTGCCAGAGGTAGATGTCAGCGTCATGCTTCTTGTACAGCTTGTAGAACCGTTAACCAATTAAACCTCTTTCTTAATAAACTACCCAGCCTCGGGTATTTCTTTATATAATAGCAATGCCAGAACTGATTATCACATAACTGATACACATAATATATTTCATATCATAAGAAGCAATATAAAATGCTGACTCAGAATGTGACTCATGTCAGAGTACTAGGATTTGAATTCTGCTGTCACTTAGTGACTGAGCAATCTTGGGCAAGTAAAATAGAAATAATAAGGGTACCAATCTCATAGTATTGTTATTATGATTTAATGAGTTAATATAGGTAAAATGCTTGACATCGTGGCTGGCATGTAATGTACTGAATGAATTATTAGTGCAGCAATAACCATTGGGTGGGAAAAAAAAGTTACATTATCAGGTAGGCTTGGGGAACCTGAATCAACCAAAGTAAATGTGATTTCTTTATTGCAGGACTTCTTGAAACATTTAATATACCAGTGTGCATTGTGAATTTCCAAAACTGAAATGTTGTATTTAGCATTTCCCAGTTGTTTGCCCATTGGAAACTTTTTTTGGGGGAAATACCTTGAGTAATTACTAATCTGCAGAATCAAAATACTGGCTCTGAGAGGACATAATTAAAATAGGACTTGGTGTGTTCAATGTCCAAGAGTCTATTGGTTTGGCTCCTGTCCTGTTTCTGCAACTGGGAGACAGACATCTGAAGAATTTTTTCCTATGCCCACTTGCAAAAAAGGGACACTTCTTTTTAACTCTTAGTCTACCTTTGAAAATATAATTTTCATTCCCAGACAAAACTATCAAAAATTCAGTGCAAAATGTTTCTAGTAATGATAGCTACTGTTTATTGAGTGGTTATAACCTGCTAAGCACTTTGATAAACACTTCACATTCATTATCTCATTTAATATTCTCAACAGGCATATGAGGTAGGTACGATGAACTCTCCCTTTTGCAGATAAGATAACCAAAGTTTAGAGAGTTAGTAATTGCCAAGATTATCAGCTAGTTAGTAGCAGAGCTTGAATTTGGAAGCAAGTCTGTCAAAACTTGGGATAGTAACCAACACGTTAAGCCGATACAAAGAAAACTTCCATTAGAAAATGTCCTGGAGTTCACACCTAGATATTTATAACCCAACACTAACAACCCAATACAATCCTGAAACCAATTTGTGCATAGACAGTTAAGTGTACACACAATACTACTAGATGAATGAAAGCGCTTCTTTTTCTTCTTCATCTTATGTGAATTTCAAAGCCCTCACTATCAAAGCACCATCACCCGAGAAACTGAGAACCCAACAACATGGCTTCTCTATCAACAAATGTCTGTTTCTTGCAGTGGGCAGGTTGCCTTTCAGTCTTGTTCTGCACAGTTGATCATTCAGAAGCATTCTCCTATACAGTAATTAAAGATGAGTTTTCCAGCCCTGTTGAAAAACTCCTCAATTTAGCTATGACAGGTTAGATTTTATAATGAGGTGAAAGGATATCACTGCGGGAGAAAAAAAAAATCCACGGACTCTGCTACTCACAAAAGGCTGTCAAATACTATATGCTTCAGTGTAGTGGCTCGTTGTGAAAGAAATGCTTCTAGAGGGTTTCAGATTTTCCTTGGTCTATCTGTAGTCTCAGAGCAAACAACTGTGAAGGAATGGTAAAGCTCTTTAAGGAGTCAAACTCTCAGTGACTGACTGAGCCGTTTTCCCCCGGAACAGAAGCAAATGCTCACAAATGACCCTGTTCACTGTCTCTCCAACACCCCTTCAAAAAAATCCCTAATTACAGTCCAGACCATCACAATAAAGGCATAGCTGGAGGATGGAAAAATTCACTCTGGCATTCACAGCCTTTCTGTGGGCTTAGGATGTTTAGTATAAACTATTTTTTGGACTGTTTTGGTAGACAGTCAAACCCCTATCACATCTTCCTCCTGTTTCCTTCTTTGAATATGTTTTGCAAAATTACTGTGATTGTCATCCTTGCCCTGACCAAAAGGTAGCAATGACCTAACTTTATTTCCTGTGTAAATTTAGAACAGAATGCATGCAGAGTTCATGTAACATTTATTGACTCTGTGTGTGTGTATATGTACTGTTTTATACACACACACACACACACACACACACACGCCCTATTAATTCAGGGCTGAAATTGCTGGACCAGCGCCAGTTTTCAGCTTTGCTGTGCCATCTTAAATGGATCCTTTGGTCCCCAAGGGCTTGCAGCCATTTGCCCTTTGAAAGTGGCTAACAGGTTGAAAGCTGGTTCATTTCCTGTGGTTCTTTTAAACACAGCCAGCTGTGAGAAGACGGGAATTTGCTGTCTTTCACATTGTTCCAGTAGGCGTTTCAGGAACTTCCTGAATGGGACTCAAGTTAGTTCCTTTTTCTTTTCCTTACCAAGTTGAGACATTTTTTCAATGGAGATATATATGTATATTCATATATAAAATAAACTATGTATAATTAACAATATAATCATATATAGCATATAATAATATATAATAGTATATAAATGTAGTTATATCTTCAATTATATAATCAATTATATATAATTAAACTATACATTATATACATAATCCTTTTGAAATAAAAAGATCTTATGGGAAGTTCACAGCTCTAAATTTCAGAGTCAAAAGAAAAGTAGAGAGACCTGGAGCACTTAGCTTTGTGTTCAGTTCTCTGACACCAGAGACTCCAATGTCTAAACAAAACCAAAGGGGAAATTAAATTTGTCATCTAGAAAATTTTATTTAAAAAATAGTCACAGTTATAGGAAATATTACAGATTATATGACACCATATAGCCTTTATTTTTCCGCCTCTTCATTGCCACAGAGTACATGTTAACCTTGAGAGCGCCTTAAAAAAATTCAAGAGATCTGAGTCCTTGATTTCCTATTTACTTTCAATAATAATTCAGGTTTTGTGTCAAAATACTAATAAATATTGCCAGAAAGACAAATTATTTCTGGACTTTGTTTCTTCAGAGGATGATATCACATTAAAACTTGGCAGAAAATGTGTTTGTTAAATATTAACTTCAATAGCTTGAAAGGAAAAATATTGGGAGCCAAAATATGTTGGACAAATAACATTATATCTTAGTGTATCTGAGAGAGAATCTAGTCATAAAGTAGGATCTTTCCTGATTTATGTCCCATTGGGACAATACTCTTTCAGTATATTTTGTTTGTTGCACTGTTCTCTGCATCACTCTAATGTTTATTGCATTTTGGTGTATATTTAATCTTTATTGCTTTTTCTCTAAATTGTTATATTTATAAGTTTAGGGTCCACAGAGTACTGTCCATCCCAATTTGTGGCAGTGCCATCTAGTGGCAGAATGATAGCGTGTTCTCCCTAGATTTAAGTGGGGAAATGGGGAAAGAGCATGCTGGGAACAGAAGCCATTTTGTGATGCTCAATGGTTGTCAAAGATGAACTGGAACTAAAATTGCACGTATGTAACAGTTTTATCTCCTTTCTGTGCATCTTTTGTCACCCCTAAGAAAAAGAAGTTTGTCAGAAGAGGATAATAACCAAAGCCAGTTTCATTAATTTCTTTGTGAAGACTTGTTGCAGCACCTTGTATTTAATGAAAGCTAGTAACTTTCAAGAGTCTGTGTACAGTTTCTCTTCTGATGCCTCATCAAGCTGATAAGACACGTGTTTTCTAGGATTTCATACCTTAATTGACCCCAGAATTTGTTCTCTCTTTCCTTATTGGTTCTCTTAAACCATCCCACATTAGAATCCCATTTTTAAAGATGTTTAAGAGAGAAGATACAGGATCATATTTATTAATATATCCAAGTATAAAGGAGTTATATACACTTCATGCAAGTAGTATACTATAGTATATAGTATAAATGTATCCCTAATATTCTATATCCAAGTAATATAATTTATGCAAGTACAAAGTGAAGTAATGGAGAAATAATAATTCTATAGAATAGAGTCTGGAGAGGATTACCAAGCTTCTGGTTTAGTCTTCTAACACGAAACAGGGACTTTGCCTTTTAATTTTAATTAATTTTTACCTAAAGCCTATATTACATATAGAGCAGTTCATTGAGATTCCATAAAGATGATAGTTATGTTAGAAAAAGAATTATTAGAGTAACTTTGCTCACACAGTCACTATTAAACAACTGGAGGAAAATATTCTTCATAGTATTTCTCAAATATCATATGCTGTATTTAATTTCACTTCCTTTTTTTGTTTGTTTTCATTGGGATTTATCTCACTAATGGGTAATTAAAATTGGTTTTGTTTCCCTAAATTTATAGGTCCTAGGTATTTGTGGCCAGCGAATTACACGTTTTTCTCTTTTTCCATACTTGCCTTTGTGACCAGGCTTCTGCCTTACAAATGTCAGAAGTAGAGTACTGGCCTTGAAGTTCAGCCCACTGGGCTGAGTTTCTGATCCCCAACCTAGTTATTAACCTTCAGAAGTACAGATTCTAGAATCAAAGAAGTTGGTGCTGCTTCCTAGTTGTATGACCTTGGGTAAGATAAGGAACTTCTAAAAGTCTGTTTTGTCATCTATACAATGTAATTTTTCATGTGTAGTCTTGGAGATTAAGTGTGTAGTACACTTCTTGGCACATGGTAAACACTTATTAAATTTCTGGTGTTATTATGATCACATATCTCTTTCTGCTAGGGGTTGGGTTGGATGCTGTTCACTTGGGCTACGGTCCCAGCTGTAAATGGGATAGGAACATTGCTAGGAGATTACCGCTACTAGTCTGGATCTTACATTTTGTGGAGGAAAGTTTACTTCTTCAGGGGGATAAATGATGTCCTTCAGACACTGGCCATACCTTTCTGGGGACAGTTCTACAGCTTGGTTAGTTTTCCTAGCTGTTGCCAGCTCCCCTCCATTTTCCTTCCCTTCTGTGACAGTCTTCTTTTAAGGTCCTAGTACGATTCAGAGGTGAGTTCACTTAGATTATAGATGACAAATTTTTATCTTTCATTTTTTCTTTTTAACCTTCCTCTGTCATCTGATAGTCATGGGGGATTTGAAACTAGGAGGAAAGTGACATCGGCACATGGTTTACTCTAATGATCTGTACCTCCTAATGCTTAAAACAAACTCAAATGGAAGTGAGATTTTCACAAACAAATCACTTTCAAACATGCCTTTTATAGCTATATCAAAAGTTGGTATGTGATTCTCTACTCCAAACTATCTTATTTCTTTGTGTAGTGATAGTGCCCCTTGCTTTTTTGGCATCTGAAGACAGGTGTTTTATTGAAAATTCCTTGAGGGCAACAACCATGGCTTATTCATCTCTCTATAGCCTTCACAGAACCTAGCACAAAGACTCTCACATGGTATATGCTTCATAAATATTGGTTGAAAGGACAGGCTGCTTTCCTGAAACAGCCCTTCTAGAAAGATCACTTCAGGAAGTAAAGGCCTCTCTGTTTGGTGGTTAGTAGATGAGGTAGGCCCCACATATTTTGAAGTTGACTCTTGCCATGAGTATGATTACAGGCTTCACCTACTATCCTCTTACTAACTTTACTTGGAATTAAAATTAGGCATAAGTTGATTTTGATTTTTTGAAGATGTGTTACTGTTTTTGTTGTTACAGGTGTAAGAACCTAATTCAGAAATCCAGATATCTTCAAGAAAGATAACCATAACTTATAAATAATAGCTAACCCTAGTATTTAATATTACTCTTTCTAGTCCCAGCCAATAGCCTATATGCCTTAATCCTCATTATCATAACTCCTCTGCCTGGAAAACATCAACTCTTTCATAGATAAAATTTGTTCCAACATTCTGCCCTTTATAATCTCTTAGGAGGAAGAATTTTTTTCAAAGACCTTGCAAATAGAACGACGTATAATCTCTCTTACCTAGTTATCTGTAAGAGTTCAAGATTAGTGTGTGTCCATTTATTCTTTTGTTTATCCATGCATTCTGTAGCTCACTTATGTATTTAACATTAAGTGAGTGCCTCCCATATAGCAGGACACGACAGAGGTCTTGCAGACCAGAAACATCAAATAAATGTTGCCCTTACCATGAGAAACTCACAATCCTGTAAATTGGAGAGACATGAAAACAACATGTTTTGTGCATACAATGTGACCTGTGTTTAGAAAACATGTAAAGAGATTTTGGGAGCACTGAGAGAAGCATATTTTGTAAGAGTTGTAAAAGACCACGTAGTGCGATGGGAGTGGGTGACCTTCAGCCTAGGTCTTAAAGAGTAACCAGAAGTTCACCAGGTGAAGTAATGGAGAAACAATAATAATTCTATAGAATAGAATCTGGAGAGGATTACTAAGCTTTTGGTTTATTCTTCTAACACAAAACAGGGACATTGCTTTTTAATTTTAATTAATCAATTTTTACCTAAAGTCTATATTAAATATGGAGCAGTTCACTGAGTTTGCATAAAGATGATAGTTACATTAGAAAAAGATTTATTAGAGTAACTTTGCTCATACACTCTGCTGAATATTCAAAGTAATTCAGGTGTATTCTCCACTTGATTTAACCTGTGTCCTTTGGGTGGGCTCTCCTGCAAAGTCAGAAAAATTAGTTGCAACAATTGCTAATCAAGAGGTTCAACTGATGCAGTGTGGCCCAAAGCCCAGGCACACAAAAACAAGTGTTCACCGTAAATCACATTGTTAGCATGCACTATTTGGTATGGACCAAAGCTTCAGGTACACAGAAGACACTCTTATTAAGTAGAATACTGCAGATTGAGCATGGTGGCTCGCTTATGTAATCCCAGCACTAAAGGCCGAGGTGGGCAGATCATCTCCAGTCAGGAGTTCGAGACCAGTCTGGCCAATATGGTGAAACCCCTGTCTCCACTAAAAATACAAAAATTAGCTGGGCATGGTGGTGAGTGCCTGTAATCCAGCTATTCGGGAGGCTGAAGCAGGGCAATTGCTTGAACCTGGGAGGTGGAGGTTGCAGTGAGCCGAGATTGCACCACAGCACTCCAGCCTGGACAACAGAGCGAGACTCCATTGCAAAATTAAATAAATAAATAAAAGTAAAAATAAAATAGGATACTTCAGGGGCTGAAAAGTCATCTCCAGGAGCTGGATCAAGGGTCAGTCCTGAAGACCTTGGAAATGTGTAGGGTTTGAGCAGCCCAAGCCTGCTGAATTAATCCTTTACTGCCCAGAGATACAGAAGGGTTTCTTGAAATCAGGGTCTTTTCCTCTTAATCTGTCTTTTAAGTGTGACTCAGCTTACATTTCTCATATTTCTTTGTTCCCAGCGCTTAGTGCTAACCTGCTTTTTCTCTTATTTCAAGACACCGATAAGCACCTCTGTGTGTGTGTTTATTGGCTTCTCAAAATAGGAGAAAAAGTTGGTAGAGAGGAGACATTCTAGTACAGGGTACTAGCATCTCTGACATCTGTTTTCCCGAGGCAACACTGACCCATGCCCGTTATATTAAATTAGTGCCTACATCTCAGTGGACTTCTTTGTTTGGAAAATGTTCTTATTTGTCATGTACCCTGTGTAGAAGGATCCATGTATCTAGCCTGTAATTATATAATTTTAAAAATATGTTGTTATAAGAGCAAACACTGAGAAGTGTAAAGCTTTATTTTATAGTACCATGTGTTGACCTATACTTTGAATTTAAGTGACTATACGTGTGCTGGAGATGGCAAGGACTGGAAAGAGGAGAGGTATAGAGGTATGGGAGAAATTTTTGTTTGTTTGTTTTTTGTGTTTTCGAGATGGTGTCTCGCTTGGTGCCCCAGGTTGGAGTGCAGTGGCACGATCTTGGCTCACTGTGACCTCCACCTCCTAGGTTCAGGCGATTCTCCTGCCTCAGCCTCCTGAGTAGGTGGGACAATAGGTCCCCACCACCACACCCGGGTAATTTTTGTATTTTTAGTAGAGACAGGATCTCACCATATTGGCCAGGTGGGTCTTGAACTCCTAACCTTATGATCTTCCTGCCTTGGCTTCCCAAAGTGCTGGGATTGCAGGCCAGGAAAAAATCTTATGATTGATAACTATCTGTTTAGTAGCAACATGTAAAAAAAAATCTGCACTCACAAAAGTAAAGTGCAACTTACTATATAATATACTTTAGGTATACTCTTAGTAAACAAACATAGTCATTATTTCCTCTCTTTTAAGATCAATGTTCTGTATGAATACTTTCTGTCTTCCTAAAACACTTCATTCCCATCTCTCAGAAAGTGTGCAGTGGAGAACTAAGCCCTTTCCTTCTGCCTCTGATGTGGTGGTCCTGTACTTTGAGGGAGAATCCATAGTTAGCAAAATTAGAGAAAAAATGAAGTGTCAGCTCTTTTCATTACTGACAGAGAGGGCTTAAATTTGATGAACCTACTCCCCTGGGGCTGGAGGACAATTGTCACCTCTCTGAAGAGTGGTATGGGGTGAGGAGGGAGGCATTTCCTTGCACCTGGTCTCAGAGAATGTGTCCTGGACCCATCAGCCATTCCTGTTCCCTGGCCATCCTCTTTGCTTGTTTACCTCTGATCCTTGTTTTGTGAACAGGAGATTTATGCGGGAAGTAAATTTGTATCTGGTGCCAGAGTCACTTAATATGTATTACTTTATAGTGAAATAAGAGGTTCACTCTAAACATAATATAAAAACAAAACAAAACCTACATCAACTTAGCTAAATTAATAGAGAAAGGTCACATAAAACAGTTTCACTTCATTTAGACCAAACCATTACGTAGTTTTCTAGTTGTGTGACTCTCAGGGTGTTGCTGCTCTAGGTGCAGCTCTGTATATTTATTCCACAAAGTGTTGTGTTGGAAATTCGAATCTACCACGGCCTTATTTGGCTGTCTTGCCTGTTTTAATTTTTAGCACCACTTCATGCACTACCAGTTTGAGTGAAGTGCGCTTTTTTGTCTGATAATCTGCACTCGCGCCTCCTAGACTCTTTTCTAACCTGTCCCCTGCATTGGTTGGTGCAGACATTTTTCCTTCTTTATCCATCATGCTTCTTACTGACTAATCTGTTCAATAGTCTCATGTCATTTTAGTCTCAAAAACTTTTAATGGCTCCCCAGTGCTTATTAATAAAGTCCAAAGTTCTCACCTTTGTGGGTTTTTTGGGTTTTTTTTTTTTTTTTTTGCTAAGCCTCCCTCATGACCTGGGTGCCTGTCAGCCTTTCCAGCTTGATTTCTCTCTCCTCACCTTTGTATTCTCTGCATTTTGTCCAGACTACATTGCTTGTTGCTCTCTATGTGTACACTGTGCTTCCTGATCTTCCTGTCTTAGTGCACACCATACCTCAGCCTTGATAGTTTTTTTCTTTCTTTCTTTTCTTTTTTTTTTTTTTTTTTTTTTTTGAGATAGGGTCTTGCTCTGTTGCCCAGTGGCACAATCTTGACTTACTGTAGCCTCAACCTCCTAAGCTCAAGCAGTTCTCCCACCTCAGCCTCCTGAGTAGCTGGGAACACAGGTGCTCACCACCATGCCTGGTGAATTTTTGTATATTTTTTTAGAGATGGGGTTTCACCATGTTGCCCGGGTTGGTCTTGAACCAAAGTCATCCTTTGCTAGAAATGCTCGTTTCACATCAATGGCCTTCTCTTTCTCTTTCTCTCTCTGTCTCTCTCTCTCTGTCTCTCTTTCTTTCCTTCTTTCTTCCTTCCTTCCTCCCCTCCCCTCCCCTCCTCTCCTCTCCTTTTTTTTGATGGAGTCTTGCTTTGCTGCCTAGTCTGGAGTGCAGTGGTGTGATCTCAGCTCCCTGCAACCTCCACCTTCCAGGTTCAAGCAATTCTCCTGCCTCAGCCTCCCAAGTAGCTGGGATTACAGGTGCCTATCACCGCATCCAGTTAATTTTTGTATTTTCAGTAGAGATGGGATTTCACCATGTTGGCCAGGCTGGTCTCGAACTCCTGACCTCAGGTGATCCACCCATCTCAGCCTTCCAAAGTGCTGGGATTACAGGCATTAGCCACCGTGCCCAGCCTCAATGGCCTTTTCCAAGAGGGGTTGTTTGTACACCTCTTATAGTACTTATTTCACTTTGTACTATGTTAGCTTTATTTATATACCTGCTTCATCTTTTGTACTGGAGTGCCAGCTCTTTAGGGTAGTTTACATTTGCTTCTTTGTCATGTGTTTCATGCTACCTGTATTTAGCACAATATCTGAAAAATGTGAATGATGCGTTTATTGAATGAGTGAATGAATAAATCAATGAATGTCTCGAGAAGAGAGAAGTCCTGATGGAAGTATATCTCATATCCTAACTCAGTGTCTAAGTGTGAATAAATTAAAATAATTACCCTCAGCACATCAATTCTTCCAGATATTTTGTAATTGCTCTTATCATGTAAAACATATTAAGATAATTGGGCTCAATGTGTTTACAAGCTATAAGATGTTTTACTGCCCCAGATTGAAATTTGTTTCCATCTAAATTAGTAACACTGCTTTCTGATGACCTCTGCATCTTGCAGCAGAAGTCATTAGGGTATTTATCGGAAATAGAAATCAGATGGAAAAATCATCAGCTCTTTTCCCCTTCCCTTCACCTTCACCTGAATGCAGAAAATAGTATCTTCAAAACATTTACTGTTCTATGGCTTTTAAAAAAACTCCAAATTTAAAATACAAACACATTGTGTGCCTTTCTCATATTCTGACCTATAAAATTGCACACTTTAAAGTTATTTTGAAACTTGGAAATAGAAATGGGAGCATCAAAATGCAACACTGTCAACACATTAAAAAATTTTGTAGGTCTGAGCTTTCAGAAAGGGACTTATTATTTTCATTCCTCCTGCTGAAACTCCCATTTATATGGCATTGCCTTCCCCAAGGATCCCCAATAAGCTTCACCCATTTCCCCACCACTGAAACAGAGAGGTACCCCTAGGCTGGAGAGCAGCTCCCATTTAATAGTGCATAACAACAGAACCAGGGCTGTCAAGCTCTGACAGCTTGAATGAGGGAAGATTTCAAACAATTATGAGTGGGATTTTAAATTCCTCACCTGAAATATACTGAAATACATTGCAGAGTTTTTATCACAAAAGGGAGATACCTTGGAAACTGCCTGAAAATTTATCCAAGAAAAATTTAAGAGAAACTTGGCAGGTCCTCATTACACAACAGTTGAGAATAAGAAATGAAGTGGTGCACTGAAGGGATTTAGAGAGGTTGAACATAATCATTGATGTAAGAATGAGGCCAGGACCCAGGAGATGCAATCCCTGCCCTTTGTTACAAGACCTCGGGAATTAAAAGTGTCTAAACCCTTCCTCATTGTTTTGTGCTTTGTCCTAAGCCAAGCAGTATCATCCTTATTAGGTAAAAAACAGGTATTGTTTAGTCTGGTAAAACCCATTCAGGACTGTACAGAAAGGGACATTGCTGCTATTAATCCACCATTCTTTAAAAAACATTCATTCGTCCTTAATAGGACCCTGATTTACTATCAGTGCTTGTAGGTCTGTTTTGTTGATGAGGACTTTAAGTGAATAGGTACAAATTGTATTGTAATCAGGTTCAAGGTGAGAGAGTTTTTGACGAGGCTTGCCCTCTCTTCTTTCCAGACAATGTCAATGTGTTCTAATGACTTGCCAGCTTTACTCTTTTAGTATCTTGTAATTTTTTGAACATACTGCCTGACAATTTATTTAGACTATTTTGAATTTTCAGGGCTCTTAAAATATACTTTTGCGAGCAACTTTACTTCTTCCTGTCTTTAAAACAAATCATTTAAAAATCCATTTGAAGTGAAAAATTTAACAGGTTACCTAAATGAAGTTAAGTCATTCTAACCACTTCCTTGATTTTGCTGAATTATTTTAATTTTCTTGCTTTTTTTCCCCAAGCACAAAGCAGTTCTTTATTGTCCTATACATCCAGGATTTGACATAAGAACCTCAAACGTATAATAAATAGAATAACATATAATATTTAACATATAATACCATATAATACAAACACATTGCATGCCTTTGTCATATTCTGATCTATTAATACTGCATACTTTAAAGTTATTTCAAACTTGGAAATAGAGATGGGAGCATCAAAATGCAACATTGTCAATACATTGAAAAATTTTATGTATGTGGTTGATCTACTCGCCTTGAACTTGTAAAGAGTTGGGATTACAGGTGGGAGCCATTGCACTTGGCCGTTTGCCCACTTTTTAGTGGGGTTGTTTGTTTGTCTCTGGTAAATTTAAGTTCCTTACAGATGCTGGGTATTAGGGCTTTGTCAGATGCATAGATTGCAAATATTTTCTCCCATTCTGTAGGTTGTCTGTTTACTCTGTTGATAGTTTAGTTTGCTGTGCAGAAGCTCTTACGTTTAGTTAGATCCCGCTTGTCAATTTTTGCTTTTGTTGCGATTGCTTTTGCTGTCTTTGTCATGAAATCTTTGCTTGTACCTGTGTGCAGGATGGTATTGCCTAGGTTGTCTTCCAGGGATTTTATAATTTGGGGTTTTACATAATCCATCACATAAACAGAACTAAAGACAAAAACCACATGATTTTCTCAATAGACACAGAAAAGTCTTTTGATAAAATTCAATACCCCTTCATGTTAAAAACTCTCAACAAACTAGGTGTTGAAGGAACATGCCTCAAAATAATAAGAGCCATCTATGAGAAACCCGCAGCCAACATTATAATGAATGGGAAAAAGCTGAAAGCATTCCCCTTGAAAACCAGCACAAGACAACTACGCCCTGTCTCATCACTCCTATTCAACATAGTATTGGAAGTCCTAGCCTGAGCAATCAGGCAAGAAAAAGAAATAAAGGGCATCCAAATAGGAAGAGAGAAAGTCAAACTATCTCTGCAGATGACATGATTATATATTTAGAAAACCCTACAGTCTTGGCCCCAAAACTCTTTCAGCTGATAAACAACTTCAGCACGGTTTCAGGATACAAAATCAATGTACAAAAATCACCAGCATTCCTGTATACCGATAACAGTAAGCCAAGAGCCAAATCAGAAAGGCAATTCCATTCACAATAGCCACAAAAGGAATAAAATACCTAGGAATACAGCTAACCAGGGAGGTGAAAGATCTCTACAATGAGAATTATAAAACACTGCTCAAAGAAATCAGAGAATACACAAACACATGGAAAAACATTTCACGCTCATGAATAAGAAGAATCAATAGTGTTAAAATGGCCATACTGTCCAAAACAATTTACATATTCAATGCTACTCTTATCAAACTACAAATGACGTTCTTCACAATATTGTTAAAATAGCCATACTGCCCAAAGCAATTTATAGATTCAATGCTATTCCAATCAAACTACCAATGATATTCTTCACAGAACTAGAAATAAAACTATTTTAGAATTCACGCAGAACCAAAAAAGAGCCCAAATAGCCAAGGCAATCCTAAACAAAAAGAACAAAGCTGGAGGCATCACATTACCTGACTTCAAACTATACTATAGGGCTACAGTAACCAAAATAGTATGCTACTGGTGCAGAAACAGCCACATAGAGGAATGGAACAGAATAGAGAGCACAGAAATAAGGCCACACACCTTACGGCCCCACCTAATCTTTGACAAAGCTGATAAAACAAGCAATGGGAAAAATATTCCCTATTCAGTAAATGGTGCTGGGATAATTGGCTAGCTGTATACAGAAGACTGAAAGAAGAATGCTTTGTTAAGAGCTGTATGGGCTCACAATCCTTACATCTAAAGCCTTTGAGGCCAAATGTGTTTAAAGTTCACTTTTTTTTTTTAATTTTAGAAACTGAATATGGTGCAATATTTATGATAACACTTTTAGTGACATAGGCAAGATCTTGAATTATTACACTAATATTTCTGTGGTAAAATGTATTGCTATAGTTTGAACATGTCCCCCAAAGTTCATGTGTTGGAAATTTAACCTCAAATGCAAAAGTTTTGAGAGCTGGGACCTTAAAGAGGTGATTATGTCATGAGGGCTCTGCTGTCATGAATAGATTAATACTGTTATCACTGGAGTATTATCCTAATAAAAGAATGAATTAGGCCCTCTTCCTCTTGTTCTCATACTCTCTTGCCCTTCGACCTCTTGCCATGCCATGGGATAACAGAGCAAAAAGGCCCTCAGTATATGCATGCCCCTTGACTTTGAACAGAATTTCTGTTCTTTATAAATTACCCAGTTTGTGATATTCTGCTATAGCAACATAACATGAACTAAGACAGGTATGCATATTAACTTCAGTTCTGTTCTGCCATCAGTGAAATACAAAAAAACCCTTTTGGCTTTCAGAGATTTTCAAGTTTTCAAATTGCAACTAAGGGATAGGTATATACATATTTTTCTTCTTTAAAACAGAAAATTATGGGCCAGGCACAGTGGCTCATACCCATAATCCCAGCACTTTGGGAGGCCGAGGTGAGTGGATCACAAGGTCAGGAGTTCGAGACCAGCCTGGCTAACATGGTGAACTACTAAAAGTACAAAAATTATCCAGGCATGGTGGCACATACCTGTAATCCCAGCTACTTGGGAGACTGAGGCATGAGAATTGCTTGAACCCAGGAGGTGGAGGTTCCAGTGAGCTGTGATCATGCCACTGCACCCCAGCATGGGTGACACAGCGAGACTCCCTCTCAAAAATAATGATAATAAAACAGAAAATTATGAATGACAACAAAAAACCTAGAACATTCTTTTTTATTAATGAGTAAATCAAACCTCAGTCCAAGGTCAAACAACTAGCAAAGGATGAAGCCAGTGCCCTTCCATTCTATTTTACCACATTGCCCTTCTTTATCCTGAAGTACCCAATAAGTCATTTTTTGGCCTGTGGCCACCTCCCTTCCTCCTGCATGTAGTAGTCCACAGTGTCTCTTGTTCTTTATGTCTATGTGTTTTCAATGTTTAGTTGCCTTTTATAAGTGAGAATATGCAATATTTGGTTTTATGTTCTGTTTAATTCGCTTAGGATAGTGATCTCCAGCTGTATCCATGTTGCTGCAAAGGACATAATTTTGTTCTTTTTATGGCTGTGTGTTATTCCATGGTGCATATGTACCACATTTTGGGTATCCAATCCACTGTTGATGGGCACCAAGGTTGATTTCATGTGTTTGCTTTTGTGAGAAATAGTGCTGTAGTGAACGTACAAGTACATGTGACTTTATAATAGAATGAATTATTTTATTTTGGGTATATGTCCAGTAATGGGATTGCTGGGTTGAATGATAGTTATATTTTAAGTTCTTTGAGAAATCTCCTCTCTCTTCTATTTTAAGTTCTTTGGAACAAGCACTTGAGAAACTGACTTTTTAATGGTAGCCGTTCTGCTTGTTGTGAGATGGTATCTCACTGTGGTTTTGATTTGCATTTCATTAATGGTTAATTAGGATAAACTTTTTTTTTTTTCATTTCTTTGTTGGCCACATGTATGTCTTCTTTTGAGAAGTGTCTGTTCATGTCCATGGCCCATTTTTAAATTGGATTATTTGCTTTTTGCTTGTTGATTTAAGTTCCTTTACATTCTGGATATTAGACCTTTGTCAGATACATAGTTTGTGAATATTTTCTCCCATTCTGTAGGTTGTCTGTTAACTTTTTTAGTTATTTCTTTTGGTGTGCAGAAACTCTTTAGTTTTATTAGGTCCCACTTGTTAATTTTTGTTTTTGTTGCAATTGCTTTTGGGGACCTAGCCATAAATTATTTGCCAAAGCTGATGTGGAAGGTATTTCCTAGACTTTCTCCTAGGATTTTTATAGCTTGAGGTATTACATTTACATCTTTGATCCTTCTTGAATTAATTTTTGTGTATGGTGATAAGTAGGGGTCCAGTTTCATTCTTCTGCATGTGGGTAGCCAGCGATCCCAGCACCATTTATTGAATAGGGAGTCCTTTCCTCATTGTTCATCGTTGTCAATTTTGTCAAAGATCAGATGGTTGTAGGTGTATGGGTTTGTTTCTGGGTTCTCTAATCTGTTCCATTGGTTTATATATCTATTTTTATATCCATACCATGCTGTTTTGTTTACTGTAGCTGTATAGTGTAGTTTGAAGTTGGGTAATTTGATCCTTCCAGCTTTGTTCTTTTTGCTTAGGATTGCTCTGGCTATTCAAGATATTTTTTGGTTCTGCTTTAATTTTAGGATAAATTTTTATTATTCTGTGAAACATGACATTGGTAGTTTGATAGAGATAGCATTGAGTCTATAAATTGCTTTGGGCAGTATGGCCATTTTAAGGATATTAACTCCTCTGATAAGCATAGACTATTTTTTCATTTGTTTGTGTCATCTCTGATTTCTTTCAGCAATGGTTTGTAGTTCTCCTTGCAGAGATCTTTTACCTCTTTGATTAGATGTATTCTTAAGTACTTCATTTTTGTGTATGTAGTTATTGTAAATGGGATTGTGTTCTTGATTTGGCTCTCAGCTAGAGAAGTCCCAGGAGACTTTTTGTCAGTCTCCAGGGTTTGCTATATATAAAATCATATTATCTGCAAAGAGTGATAGTTTGATTGCTTCTTTTTTTATTTGGATGGCCTCTATTTCTTTTTCTTGCCTTATCACTCAGGCGAGGACTTTCAGTACTCTGTTGAGTAGAAGTGGTAAGAGTGGGCATCCTTGTCTTGTTCTAGTTCTCAAGGGGAATGGTTCCAGTTTTTGCCCATTCAGTATGATGTTGGCTGTGGGTTTGTCATAGATGGCTTTTATTATTTTGAGGTATGTTCCTTCTATGCCTAGACTGTTGAGGGGTTTTATTATGAATGGATGTTGAATTTTATTGAAATCTTTCTTTGTGTCTATTGAGATGATCATATGGTTTTTGTTTTTGATTCTGTTTATGTGGTAAATTACATTTATTGATTTGCATATGTTGAACTAATCTTGCATACCAGGAATAAAGCCTAGTTGATTGTGGTGAATTAAATTTTTGAGGTGCTGCTGGATTCAGTTTGCTAGTATTTTGTGGAGGATTTCTGAGTCTATGTTTATCAGTGATATTGGCCTGAAGTTTCCTTTTTTTGTTGTGTGTCTGCCAGATTTTGTATCAAGATGGTGCTGCCTTCATAGAATGAGTTAAGGAGGAGTCCCTCTTCCTCAATTTTTTTGGAATAGTATTGGTAAGATTGGTGTCAGTTCTTTGTATGTCTGGTAGAATGTGGCTCTGAATCCTTCTGGTCCAGCTATTTTTTTGGCCTCATTGTGTGTGTGTGTGTGTGTGGTTTGCATTAATAATTCAATTTTGAAACTTCTTAATGATTTGCTCAAGTTTTCACTTTTTCTGTTCAATTCTAGGAGGTTGTGTTTTTAGGAATTTATCCACATACTCTAGATTTTCTAATTTGTTTGCATGGAGGTATTCATAATAGACTCTGTGGATCTTCTGTATTTCTGTGTGATCAGTTGTAGTCACCTTTTTTATTTCTGATTAAACTTATTTGACTTATTTGGATCTTATTTGTTTTCTTTGTTAAAATCTAGCTTGTATTTTATCAATCTTGTTTATTATTTTGCAGAACCAAATGTTGGTTTTACTGATCTTTTGTATGAACTTCTGCATCTCGATTTTGTACAGTTTTTTTTTTTTTTTTTTTTTTTTTTTTTTTTGGTCAAAGTCTTGTTCTGTTGCCCAGGCTGGAGTGCAGTAATATTATCATGGCTTACTCACTACAACCTTGAGCTTCAAAGCTCAGGAGATCCTCCTGTCTCAGCCTCCCATGTAACTAGGACTACTGGCATGCACCACCATACCCAGCTTTTTTAAATTTTTTTTTATTTTTTTAAGTTTTGTAAAGATGGGGTGTCACTTTGTTGCCAAGGCTGGGCTTGAATTCATGGGCTCAAGCAATCCACCTGCCTTGGCCTCCTCCAAAGGCTGGGATTACAGGTGTGAGCCACCATGCCTGGCAATTTCGTTCAGTTCTCTGATTTTCATTCTTTCTTTTCTCCTGCTGGCTTTAGGGTTAGATTTTTCTTTCTTGTTTATTTTTATTTATTTTTTAATTTTTTTTGTTTGTTTGTTTCAGTCCTCTAGGTGTGATGTTAGATTGTTAACTTGAGATCTTTCTAAACTCTTGATGAAGGCATTTAGTGCTATGAACTTTCCTCTTAACACTGCTTTAGCTGTGTCCAAAAGATTTTGGTGAGTTATGTCTGTTTTCATTAATTTCAAAGAAATTGTTTCATTTCTGCCTTAATTTCATTGTTTCCTTCATGAGTTATTCAGGAGCATGTTGTTTAATTTCTATGGTTTCATGTAGTTTTGAGAGATCTTCTTGGTGTTTATTTATATTTTTATTGCACTGTGGTCTGAGAGTATACTTGGTATGATTTTGATTTTTTTGAATTTATTGAGACTTACTTCTGGCTAAGCATGTGGTTAATTTTAGAATATATTGCATGTATGGATGAGAAGAATGTATATTCTGGGTTGTTGGCTGGGGTATTCTGTGGGTGTTTATTAGACCTAATTGATCAAGTGTTGAATTTAATTCCAGAATTTCTTTGTGAGTTTTCTGCCTTGATGATCAGTCTAATGTTGTCAGTGAAGTGTTGAAGTCTCCCACTATTATTGTGTGGCAGTCTAAGCCTTTTGCATAGGTCAAGAAGAACTTGTTTTATGAATCTGGGTGTTCCGGTGTTGGATGCATATATATTTAGGATAGTTAAGTCTTTTTTTTTTTTTTTTGACGGAGTCTTGCTCTGTCGCCAGGTTGGAGTGCAGTGGCGAGATCTCGGCTCACTGCAACCTCTGCCTCCCAGGTTCAAGCAATTCTCCTGCCTCAGCCTCTCAAGTAGCTGGGACTACAGGTGCATGCCACCATGCCCAGACTTTTTTTTGTGTTTTTAGTAGAGATGGGGTTTCACCATGTTGGCCAGGATGGTCTCAATCTCTTGACTTTGTGATCCACACGCCTTGGCCTTAGGATAGGTAAATCTTCTTATTGAATCGAACCCTTTATCCTTATGTAGTGGCCTTCTTTGTCCTTTCTGATTGTTGTTGGTATAAAGTCTTTTTTTTTTTTTTTCTGATAATAGTGACTTCTACTTCCTTTATTCCTGTTTACAACATAGATTTTTCTCCCTCCCTTAACTTTGAGCCTTTGGATGTCATTAGATGTGAGATGCATCTCTTAAAGATAACAGTCAGTTCTTGTCTTTTAATCCAGCTTTCCACTATATTCCTTTTAAGTGGGGCATTTAGACTATTTACATTCAGGGTTGGTGCTGATATGAAAGATTTTGATACCGTCATTTTCTTGTTAATTGGTTGTTTTGTAGACTTCGTTTTGTCGTTGCTTTATATTGTCTGTGGTATAAGTGCTTGAGTATGTTTTTGTAGTTGTGGGTTTCAGTCTATCATTTCCATGGTACACCCTTATGGACCTCTTGTAAGGCTGGTCTTGTGGTAATAAATTTCCTTAGTGCTTGCCTGTCTGGGAAGGATTTTATTTATCCTTCACTTATAAAGCTTCATTTGGTGGGCTATGAAATTCTTATTAGGGATTTATTTTCTTTTAGAACACTGAAAATAGACTCCCCAGTCTCTTCTGATTCATAAGGTTTCTGCTCAGAGGTCTGTTACTAACCTGATAGGATTCCCTTTGTAGGTGACCTGACCTGTCCTCTAGCTCCTTTTAAGAATTTTTTCTTTTGCACTGACCTTGGTGAATCCAATAATTATGTGCATTGAGGATGGTTGTTTTGTATAGTATCTGACAGGGGTTCTCTGTATTTCTTGAATTTGTATGTCCACTTCCCTAGCAAGACTGGGGACATTTTCATGGACTATATCCCCAAATATGTTTTCCAAGTTGCTTATTCTCTGTTCTCTCTCAGGAATGCCAATGAGTCATAAATTTTATCTCTTTATGTAATCTCCTATTTCTTGGAGGCTTCGTTCATTAAAAAAAAATTTTGTCTGTATTTTTGTCTGGCTGAGCTGATTCAAAAAACTGGTCTTTGAGCTCTGAGATTCTTTCCTCGGTTTGGTATGTTCTATTTTTAATGCTTCCAACCATATTATAAAATTCTTAAAGTGAATTCTTCAATTCCAGAAGTTCACTTTGGTTCTTTCTTAAAATGGATATTTCATCTTTCAGCTCCTGGATTATTTTATCGAATTCCTTGGATTGAATTTCAACTTTCTCCTGGATCTTGATGAGCTTCCTTGTCTTCCAGATTCTGAATTCTGTGTCTGTCATTTCAGTTATTTCAATCTCATTAAGAACTGTTGTTGAGAGACTAGTTTGTTCATTTGGAGGTAAAGTGACACTTTGTCTTTTTGAATTGCCAGAGTTCTTGTGCTGATTTGTTCTCATCTGAGAGGGCTGGTGTTCCTTTAACTGTGCGGTGTGTTGAATATAGTCAGTTGGCTTCATTTCTGGGTGCTTTCAGAGGGTCAAGGCTCTTTACAGAATCTTTATTTGTAGCTATATTTTAGGCTTAGGTTTCACAGGTGCTGTATACTGGCAAAGTATTTTTGGTATTATAATTTGGGCTGTGATCCAGTAAGTGGTACTTAAGATTACTGGCTGGCAGGCTCTGCCATGTGGTTCTTTGGTATTTTGGCACATCTACAGTACTCCGTAGTGGGGTTGGGAGAGAGATAACCCCCTCACCAGACCCTCTCCCAGACCTTTGAGGAGCCTTCATCCAATCTCTGGTGCCCACTTGAGTTTCCATCATTAGGTGTTCTGGGCTATGGAGCTTCCTCCAGCAGTGGTCGTGGCTGGCAGACCACTTCCTCAACTGGCCCAGTGGAGGGAGGCACACCCACTCACCCACCAGCCCATGAGCCCAGCCATCTCACCCCTCTCATTGTTCTCAGAGTGGGACTTCCCACTCTTGCTTGGGCACTTCCCAAGCCAGTAAGAAGTGCCTAGCTAGGGGCAGCAGTGGGTGGAGTTGATCCATCATCTTGATATTTCCTGGGGGAACACAGAACTGTACCTGCCTGCAGAATTCAGGCAAAGGTGGGGCTGCTTTGCTAGGAGACCCAACTAGCAAGGCTTACCTGGCTAGCAGCAGTGGGGGTGGGTGAAGTCACCCAAACTGCCATCTGGGTGCTTCCTGGGGGAATATGGAGCTGTGTCTACCCTCAGAGTTCAGGCACAGGCTGGTATACTGTGCTAGAAGCCCCAGACAGCATGTTCCACCCAGCTATGAGCAGTGGTGATGGGTGGAGTCACCTGATCTGCCATCCAGATCTTTTCTGGGACTGGGCTGCACCTACCCACAGAGTTTAGGCAGAGGTGTGTCCACTGTGCTGGAAGCCCCAGTTGTTGTGACCTGATGGACTCTGATCAGTGCAGAGGAGGATGGTTAGAGTCACCCAATCCACCATCCTGATGTTTCCCAGAGGAACACGGAGCTGCACCTGCCTGCAGAATTCAGGAAAGAGCAAGTCTGCTATGCTCAATTAATGATTTCTTATGCTGAAGTATTAATTAACATTCTAGACTACATATAGTATTGCAACTATCTTCCCTAATTAAAAAGGGTAACTCTGCTCAGAGTCTTTGGGAGTAGGAAGCAAGTTGTGGAGAACATCTACGTAAGACTATAATTTTAAAATTTAGACAATATTTTCAGAATTCAAATTATATGGTAGTGCAATATTTTTTGTTCAGGAAACTCACAGTAGAACTTTAAATTCAGAGTTTATGTACTGTATCTCTTGGTAAAAAAACTGCTTTGTAATAACAATTCTTTAAAGAAAAAGTTTTTCTCTCATTTCACAATGGATCCAGAAATTCTTTATGTCAAAACATAAATCTTTTTTTGTGATTAAAGTTTTCAGACACATTAGATGGCTGTAACATTATATTTCGTAAGGTCAGTGATATCATCAATTCAATTCTCTCAGTTATCCTCTGCATTGTTCCAAAACTGTTCTCGTCAGGGTGGCCAATGTGATGGTATCAACAGGCGGGGAGAAGCTGCCTGGCATCCTGGTGGATTTTGGTCAGTGTGGTTTCTACACTATCAAAATATTCGTTGTGAAAGACCTGGAGTCTTGTTTTTAAAATGTTGTCATTCTATTTTAGTTTGCTTACTTTTGTAAATAGAGTTGAGAAAGTGCAAATGTGTGCCGTTTATCATTATTTACTTTGTATATCTGTTTGCCTTGTGGCATATAGACTCTGATCTTTTCTGTAATGTATGTATTCAGATTAATTTTGTGAATTGTGTGTATGAGCCCACAATCTTTGAATGACTGAAGATGATATTAAAATAAAAATTACTGGACCTCTTCCCCCCCCCCGGCTCCATGCAACTCTTAGGATTTATATCCTTTCCTTTGAATGCTTTGGACCACTCTAGGAAGGTTTTCTCTCTGGTAACATGCTAAACACTTACACTTTGTCAAAATAAATACAGTTTTGAAACACAATACATAAATGCATCTGAATATGTTTTAGGGCTTTAAAAAATAATCGACAAAGTGCTAGTTTCATGTTTCTACCTGTTCTAACAGTGCTTTTTAATTTACAAGAAACCTTCGTGAAGTGCTTTATTTAAATTTGAGGATAAGGAGAATTTGGAGAAGGTCCAGATAGAGTAATAAAAATCAGTAAGCCTAGATGCAAATACATTTTGGGAAAATGATAATGTGTGCCAAGATTTTAGTCAACCTGCCAAAAATTGCATTTTACAAAATGCAGTGGTGTTATTCACGCATTTTTCGCACTGTGAATGCTAATGAATAATTCCCAGTGGTTGTAGAGGGGACTGATCCAATGCTTAACGTAGATGTGGTTTAAGATTTTCTCTTAAAATTGGGCTCCATGGGTACCTAATTCTTACTATTCTATGTTATGGTAATGAACCTAAAGAGAAGAGAAAATGTAGGAAAAAATGTTTTTAATCCTAGACCCTGGTTGTAGAAAATTTTTCATTAACTGATCCATTTCAGGTTTGCTAAAAGAACAATTGGAAGAAAAGTAAGTTTTCCTCCTAACAATGTTGAGTTAATATAACACTCATATCCTGATTTTAGCATCTTGGTTTTTCTCAAATTCAGTCTTTTTTTGTAAAAGACAGGAAGAAGAAAGATTCAGCCAACTATTCTGAGGCAGTTTTCACACTAGAAAGAGTCATTCAGTTGACTCTTTGCCATTCAGTTGACTTGGCTACTGATCATACCTCTGTCACCTGGTGGCTTCGTAACTTGTGCTAGTTGTGTAAATGAGAATAGTAATTGGTATCTAGCTTTTAGAGTTCTTGTGATGATGAAGGAAAATTTTTTAAAAAATTAAAGCACTGGTTCATAATAGATACTCAATAAATGTAAACCCTCTTCTTAAAAGCAATTATGGTACAGTCCAACCTAACTAGGAAATTGAAATCCGGTCATACATTTAGAAGAAATGAGTTTTCAGGTAAATATATTTAAGTGATAAAATGGAGAATTTCAGGGAGGGAATCATTTGTTATACTAAAAACAGACACATTTGAAATACTTCAAATGCCCATTGAACAAATAAAAGGAAACTCTACTCTTACTGCATCTGCCTGTCTGAATTCTTGGTTATCATATTTAATTTAAACATTTAAACCTGTTCCTTAGAAATACATTCCTAAAACTAAAAAGAATGCACTAGTATCAGAGTAGGTAAAGCATATAGATGCAATGGACAATTATTGTCCAAATCACAAAAGTAGGTAGATCTGTTGATGTAAAAGATTTATCTTGCATTATTTAAGTTACACTTTATGGGTTATTATTATTATTTTTTTTTGAGACAGAGTCTCGCTCTGTCACCAGGCTGGAGTGCAGTGGCATGATCTTTGCTCACTGCAACCTCCGCCTCCCAGGTTCAAGCAATTCTCCTGCCTCAGCCTCCTGAGTAGCTGGGACTGCAGGTGTGCTCCACCACACCCAGATAATTTTTGTAATTTTAGTAGAGACAGCGTTTTCATATTGGCCAGGATGGTCTCGATCTCTTGACCTCATGATCCGCCTGCCTCAGTCTTCCAAAGTGCTGGGATTACAGGCGTGAGCCACCATACCCAGAAAGCTAGACTTTTAAAGTAGGTTCATATTTAGAGTTACTGGATAAAATATAAGATGTCCAGTTAAATTTGAATTTTGGATAAACAATGAATATTTTCTCAGTATAAGCATGGGGCATACTTATGCTAAATTATTATTTGTTATTTATTTGAAATTCAAATTTAACTGGATGTTCTATATTTCTATTTGCCAAGTATGGCAACCCAACTCATATTTTCAACTCTTATTTATACATGTTATGATTATATTATGAATTATCCTACCATAAAACCAACTCCCTTTGCTTATAGCTGATCTCAGCAATTGTATACATATCATTTCTGACTTACTTCTTGAGACATTTTTTCTTTATATGTAAAAGAGATGGTGAAGTTAGAATTCTAGGAGAACCCTGAAGCTAACTACTCTATGAGAAACAGCTTCTACAAACTGCATAATGGATTTCAAGTTGCATTCACATTGCTCTATTTTAATAAGTATGAGCAAAAGAGCTCTAAAAGCAGAAGATAGCTGATATCATCAAATTCTACTACATGGCATTACAAAGGAGAGAGAAGGACCAATCAATTCAGAAGTTATGAAAGGCTCTCCCTTGGTAAGCTGCATACACGGTGTGGGAAGGCTTCTGCTTATGTAGCAGTATAATGAAGCTACAAGAGAGAGAGACTATGCTTTCAGTTTTATTCATATCAAGCACAAGAATTTCGACTTCGTTTTTGTGGAGGGTAAGCACCTTAAATCACCCCATGTAACATCAGCTTTATTGTTCAGTGTTATAGAACAGAAGAAATAGGAAAGGGTTTGAAGAATTAAACGAATATACAGAAAATTTGTTCGTACATGTGCCTTATGTTTTAACAGTAAATCGCTAACTTTTTAGACCTGAAACTGCTTGCTAACACTTAGTTCCAGGGGGAAAAAATGAAAGCAAAAGAGAAAATTTCCCCCGGATTGGAACAGAAAATAATGTTGAAGCAAATAGAACTCTATATACTTCTGACAGTTCAAATGATACATAAGTACACAGGCTGACAAGGGCTGAGTTGTCCCTGCAGTTCACTTCCCTCAACTCTGCATGGTTCTGTAGGACAATGAAATTCAATGCACTTAGAATTTAAAAAAAAAAAAAAAAAAGAAGAAGAAGAAGAAGGAGAAGGAGAAAAAGAAAAAAAGCTCAGATTCTTTTAAAAGCATTTCTATGAGAAAACGGATCATTTACATGCCAAAAGCACTTTTAATGTGACATATTTAGCACATGTATTATTTAGAATGAAAGCTGCTTGAACTTAGTGAATTTTAAAGTCTATAAAATGGCACCCCACTGAGCAGAAAGGTAGCTGTTCTCTGTTATGTGATTATTTTGAATAATAGACTTGTACATAACTTTTTACGAAATTAAAGGTATGACATTTACTTTCGTTTAGCCCCATAAATGGCACTTTAGAACATAAAGAATGGGCTGATGTATGAATTTGTTGTTCCTTCAAGCAATTTAACTGATTTTTAAAGAACAGTTTTGTGTTTCATCTATTGAGTAACACATCAAACAGTTATCTTAGTAGACTTAATGAGACTCCTTATCACTTAACTCTTCCAAGAAATATTCAGGGACGTCTAAAATGAGAGAGATGGACACTAGCTTTGTTTTGTTTTCTGCTTTCACTGGAGCCCAAACCCAATTTAAAGAGTACCGACTCAGCCCCAGGAGTAGTTGGGTGCTGAAGGGAGCATGGCTTCTCATTAGCCATTGCATGGCGGGACAATGGTATAACTCCAATTCCTTTGGAGAAGAAAATTGGAATTGCAAATCTTATATGATTTTGGACATACTCTCCAGACATCCAATTTTACAAGGTGACACTTTCATCAGAGCCCACTGTTTGATTTCTAGGGAGCACTGAGAAAATGTTTGTTTCTTTGAGTGTAACTGAGGACAAAATAACCAGATCTTGAAAAATAAATAGGGATCTATTGAAAAAGGTCTGCGTTCTCGGCTCTTCCTCATTTATGATGATTTTGCTTTGGATGCAGAGATATTGATGAATTAAGTTGAACACACACATGTATTCTCACAGAAACACACATATTGGGCTGAATCTCTATGATATGGCTGACCAGAACTCTATGAAGAAGTGACTCTCCAGGTGGAATCCTCAGAAATGGCATTAGGTACAGATAAATTCAGGACTGTACATATGTTTACCAAAGAGAGTCCAGGATGCATCGGACCTCTGTGAATTTAAAGATGTGAATGACTTGCTAGGTGGTGTTAGGGTGAAGGTGTGGCGTTTGTATGCAGACTGTTTAGAGATTTCCATTTTTAAACCTCTTCTGTCTTCCCCACTTCCTTCACCCCCTCCAGAGATTTCAATGATAGTGTTTAAATTTGCTTCAGGCTTTAAACATTCAGAAAATCAGCTCAGCAACTCTTGAGTAATTTATCTGGGTTTCCAGAAAGTCTCTCTAGTTCCCTTTAAAGATAGAGACACTACTTGATTGAAAAACAAACTGCTGTGGCAAAGTCACAGATTTGCTGCGAGTCCACGTAGCTCTACAAACAGGGTGTTTGTTTCTTTAAGGAAATGTTGTTTTGGCTAATCCTGACAAGGTGTTTTTCTCTCTTTCTCTTTGTTTTTTGATTTTCTGAATTAAAAGAAGCAAGATTTTGAGTGTTAAGAAAATTAGCCCTTATAAAAAGGAAGATTTTTGCTATTTGTATACCCTTGTCTATGTTGCTGTTACAACAGGTTTGTTCAGAGAGAGATGGAACTAAAAGTGGATCTGCAGCCCAAAAGGTGCAATTATGGTCATTGAAGCCAATAGCATAATTATGTATATAGCGTATATATTTATCAGATATGTGCAGCCATTTTGAACTCTTTATGTATTATCATTACCACTTTGCAGCTTTCTTGGAACAATTTTGAACGTCATCTAAGCAAAAATCACTGAGAAGGTTAAATGCTAAAAACATACTTTTAAATTACATTGAGGTTATGGCATAAAGCCAAGAAAATCACAGAATTTTTGTCCTACCACTGTTCTCTATTTCCTCGAGATTAATTAACATCAGAAATTTAATTAATTCTTTTTGTAGTCAGCAGTCTTTTGTTCTTATTTTGAGGAATATGATTCAAGAAGATAATCAGAAGGACTTAAACGAAAACTGTTTCAAACTCTACCAGGAATTTAAGTTTACTTCTTTATTTATGTGCGATATTAATTTCCATTTCCAGAATAAACACCTCCACCTGGGATAGTGACAACTTTTCATTTTTAAACCAAACATTTTGCGTTCTTTGAAGTCTAGTTTATTTCACACCTTTCCAGGGCTCTCTTTAATGCAAGCAGGCAGGATCCCTAATCTTCCCATCTTGCTGCAATCCAACAGTTACTAATATTCACATGTATGTGTTGGTGAAAAGGAACGTTTCTCTTAGCAAGCATGAGGCAAGGTTTTAATTTGTAGCTGATAATTTGCTACTGGAAGCTTACCCTGATTAGTCTTCTTACTGCACCAACAGTTTTTGAGGTGGTGTGAATTACCTGCTGTGTATGTTTTTACCACTCACTCAGGGATGAAAATGAATTACAGCCTAGCCCTCAATTAAAGCTTGAAATAAGAAAACCTCAAACTTCTTTTATGTCCTCACTTCTAAAGAACAGAATTAGTTGTTTCTGATATCATTGGAATTGTAATTCACACTCTTAGAAATCCTGCAATGGATCTTTCAGCTCCACTCAAACAAGCACATCTCAGCTGTTACCCAATTACATTGCCTTTGCTCCAAGTCAAATCATCATCCAACAGCTGAGAATTGAAACAAACTCCATTTGTGAAAATGAACCGTCGGTTTATTGATAATGCAGAATGTTTTAAAGTGTTAATTCCCTTCATCCTACAGAAATTAATATGTTATTTTGGGTCCTATTAATTGCGAAATCTAGGAAACTGAGTCATAGACTTTGGTTTAAGTTGTCGTTAATGTAGTCTAATTTTCAGCAGTGCTGGAAAGAAATAAAGTCATGGAAACCTTGAGTAAACGTTTTTGACACACTGTTGTTAGATCTTTTGAGAAAATGCCCGTCACTTTAAACCAGTATGTTACAAGTCTATAAAAGCTCACATTGGATGGCTCATGAGATTGTCGGGTAATCTCGCCATCTCAAAAGGGAGCACAGAGGCAGTCAAGTAGTCTATGTGTTTTTTAATTGGTTCGTGTTCTTATTGGGCACCTATTGTATGTTTCATTTGCTCATGCTGCAGGAAGTGGAGAGCTCGTGCGTCCTAAAGCACTTTTATTCCACACAGGAAAACAGTTTATTCCACTCACTCTCAGGAAGAAAGGATCCTAAGTCTGTCTCTGTTCTACAAACCTCTTAGTTTTCTGTGGAAAAGAAGGGGATACCTGAGCATCTTCTCATGCAAGAATAGCATAGTAAGTGTCAAGGAGAAGGAAAAGCAAGCAGGGACTGAAGTTATAGTGTGGTCTTCAGCTCTGATGAGTAGAAAGACTAAGGCCAGTTAGAGGGTACAGCCTTGTTCAATTAAAGACAACTTTTTTTCTTGGTGTGGCTGAGGAAAAAGATATTCTATTTGAATTCTGAGAGAGGAAGCAAAGGGCCGCTCAGCTTGGAGTGAATCACATATAGGGCTGTGTGGGAACGAGAGGAATAAACAGAGGAGACAGAGCCGGGCACTTCCAAACAGATGATAAACTCCTTGATATTAAAAGTCTGTGTGTGGAACATGCAGAGCAACACACGTCATCTTTCCTGTGATGTTACAGAATAGAATTATAACTAGTAAATGTATTACTTCAGAGTAGTGGAAAATATAATGAAAATTCATCGGTAAATTCGATATAAGTCTGTTAATATCAAGAGTAAGGTAAACTCTGCTGAATATAATGTATCCAGCATATCACTGCCCTTCCTTTGGCTTTATAAACTTGAGTTCTAACCTGGGAACATGAATTGCTAATTAGGAAACCAAAATTGATACCAATTGTGAATCCAGTCCTGAACTAGCTACTTACTGGATCCTTTCAGAGCATCTGCTGACCTCGTGTTGGCGAACTGTTCATCGCCTCACTCCACTATGCCTCCTGCCCCACATCCACAACACATAAAGTATGTTATTTTTGGTCCTATTAATTGTGAAATCTAGGAAACTGAGTCATAGACTTTGATTTCATTTGTCATTGATGCAGTGTAATTTTCAGCAGTGCTGGAAAGAAATACACTAATGGAAATTTTGAATAACTATTTTTAAAACACACCATTGTTAGGTCTTTTGAGAAAATGTCCATAACTTTAAACCAGTATGTTACAGGTCTAAAATTTGGGAGTTTATCAATTACATAGAAATGAGAAATTATGAAATATGATATTGATATATCAGGCTGATTCTTTTTGCAGCCAGCTGGATCATATAAAGCAGAATTACCAACTTGTTCAAACTTTGGTTGTTTTTTCTCATATGCCAGATAAAAATCCTAAATACTCTGGAGGAACTAATGCTGAGTAGTGAGATACAAATCACTGAAAGAAATTTTTAACTGCTAATATTTCAAAGTTTTTCTTTGGAAAAACATGGAAATGTGAGTGATTTCTGATTTGTATAATACTTAAGTGCATTTTGCTTGCCTTTCAGGCAATTTATTCTACTTAGCACAAGATAGTATATATTATCATAAATTAAGATGATTTCAAAAAGATGGAAGACTAGTTCAAAAAAGCAATTCTTTAAAAGTTCACACACAATTCTAGAGCATTTAGAAAGAGGACTTTGGAGATTTAAGAGTAACAAGCTTTGTGTTAGTAGTGGTATAAGCCTGGCCCTGTTCACAAGTAAATCAATAACAAAATCAGTCTATTACCACATCTACAGTTTTAATAGATATTGCACTATGGAACTTGTCTTTTTTTAAAAAAATCTTGCGTTTGTATCTTAGCTTTTGAAATTTGTACTAAAATAAATGCATCTATTAAGTCTACTAACTTCATTGTATTGTTGAGTAGAATATGTGGTATGTGAGAAGATATGGTATTCAAAACAGTTCATACTCAAAAAGAGTTGCAGACCCATTTTTCCTATTAAATCATGAAATTGTATTCCTTCACAGCCACACATACACAAAAGAACCTGAAAATATTGCTAAGACTATGCATATTAAACTTAATCAGTACATGAGAAGAAGCCTTCAAAAGAGGCAATGTGAATACTAAAGAATCCGTGGAAAATGCCACATTTTGAAATGAGCCCTAACTCTGAGGGGGTAAATATCTGGGTTGCAGAATTTTTCTCAGCTACTTACAAGCCTAATGATCTTCAGCTTGTCTTACAAATTCATTTTCTCATCCCTGAAGATATAATAATGTTTTTCCTGTCTCTGTGTTTTGAGGTGCAAAATAAGAAATGTGGAAGAACTATGTAAGGTGTAAACCATTATTCAGATGTGAAGCACTATTATATTCTGTTCATGTATAAGAATTAACCTCGTTGATGCTCATCTGGGTCACTGTCTATTTTTTAATTTTAAAATTTTTTTCCCATTTTTTTTAATATAGACTCTAGGTCTATTTCAGAGTCATGGGTTATTTTATGTAAAACTAAACACCAAATTTGCTATTTTAATGTTGGTTAATAATTAATTCAACCGTCTAATTATTGAACACATTTCTTAGTGCTTATTCTGTACAAGCACCATATTCATGTGATACAAAAATAATCCAACACAAATATTGTCCTCATGAAGGTCACAGTTAAGTAGGAGACACAAACACGTCATTGTTGGGTCTGGGGTTTGGTTTTAGCTTACTTACAGGCTAATAACATAGCCTATTGCTATTTCATGAATGCTGGCAGAATACATAGATTTCTGAGTCAGAGATGAACAATTATATTACTCACAGCACAGGAAGTGGCATCATGTTTGTATTAGTTCCATTTGCCCACTGAGTCTCAGCCGGGTGACACAGAATGAAAAGGTGGATATTGCACATGCAACAGGCAGAGGGCATGTTTTGCGTTGCAGCTGAGGAAGATCGAACTTGGGAGACCCACTTTACAAACAGTAAATAAGCAGACTTGCTCTTCATCCTGGAGGGAGAGAGTATTTCATCCCGCTAAGATTGCTTTCTACAAATATAGCCCTGAGAAATAGCCCCAGGAAAAAGCAGTCAGAGTCTTGCATTCCTGGCCTAGCAATATGAATAGGAAAATGTGTACGACTATTATGCATCAATGAAAAATGAAGGATGTGTAGGAGCACTCCATCGTTCTATCTCCCAATAGTCATACGGTAGACATTGACAAGTGATGAGGCTTATTTGAAATTTAAATTTAAGAGATTTTAGACCTATTCCATGTTCAACACAAAGTCAACTGCTTTCTTGTTTAATTTCTTTTTTATTGTAAACTATTTGTTGAGCACTTGCTGGTGTGTGTGTCTCACTGTGGAACATCATAGTGATAAGAGGATTTTAATCCTCAGGTGCCCAGTGAGGTTTCTGCCATTTCTGTCTTTGGATTCAATGAGATTCCTCACTTGGCACTTGTGTTGTTTCTTAAGAGCACTTCTTGAGGGCTACCATTGACCATTTTCTATCATAAAGCATCAATGTTATGGCAAGCATTTCAATATGAGATATTAGAGTCAGTGTCCCTACTGAAGGTATTTCTGGATTTCTCCATGAGTTTATGTTAGGAAAAGTCACATTTAGTGTTCATCCCATTTTCCTACTTGTATTAATTGGTTTATATTAAAAGAAGTAGCATGGTGGGTTGACGCTTCTTATGGCCAAGCAGAGATTCAAATTCAAGTCTTTCTCCAGAGGTGGGGCTCATTCCATTACTGCCCACCGCACCCCTGGGAACCAGAGGACATGAGAGTTGGAGGACAGAGCTCCTTTGCCTATTCATAACTAGATTATAAAATAAACTTTAATATGCTCCTCAAATAAAGTTGAAACATAAATAAATAGCTCAGTTTGCCACATTTGAAATTTTTTTCTTGAAGTCTTCATTGCTATAAAGGTGTAGTCCTCACCATTATCTGAGGTTTTGCTTTTCAGTTCCCTGCAGTCAACTGAGGTCCAAAAATATTGAATGAAAAATTCCAGAAATAAGCAATTAACAAGTATAAAATTGAGCAGCATTCTGAGGAGCACAGATGAAATCTTGTGCTGTCCTGCCCAGGATGCACATCCTCCCTTTGTCCAGTGTATCTGTGCCATACCCATTCCTGCCTGTTTGTCACTTAGTAGCCATCTCTATTATCAGATGAAC
Organism: Papio anubis; assembly: GCF_008728515.1. Taxonomy (NCBI): domain Eukaryota; kingdom Metazoa; phylum Chordata; class Mammalia; order Primates; family Cercopithecidae; genus Papio; species Papio anubis. The sequence continues at coordinate 149,278,303 of NC_044982.1, forward strand.
TGTCTTGGTATTGCAGTGCTTTTGTTCAACTAACCTTTATTTTACTAAATAATGTCCCCGGAGCACATGAGTACTGTGCCTAATTTATAAATTAAACTTTGTCGTAGGTATGCATGAACACGAAAAAACATAACACATATATTATATGGTATTACAACACATATATTATATGGTATTATATACCAAAACCATATATATATGGTTTGGTAGTTTCAGGCATCCACTGGGTTTCTTGGAATATATCTCTTGTGGATAAAGCAGAATTACTATGTAGGGAACACATTTGATCCCTCAAATGTGAGTGAGTTAAGGACTAAGAGGTTAATTTTTAGAATTTGAGAGGGTCCTCCCACTTGGCTGTTTGAGAATTTGATGAAGATATTGCCCTGAACCAGCTGACAAGAGACAAAAAAAATTTAGTGAGAGAGAAAGAGAGATTTCCTATTAAGTCAAAATACAGAGTACTGTACAGGAAAATCTTCCTTGGGAGACAACATTCTTTTCAAAAGAAAAGTGAGTTTGTTTTGGCAGGGGGCCTTGGAATTCTAGTTTGCAATTTAAATCTTAGTTAAAAATTGCATTTTTAAGGCAGGTGCTTGTCTAGCACAGGTGGTTAGTGTAGCAATCACTGTATCGACAGAAAAATATTATGATGAGGTGTGGAGACACCAACCTAATGAAATAAAATGAAAAGGAGGAAAAAAAATTGCCTCTCTCTTCTTTCCTCCTTCACATACTCCTCCAAATAATTGTAATTTAATGTCTATTCAGAAGAACATATTTATAACAGGGCAGCTCAATATTAATCTTAAAGTCAGAAAAATAACTTGTCATTTATTTAACCCAAGCCTGATGGGAGGTTAGATTCACTACTGAAAGTCTGTTACAAATAGCTGGGACATTCTAAGGTCACCAAATGATGGCTGTCATTTTCTTATTCAGTCCTATGATGAAAGAGCTTTTAAATGTTTGGACATTCAATCTATGTAGTGCCACGACCTGGACATACCCTTTTACTAAACACTAGCCCACTAAATCCTCTTAGAATGTTGTTTACCTCCAGATAAATCAAACCTGACAATGTAGGTTAACTTCACTGATTCATTTTTCAGCCACAAATGATTAATAATTTTTACAGAATGAAAGCTACAGACTTCTTATTATACGGTGGACTACAGGGAGTGATATAATTCTTGGATGTCATGTGAAATGCGAAGCCATTTTTTCTGGAACTGATGTTCCCAGTTCTCTACTAAGCATAGTAGCTACCTTTCCTCCACTGGAGGATCATCCAGCAGGAATGACCTTATCAATTACTGTAAGTCAGCATCTTTCCCCCAGAGTTTGAGCAAGCTGTTCTCTGCAATGTGTACCGGTAGCCCAGGACTAAATCCCGAATCCATTTCCAAGCCTAAGCATGTCACATGCTGTAGCAATGAAAGACATGTTGCTGCAGTAAGCAAAGACAAGGCTCTGTGAGGAGAGCTTTGCTGGCTGACCAGAAACCCGACATGATGAAGAAAGGCCAAGACACAAAGAAGCGAAGTGAGCAGAGAAAGGGAAAAGAGCTCTTACTGTCTTGAGCCCAAGGTGTTTTCAAGATAAATGGCAGATTTTTCCAGCATTTATTTTGGCCAACTTCCCCTTCTCTGTTAACTAGCTACCAGATATCTCTGGTGTTCATTATGATTTAGTAATGATTAAGAGTTAAAGTCAGCAAGTGTTTCTGCTACAGGTGTCTTGAAATTCCATCAGGCCATGTTTCCAGGTTAGCTGAGCTTGTGATTTTTTTTTTTTTTTTGACTTCTCATTCTGCCATTCTTGAATAGCTAACACTTTCCACATTTAGAATTGCTTTCTGGTATCCTGGCAGGGAGAGATTTCTCGAGAGATACAGAACATATAACCTCTCTTGACATCAAGGGCACAGAAATAGTTGATAAAATAGATGATTGATTACCTACTCTTTGCTCAGCACTTATATTTTCCATTAGGTTCAGAAACTTCCATTAGGTTAACACCTAGAAAATTTTGACATTTGCCCTTAATATCTTTATTTGCTGGGATGCCTTGTGATATTCCTGCTTTGGGACTGACTGCACTTGAAAGAGCAGAGAAACTAAGTCAAAAACAGTATTTTTTCTCTAAAATAGATTAAAATCTTAATGATAACCCAATTTGGATTTGGTTGATGTTCAGCTTGAAGCTTTAGATTAGTTCTAATTTTATTTCTACTGGCTTGAATGTACATATTCTAATATCATATGAAAACCAACATTTCATAATAAAATTATAGTTTGCTTTATAGTAAGACCTCCATCCATTATGCGATACATAGATTATGCAGGCATTGGACACAAGGATGAAACGTCTTCTCTTCAGCTGTTCTTTTCCACTGTGTAATTACATAATTAGGATGTAGACTATCCATCATACAATTCGTTTTGTAATTCCATGGGAAAAGCTACTGAATATGGACAACAAATGATTCCTAAACCTCAATATCACAGCTGGTTTACATTTTTTACTCTAAATCCCGTAAGTGGGCAGGCCATGTTACAGAACTCTTTCATGCCAAATTTCCGTTTTTAAAATTGAAACCATTTGGTCTTATCCAAGAGAAAGGGAGCTTTAAAGGATGGTTGACTGTTTACCTGATGTTTATGAGTCTACTCACATTGTTTTTCCTTTCTCTAAAAGACAGTTACCATCTTTAACGCACATTGTGACTGCTTTTTTCATCTTTTCTAATTCCTTTTTTGTATTATTCAAATTTTCCACCTCTTTTTTTCTCTAATACATTTTAAAATTATTTGACTCATAGGCAACCTACATTTTAAAGTGTTCTAAATTTCCTAAGCAGGTTCTCACTCCAAGTCATCCTGATTTTAGTGCCCAAAACACCTACTATCTACCTTGTATCACTTCACTTCTCCCTAACAGAACAAAATATTCCTTTTCAGATGGATTTAAATTCAATAACTTGTATTAATGCTTTAAAAAAACCCTAAATCGAACTTTTATTTACCATTGGTGGGAAGATAAAGTAGGATAACCATGATGGAGAACAGTAGGGAGATTCCTCAAAAAGCTACAAATAGAACTGCCATATGATCCATCAATCCCACTATGCATTTATCTAAAGGAATGAAAATCAAAGAGACAACTGCATCCTCATATTTACTGTAGCACCATTCACTAAGCCAAGGTATGGAATCAACTTAGATGTCCAACAGCAGGTTGATAAAGAAAATATGTATATACATTGAAATACTATTCAGCCATAACAAGAATAAAATCCTGTCATTTGTGGCAACATGGATGGAAATTAAATATGTTAAGTGAAATAAGCTAAGAACAGAAAGTTAAACACTGAATGTTCTCACCCTTATGTGGAAGCTATAAAAAAGTTGATCTCATGGAAGTAATAAGTAGAACAGAGGATACTAGAGGCTGGGAAGGGGAAGGGGAAGGGAAAGACAGAGAGAGATTTATTAAAGGATGCAAAATTATAGCTAGATAGGAGGAATAAGTTCTAGTGTTATATAACACTGTAGGATGACTACAGTTAACAATAATATATAGTTTTAAATAGCTAGAAGGAGGACAGATATTGACTGTTCCCACCAGAAAGAAATGATAAATGTTTGAAATGATGGATATGCTAATTACCCTGATCAGATCACTAAACATTGTATATATCAAAACATCAATATATACCCTACAAAAATGTACTACTAGTATGTGTCAATTAAAGAAACCCTAAATATGTTTAACAGAATTGGTCTGACATAGGCTTTATCACTAATGCCATATAATAATAATAATAATAATAGTAATGCAATAACATAAATTGGGAAAAACTGGGACTTAATTTGATGCAAGAAAGAATATAGGTCTCCTACTATCATAAATCTAGCTCAATGGAAAGACAGCAAGATATATAATATTACAGGAGACAAAATTTTAGTTTCATTTTTATAAATAATGCACAGTGGGAATTAAGCCAAGTGGGCCGTTTGTTGTACATTGCTTCAGTTTCTATGGCTATAGAATGGAATACATTACAGGAATAAAATAATTTTTAGCTCCAATCAGTATAATCAGTATATATTTAACATCTATTCTGGGTAACATACTTACCCAGTTGAGACAAATAGAGTTGCTTATGTCATAATCTCTTTTTCTCAAGTTGTTTATAATCTAACCAGGCAAATAAACCTAGCAACAACAAACTACTAAATGATATTCTAAGTGTCACATACAATGTAAACAAAACATGGAGACCTATATGAATAATTTCATTTAGAAGGATGTCTACAGTGGCTAAATCAAAGAGCTAGCTTTGCAACTGACCTTTAATCAATGGGTATTAGCTCAAAATGCAGAGAGAAAAATATAGTTCAAAATGGGAGAGTAATGGAAGCAAAAGAACGTAGGTAAGAAAGTTCAGGGAACGTGGAGAACAACAAAAATCTGGTGGGAGATGAGGCTGGAAGGGTACAATTTGATTTCAATTATGTTTTCATTTGCAGAAGTTTCATTTCTTAAAAATCTATTTTGTCCTTATTTATAGTTTTTTATGCCTTATTCTATTTTCAAGCTTTACAAATTCTTGAGATATTTGGTATTTCATAATCTGCATCTGATAATTACAATATCTGAAATTTTTACACATTGGGTTCTGCCATCTGCTCTTTCTGCTTGCTCCCACTCAGGATGATTTATTATGTGTCATTAGATTTTTGATATGAACTATTCATTTCCTTTGAACTTGTATCTGTGGGAGTTCTTTGAGACCTCAATTGAAGGACTCAAAGATTCTTCCGAAGAGGATTTGCCTTTGCTTGGGGGAGTTGTGTGGTGGCACTACCAACACAAGATCACTCTAAATAAATTATTCATTTAAAGTTTTTTGACCTACATAGGTATCAGGAATTCAAAACCGTAACACCATGAGAAGAACCTGCATGTGCTTCTCAAGATGTATTTCCTTCTTCTTCAGCACCAAAATCAATATAGACAAGTAATGTGGTTTAGCTCTGTGCCTCCACACAAATCTCTTCTCAGATTGTAATCCCATAATCCCCATGTGTCCAAGGAGGAACCAGGTGGGAGGTGATTGGATCATGGGAGTGGTTTCCCCCACGCTGTTCTCGTGATAGTGAGTTCTCGTGAGATCTGATGGTTGTATAAAGCAGTTTTCCCTGCTTTTGCTTCCTTTTTCTTTCCTGCCACCATATGAAGAAGGTCTTTGCTTCCCCTTCTGTTTCTGCCATAACTGTAAATTTCCTGAGGCCTCTTAGCCATGTGGAACTGTGAGTCAGTTAAACTTCTTTTCTTTATAAATTACCCAGTCTTGGGCAACGCTTTATAGCAGTATGGAAACCAACTAATACAATAAATTTCCTGGCTTTCTTCTTTGGTGTGGCAGATTTATTTTTTGTTCTGCCTTACACTGAATGGGATACTCTTTGGGATCGTACATATGTGGGAGTAACCCATTCTCATCCCTTTATGACAACTGTGTACTTTATCTACTGGTTCTCATGTATGGTGGAGCCATTAAGGAGGAGCTTAAAACCATCAGAAGTCAATAGAAAACTCTCTGACAACTGGGAATCTTTGGTAAATGCTTACATACCAGGAGTCCCTACTTTACTTCTATTTTAGCTGTTGAAGTATTCTTTCATGCTAGTTCAGCAATTAATTTCCAAAGATTATTTTTACATTTTATTTGGCATGCAGATTATTTTAGCTAGGAAGTTCACTCAGGGTATTTAGTCTGTTATACTGCCAGAAATATAATTCATAAAGGTAAATTCTAGGCCAAGATGAGAATCCTATTTTTTTTCCTGAAAGCTAAAAATGATATGTTGTAGTTAATAGATATTCATTGGTACTTTTTTTTTTAAAGAGGAGGAAAATGTGACTTACTCAGGCTGTTACTTGGAAAGGTAAGTGTAACTAATATAAAGAGTTAGAAGGTGTTTATCATGGTTTAGGTGAGAGGTGAAGAAGCTTAATCTGGGAGAGTGGCACAGGGAATAGAAAGGAGTCTAGGGCTATAAAGCATAGCATACAGATGAGAAATTATCTTTGTTTTCATTGGTTAAACCACCTTTTTGGAATGTAGACTAAAGAGATACATTGCTGAAGATGCCAACTATAGAGGGGCCTTGGTAACTCTATCAATATAAAGTCTGACTGAAATATTAATAAAGCATTTGAATGCCAGCCTATTAAACTAAGGATAGATTCATATAATTGGATTTTCTAAGAAAGAATTCCACTAGCATTATTCTTCGTCTCAATTTATTTGGGTAGGGTAGTCCTAACCTACCTTGAAGTATGACAAATCCCAGGGAAATGCTACCTTGCTTTTTATAATCCAGGGAAGCATCTTTCTTCTGTGATGAATTCCAGATAGAATTAAACAGTTACCCTTAATAGGCTGAAAATAGATTGCAAATTCAGTTTTAATCCATTCTCTAAGTTGTAATCTTCTTAATACAAAGCAATCTAAAATGACATTTACTTTTCCTGAGAAACAATAAAATAAAGGGTGCAGAACCACAAAGGAGATAGCAGTGGTTAAAATACAGGAAATAATGTCTTATTTTGTCAGTGTTCTTAAAAAGTTATACAGGAGTGTGTTTTATGACACTAGATTCTAATGGCTTTATGTTTGCTGAAGAGAGCATGACATTTATTCAGCTGTCAGCCTTCAGATATCCAGCTCACTAGGCTGTCTTTCTGTTGGGCATTCATAATTAAATTCCCCTATACATCCTGAAGAAGTGGGTTGAAGACTAGACTCTTAGAGTTGTAAGAGAATCTTAGAGACTGTTTCTTTAGACTTCTTCTACCACTGAGAAGGAGTGTGGGGTTGAGAAAAGAGGGGTGTCTGTGGTGGTGAGAATCCGGAGTCCAAAACACTTGGCTTCAATACTTACCTCTGCCTTTTACTAAATATATGAGCTTAGCCAAGTGACCTTCGTCTTCATACCTCAGTTTATTTATAAAAATCTGAATAATGATAGTGATTTCGCAGAATTGTTTTGGGTGTTAATGAGATACTTACGAAAATGCCTAGCACAGTGTCTGGTACATTACAGGTACTCAGCAAATAATGCCATACCTATTGTTATTGTTATTGCCTTATCACACGCAGCTTCTCTTTGATGTGGAATTTACGTGATTCACCCTGTGAAATGTTTATGCTAAACTCTCTGATGAATACACATCGGACCCCCTAACAATTCCATTCTTTGGTCCATGTTCTGCTCTATGAAACAACAACGGATACATACAGGCATACCTCATTTTATTGCACTTTGTTGTATTGTGCTTTGCAGATATTGCATTCTTTACAAATTAAAGGTTTGTGGTAACGCTGCATCAAGCAAGTCTATTGGTGGCATTTTTTATTTTATTTATTTATTTTTATTTCTTAATGAATTTTATTTCTTGACCTCAATTGATTTATCATTCATTCCCACCCTTTATCGTTGTGCACAGCACACTGTGCATACAGACATAACTCTGGCGGTTACACTGAATTATTGTCAGGTTCCATCCACTCCAGCATTGGATGGCTACTCTTCCTTTATCATTTAAATAATAACATCTTGAACTCTTCCCTCCCTAGCACGATGAGATACCCAGCATCTCTCTCATGAAAATGCCTCTGAGGTCCTCTCTTGCTTCTGTTTTTACCTCCCCTGAGCTGGTTGTACTCATATCTTTTTATTTTTATTTTTATTTTTTATTATACTTTAAGTTCTAGGGTACATGTGCACAACGTGCAGGTTTGTTACATATGTATACATGTGCCATGTTGGTGTGCTGCACCCATCAACTCGTCATTTACATTAGGCTTTTCTCCTAATGCTATCCCTCACCCCTACCCCCACCCCACAACAGGCCCCAGTGTGTGATGTTCCCCTTCCTGTGTCCAAGTGATCTCATTGTTCAATTCCCACCTATGAGTGAGAACATGCAGTGTTTGGTTTTCTGTTCTTGCGATAGTTTGCTGAGAATGATAGTTTCCAGCTGCATCCATGTCCCTGCAAAGGACATGAACTCATCCCTTTTTATGGCTGCATAGTGTTCCATGGTGTATATGTGCCACATTTTCTTAATCCAGTCTGTCATTGATGGACATTTGGGTTGGTTCCAAGTCTTTGCTATTGTGAATAGTGCCGCAATAAACATACGTGTGTATGTGTCTTTATAGCAGCATGATTTATAATCCTTTGGGTATATACCCAGTAATGGGATGGCTGGGTCAAATGGTATTTCTAGTTCTAGATCCTTGAGGAATCGTGGTGGTGTTTTCTAACAGCATGTGCTCACTTCATGCCTCTGTGTGATGTTTTGGTTATTCTGCAATATTTCCAACTTCTTCATTGTTATTGTATTTGCATGGTAACCTGTGATCAGTGATCTTGGATGTTACTATTTTAATTGTTTTGGGGTGTTATGAACCGTGCCCATATTAGATGGCAAACTTAATTGATCAATGTTCTATGTGTTCTCCCTGCTCTACTGACTGGCTGTTCTCCCACCTCTACCCCTCTCCTCAGGCCTCCCTACTAGCTGAGACACAATAATATGAAGTTAGGGCAATCAATAACCCTACAATGGCGTCTAAATGTTTAAGTGAAAGGAAGAGTACCGAGTCTCTCATTTCAAACCAAAAGCCAGGAATGATGAGTCTTAGTAAGGAAGGCATGTTGAAAGCTGAGATAGGCCAAAAGCTGGGCCTCCTGTACCAGTTAGCCAAGTTATGAATGCAAAGGAAAAGTTCTTGAAGGAAATTAAAATTCTATTCCAGTGAACACATGAATGATGAAGAAGCAAAACCATCTTATTGCTGATATGAAGGAAGTTTTAGTGGTCTGAAGAGATCAAAGTAGCCACAACATTCCCTTAAGCCAAAGCCTAATACAGAGCAAGTCCCTAACTCTTCAATTCTGTGAAGGCTGAGAGGGGTGAGGAAGCTGCAGAAGAAAAGTTGGAAGCTAGCAGAGGTTTGTTCATGAAGTTTAAAGGAAGTGGCCATCTCCATAACATAAAAGGGCAAGGTGGCGCAGCAAGTGCTGTTGAAAAAGCTGTAGCAAATTATCCAGAAGATCTAGCTGAGATCATTGATGAAGTGCCTACAATAAATAACAGATTTTTTCAATGTAGATGAAATAGCTTTATGTTGGAATAAGATGTTATATAGGGCTTTCATAGCTAGAAAGAAGAAGTCAATGCTTGGCTTTAAAACTTCAAAGGACAGACTGACTCTCACATTAGAGGGGAATGTAGCTGATGACTTTAAGTTGAAGCCAATACTCATTTATTATTCTGAAGATCCTGAGGTCCTTAAGAATTGCATTAAATCTACTCTGCCTGTTTTCTGCAAATGAAACAACAAAGCCTGGATGAGAGCACATTTGTTTACAGCATGGTTTACTGAATATTTTTAAAAGATTGTCTTCCAAATATTACTGCTCAGCTCATTGACAATGCACCTAGTCACACAAGAGCTCTGATGGAGAGGTATTAAGAGATGAATGTTATTTCCATGTCTGCTCACAAAAAAATCCATTCTGCAGCCTATGAATCAAGGAGTAATTGTGACTTTCATGTCTTATTTAAGAAACATATTTTGTAACACTGTAGCTATGATAGATAGTGATTCCTCTTATCTGATGCATCTGGGCAAAGTGAACTGAGAACAGTCTTGAAAAACTTCATTCTAGATGCTAAAAACATTCAGCCTGGGCGCGGTGGCTCACGCCTGTAATCCCAGCACTTTGGGAGGCCGAGGCGGGTGGATCACGAGGTCAGAAGTTCGAGACCAGCCTGGCCAATGTGGTGAAACCCCATCTCTATTAAAAATACAAAAATTAGCTGGGCGTGATGCTGTGTGCCTGTAATCCCAGGTACTTGGGAGGCTGAGGCAGGAGAATCGCTTGAACCTGGGAGGCGGAGGTTGCAGTGAGCCAAGATCGTGCCACTGCACTCCAGCCTGAGCAACAGAGCAAGACTCTGTCTCAGAAAAAAAAAAAAATGTATGATTCAGAGGAAGAGGTCAAAATATCATCACCAAACTGGAATTTGAAAGAAGTTGATTTCAACTCTCATGAATGACTTTGAGGAATTCAAGATTTCAGTGGAGGAAGTAACTACAGATGTGGTAGGAATAGCAAGAGAACTAGAATTAGAAGTGGAACCTGAAAATGTGATTGAATTTCTCCACTCTCATGTTTAAATTTGAATGGGTGAAGAGTTGCTTCTTATGGATGAGATGAGAAAGTGGTTTCTTGAGATGGAATCTACTCTCCGGGTGAAGATGCTGTGAACATTGTTAAAATGACAACAAAGGATTTAGAATATTCCATAAACCTACTTAATAAAACAGTGGCAGGGTTTCAGAGGATTAAATCTCATTTTGAAAGAAGTTCTACTGTGGGTAAAATGCTACTAAACAGCATGACATGCTACAGAAAAATGGTTCATGAAAGGAAAAGTCAATCTATACGGCCAACTTCATTGTTGTCTTATTGTCTTAAGAAATTGCTACAACCACCATGACCTTCAGCAACCACTACCTTGATCAGTGAGCAGCCATTAACATCAAGGCAAGACCCACCACCATCAAAAAGATTATGACTTGTTGAAGGCTTAGATGATTGTTAGCATATTTTTAGCAATACAATATTTTTAAATTAAGATATGTACGTTGATTTAAACATAATTCTGTTGCATACTTAATAGACTATAGTGTAAACATAACTTTTATGTGCACTGGGAAACAAAAAATTTTGTGTGACTTGCTTTGTTATCATATTTACTTCATTTTGGTTGTCTGGAATTGAACCCACAATATCTCTGAGGTGTATGTTCTTTCTTCTGGAAGACAGAATTCAATTACTTGAAAATGGTTGCCATGTTTTGGCTTAGTGTCTCCTATTTAGACTAAATGGATGTTGTAATTGGGTCAAGGGATATGTATTTCTTAGTTAAAAGGATTAGAATAAAAATGATGATGAGGAAAATATGAAGTTATAAAATTTCTCCTTCAGTTTGTCTATCTATTGCTTTCAAATTAGGCTGGACCCTAGATAAAAGACATCTTCTTTTCATATTTAAGAATCATTTATATTAGAATAAACTTTTGTTCTGACTATAAAAATATATTTGATATTCTTTTTTATTCTAACTTTTCAATTTAATCATTAAGTATTCTGCAGGAGTTAAGTTATGGGAGCTAAAGGATGCCAAGCATCTATTTTTCCATATTTGTCTTTATTCAATGATTCATAAGAAATTTATGTAACTTAGTTTTAATGATGTCTACTTTAGTCTATGAATATAGTATTCTGAACTCAACTTATTTTCCCAGAAGCTTGTATGTAGTATGTATGTCATTTTTCAGGTAATAAATACTTATTCCACATGCGCCATTTGCCAGGCACAGTGCTGAGGGCTTCAGTTAAATGTACTAAGCATCACGAAGGGTTTTATAGTGCAATATAGTACAGATGGTTAAAGGGCTGTGGTAAGGGTGATCATGGGGAAGTAGAGTGTGCTATGAACAGTCATTGGAGAAGTACATAATTTAGTCTGAGGTTCAGGAAAGACTGTCTGAATAACTGACATCTAACTGAGACAGGGAGAATGAGTGTGAGATGGCCAGATGAAAATAGAAATAACAAATATTTCAGGCAGAGAGAATAACCAATGGAGAGGGCAAGAAATGAGAGAAAACATGGGAACTTTGAAGAACTGGAAGAAGTTCAATATGGCGGAAGCATAGAGGGTGAGAACTGAAGGTAGAAAATTCAGAGACTTGACCATGAGAGAACATGAAATTCATGCTGAGGGGTTTGGACTCTATCAAAAGAGCAATAGAAATGTGGTGAGAGGGTTAGGGAGGCAGAGATGAGAATGATGCACCTAAGATATGAGGAGCTAGGAAGAGACAAGGAAGAATCTTCCTCCAGAGCCATCGGACAGAGCCTGGCGTGGCTGAAAACTTGATTTTAGACTTCCAGTCTTCAGAAATGAGGGAGAACAAAAATTCTGTTGTTTCAACACAGCTGATTTGTGGTACTTTGTTATGGCAGCCTTAAGAAACCAATACAAATAAAAACTTGAAAAACACCATGGTCAGAGGAAGAAGAGCTTAAAATGAGACTGAAGAGGACCAGTCAGAATGGCGGGAGGAAGAAAACTAAAGAGATCAATGTCACAGAAGTCAAGTTGAAGATTTCATGAAGGACAATAGCAGTCAATGGTGCCACATGCTGCCAAGAAGTCACATAGATATGGACCAAAATGTGCATAGAAATAATTGCAAGATAGTCACAAGCTTGGTGAACTTGGGAAAAGAAGTTTTCATGGTATGGTGGGCTAAGTGCACGTAGGAGGTAAAATCAGCACGTGTAACAAAGCTTTCAAGAAATTTGCTGGGACAATGAAGTGTAGGAAAGTAACCACAAAGTGATGTGGGGAATAGAGGACAGAGATTTCTAAATCTAGGGAGACTTGAGCATGTTTAAAGTGCTGACAGCAAGGAATTCTTAGAGAGGGAGAGGCTGAAGACAGAAGTGATAAAGAGGGAATCGTCAACTGAGCCATATCTCTGAGGAGACTGAAAGTGATGAGCTCCAGAGATTAGGTGGCGGGACAGCCTCTTCTTTCATTGTTCCAGAAAGCAACAAAGGAATAATAGGGAGAGGCACAGACACATATGTAGGCTTGCTAGAAGAAAGTTCAAGGACTTCTGTTTTCTGTATGAGGTGAGGTCTTTGGCTGAAAAAGGAGATCCGTGGTGAGACTAGTTTTAGGGGAGTGGAAAAGGTTTGAAATAGTCTCTCTGTATAACTGGAGAGAAAGCTGATGAAGGACTGTGGCAGGCAGCAGCGAGAGTGCAGCTGAGGTTGAAGAGCCAATGTTAATATTGGCATCAGGTGTTTGGCTGTGCTTTCTGCTAGCTGCATTGAGTAGTCTCAATGGAGGCCAGAGTGACGATGTTTGAATCGACTCAGGTTTGGAGCTTTTTTTGGCAAGTGGAACGACTGTCAGTGAGGCAGAAAATTTGAGGAAGATTGCAAGGGAGTGGCCAAAGCAGTAGACCGTGGGTCCAAAGTTTAAAGAGAGAGAAGTAAAGGCAGGAGATGGCTGATAGTTGCGGAGAGAAACGAGGAATCAAGATGCTGGGGGTCTCCCTGAGGTTACAGAGTAACGTGAGCAACTTAATGCATACTTGGTGCCTAGCTCTGTGCTTGAGGAGATGGTAGTAAGATAAATATTAGACAGGAAAACAAAAGCCACAGTGCTTGCCCTTGAAAAACCCACAATCTAGTAAGCATAGTTGGATTATTGTGAGTGTTTGAAGTGTTAGGTTCTTGAATACTTCTATAGAGTTTAAGAGGAGCAGAGATTGATTAAAAGCCACAGTTGAATGGTGCTTTCATTTCTGTGTACCCCAAATGGCTCAATTTTAGAATTGGGTCATCTCTTCCTTTTAACCAAGTTGAGTTTTAATGAGTAAATTTTCCCTATTTTTGTGCTTTGCAGCACATATTTTTTTAATTAAAACAATTTAAAATACTCTTTTAAAAATACTTTCATATTAGCGTTTCCATGACTATTCATCAAATTAGTTTTGAAGTTCTGATCTTTTAACTATGCATCTCCCTAGCTGTGTAGCAATTACAAGAACACGCTGACACTGCTTGGAGCTCACATATAGGGTTTTGTGGTTACTGATGAGTCTGGGAATTTTGTGAACTTCAGGAGTAATGTTGGTACTAGAATACAATGCACAAAATTATAGTTTGCTATATACTCTTGTCATAAAATTATGTTCTGATATTATAGAAATATTATGTGCTATAATTATATTTGAATCTATTTCCACTTATTTAAATCCATGGAATGTAAAAAGACTTAGATCCTTATCTCTTAATAGCTTTTCCCCCCATCTTTACTAGAAAGTGAGAAAAAATTCGTTATTTTTGTAAATTGGCAGCTCGTATGTATTTTAGAGTAATGTGATAACGATGAATTGAAATAAAATGTATTTCCTCTAAAGCAGTCTACCAACAATAATTCAGGAGTCACCTGCTTTATAAAGCAGGCATTGTCTACCATTCTAAAATGATTTTCTATGGGAAAAAAATGGTTACATTCAGTTGAAAAATCATGTGATTTTGGAGAAAAAAATGATTCCTAATTTTAAGTAAATTTTTTGATTGAAAAATAAAGGATGTGTGTTTCCTTTGTGCAGTGTTGGTTTCCTCTGAGACCTCACTCTGGCCTATAGATAATTGTCTTCTCCCTGTGTCTTCACATGGGCTTCCTTCTGTGTGTGTTTGTGTCCAAATTTTCTCTTCTTATATGAACACCAGATTGGATTAGCGCCAATCCTATGACTTTATCTTAACTCTTTGAAGATCCTATCAAATATAGTCACATTCTGAGGTATAGTGCGGTTAAGACTTCAATGTATAGATTTGGGGCAGAAATAATTCAGCCTACCACAGGAAACAAAGCAGACAAATTCCTGCACTATGGAATTCATACTCTAGTGTAGGGATTGGCAAACACTTTCTGAAAGAATCAGACAATAAATATTTTAGCCTTCAAAAGCCACAGGTAGTCTCTGTTGCATAATTCTGGATTTGGCTTGTGGGCCTTAGTTTAGCAATCCCTGTTCTAGAGTAACAAATAAACAACTGCATATATGATGTAATGTCAGGTACAACTAAGTGCAAGGAACATGCATAGAGCTTGATAAGTACATATAGAGTGACATTAGGGTACTATTTGGTGGTTGGGAAGAGGCATGACATTTGAAGGATTTTCTCTTAAAATGAAGAGTGAAGCGAATCTCATGTGAATGAAGTAAGGGAACAAATGACCCAGGCAGAGACTGTGGCATATGCAAGGTACTTAAGTAGTAGCATGCATGAGATGCTTCAGGAATGATGAGGAGGTCACTGTGGCTGGAGTGCACCTAACTGTATTCACCTGTTAGTCTAAATACAACCAGGTATTGGCATTTAAGCAGATTTCCCCCAAACAAGTCATACACTAATACTAACCTTGATGTTTTAAAATTCAGTGGTATATTTGCCTCTTGATTGTAATTCTGATAATTTTACAACATTGGACCTTATTGGAACATCATTTTAAATGTATTTAATGTGCTGATTTAAGCAGTATGCAAACCTAGTTTACCTGGAACAATTTAGAAAATAAAGACTCAAGTCTAAAAAAAAAAAGGAATGAGATGAGAGTATGTCCTTCGCAGGGCATGGATGAAGCTGAAAGCCATCATTCTCGGCAAACTAACACAGGAACAGAAAACCAAACACCTCATGTTCTCACTCACAAGTGGGAGTTGAATAATGAGAACACATGGACACAGGGAGGGGAGCACCACAAACTGGGGCCTGTTAGAGGGTGGGATGGAAGGGGAGGGAGAGAGCATTAGAACAAATAGCTAATGCATGCAGGGCTTAAAACATAGATGATGGGTTGACAGGTGCAGCAAACCAACATGACACATGTATACCTAGGTAACAAACCTGCACATTCTGCACATGTATCCCAGAACTTAAAATAAAAATTAAAAAAGAAAGATGGAAAAGAAAAGACTCAAGCCTTCTTAAATGTCCTTCAAGACTTCAGCTTATTCAGAATGTATGCAACACTGGGATTACATCTTCTTGACAACAATGTTTTATTACCACCATACCCACAGACGCTAGAGTTGTGCTGAAAGTTCCTAATGGAAGGGTTGGAGTAAGGAAGGTGATTCTTGCTCTGGCCAGAGGCTGGCCATTCTGAAATTTGATATGCCCTATGTGGTCTTGGAGAGCTCAACATCGTGCCACTCTCTCGACTGCTCTAGACATTTTTCCTCAGACCCTGACTTGTATTTAGTGTGAGTTTTGATATAATCAAATTTATTAAAATCTGTGATAAAGAAATAAATCTTAAAACCGGCTAGAAAAAGATTTTGGTCATTCTTTCCTTAAATAGGAAGAACAACTTGCTGGCGTTTCCTTCAGTGATTAGAATTACCTGTATATTAGGATTCTCCAGGTTGTTCGATGCTCTCTTCAATTTTTTTTCAGTCCTGTTTTTTTCTCTGTATGTTCTTTTACATAGTTTTTACTCTGATACATCACGTTCACTAGATTGTTCTTTGCTGCAGTGTCTAACCTATTGGTTCCATTCACTATGTTTTTTGCTTCGAATTTCAGATGTTATTTTCATCTCCTAAAGTTTGATTTTGCTCCTCTGTGTGTCTCCTTTAAATGTTCATCCCTTTCTATACCTTTCTAAAAATATAAAACGGAGTTATAAAAACTCTTTTAATGTCATTGTCTACTAATTTTGACATCTGAGTCACTTCTGGACAGTTTTTGATGAGTTGATTATGGGTTATATTTTCTTGTTTCTTTGCATGCCTGGTAAACTTTGATTGAGTGCCAGGCATTGTAAGTTTTACACTGTTGGGCCTTAGACATTTTTATTTATCTGGAAATAGTTATAAGCTTTGTTATGGCAGTTAAATTACTAAAAATAAATGTTTTTGAGGCTTGCTTTTGAGCTTTTCAAGGCCTAACCAGAACAGCCTTTAATCTATAGCTACTTTTGTCCTACTACTGAGTCGATACCCTTGTGTGTGAGCTCTGGGGATTGCTCCCTCAGTTTCTTTTTGGGTGATCTTCTAGCCTTGGTTATTTAGTTCCTTCATATCATGCACTAGTCAGTACTCAGCTGAAGACTTGAGGGAAACCTTATGCAGATTTGAAATGCTCTCTGTGCAGCTTTTGTCTCCCTGGTACTCTGCCATGATTACTCCAGCTACATTGGACTTCCCACACTCTCAGCTCTGTCTCCTCAATACATGAGGTTTTATGTGGTTCTGGTTTCTCACTCACTGCCTTGGCCTAGAAATTTATTTCAAGTAATAAACATGGGAAATCTTAATGCTCTTTATTTATTTGCTTCTTTATCCTGTGCTGTCTGATGTCCAATGCCTGAAAACTATTGTTTCATGTATTTTGTTTACTTGTATTGTTTTTTGGGTGGGAGAGTAAATCTAGTCCCTGTTACTCTGTGTTACTCCATTTCGTTTAGAAGTTGAAAGTCTATACTGTCATTCCAAAAGTTTTCAAGGGATAGATCATTAAGTTAATACAGTATGAGAATTACTGGAAGTAGCTCCTAACTCTAGGGAAAATAAACTGGTAGGAACTGAGAAGAGGTAAGGTTTCAACTGTCTGGAATGGGCTTACAGCTGGGATGTTGTGCCTAAGAGGATGTTTGCAGACACAGAAGTAGATAGGAGAAAAGACGGAGAGTGTCGCTCATGACATTCTATCCCAAGAATATAAGAGGAACTAAAACATATGTCATCCTCATGCTTAGGGCTACCAGTCATCTGCACTCAGATTATAAATTATAGCAGATGTCAGTATTTGTTATACATGCAAATAAGAAATGAACAATTAATTTGTAATTGATTAATTTCTCAAATTCACACTCAGGAACACAGGACAAAATATGTTCCATAAATTCTTACGAAATAACAAGAGTAGACAACAAGCTGTATAAATAAGATAGAAGCTGCTGAGAGGATTGGAAGACCTACTTACTAGCCAAAGATTCATTCCTACACTCTACTCTAGCAAAGTTATACATTTCTACCTGTTACGGGTCTTTGGGGTTGTTCTGAAACCTTGAATGCAGAATATGTGAATGCCAAGGTTTTACATTATTTTGGGTTGTTTCTCTGCATGACTAAGGCATGCAGGTTTGAGAAGGAAAAGAAAAAAAAACTGAAGAAGCCAAAAAAAAAAAAAAAATCTAAGCCATTATTCTTTGAATTTGGTCTTTATTAATTTAATATTGCTCTGAGAAGCTAAATCTCTAAGTGAAACATCAGGATGACTCCAAAATACTCTGTCCTCTGAATGACAGAGCAGTGCTTGTCACTGCTCTGCTTTACTATGTACTGGAAAGAGTGAGCCAACACATCACCTCTTTATATCCTTTTTATTCTTAGATCTTAAGTATTACTAGTCCAGGGAATAGGTGCCATAAATCATCTTTAGTGGTTGGGCCACCTAGTTCATTGAAATAAGTTTCTTAAACATGGACTTTAAAATAGTTTTAAATTGAGGGGAAGCAAGTAGCTTGGTGTTTCAGACCTGGAATGCTGTTCCAGGCTCATGAGTTGGAATGTAAGAGAAAAATAAGAGAGTATTTGGTCAAGAGGTTCATTTAGGACGCAGGAAGGAGAAAAGTGACACAATAGGATTTATATTTGGGGGCTTTGAATAGTCTCTGGCTACTGGATTCCTACTCTCTTTGAAATTAAGAACATTTAGCCCACTTGGATATTAAACTAATCTCATTCTCTAGGATCAGTTTTAATGGAGTTGGGTTCTTAACCATGAGACAAACACACGTATAAGCAATAAATATTATTCCAATAAAGAGTTATTTATATTTTATCCATGATAAAACCCATCACAAATGATTGACATTGGATAATTTTAAGCTTCAGAGTTCAATTTAGTTTCTTTCAGAATTAGAGCATTCAGAATTAGAATTTGGTTAGAAAGCCTGAGAACAAATCAGGGTGATATTGAAATTATTTTCTATTTATAGAACTACTATTTTTGATATAACCTTTAAGAGAAATCCCCTTCTTTTTTAGCTAACCCTTTGGAGTTTGAATTAAAATTGAAGAGTTCTTTATTTTGGTCTCGCATTTAATTTATACATGTATGATTCAGTTCTGTTGGTGTGTTAGGCCATTCTTGCATTGCTATAAAGAAATACCTGAGACTGGGTAATTTATAAAGAAAATAAGTTTAATTGGCTTATGGTTCCACAAGCTGTAGGGAAAGCATGGAAGCATCTACTTCTGGGGTGGCCACAGGGAGCTTTTACTTATGGTGGAAGTCAAAGCAGGGCCTGGCATCTTACATGGCAGGAGCAGGACTAAGGTGAGAGGAGGTGCCATATACTTATTAACAACAAGATCTCATTAGAACTCACTATGGTGATGACAGCACCAAGGGCAATGGTATTAAACCATAAGAAACTGCCCCCATGATCCAGTCACCTCCAACCAGGTCCCACTTCCAATATCGAGGGTTACAGTGGAACATAAGATTTAGGTGAGGACACAGATCCAAACCATATTATTCCACCCCGGTATCCCAAACGTCATTTTCTTTTCACATTCAAAATATAATCACCCATTTACAACAGTTCCCCATAGCCTTAACTCATTCCAGTGTTAACTAAAAAGTCTAGAGTCCCAAGTCTCATCTGAGATAAGGCAAGTCCCTTCTTCCTATGAACCTGTAAAATAAAAAAATAAAAAGTTAGTTATTTCCAAGATACAATGGGAATATGGGCATTGGATAAGTACTCCCAAAGAGAGAAATCAGTTAAAAGAAAGGGACTACAGGCCCCACACAAGTCTGAAGCCCAGCAGGGCAGTCATTAAATCTTAAAGCTCCAAAATATAATCTCCTTTGACTCTATGTCTCAAGTCCAAGGCACACTGGTGTGAAGGGTGGGCTCCCAAGGCCTTGGGCAGCTCTTCCCCTGTGGCTTTGCGCATTCAGCACCTGCAGCTTCTCATGCTGAGGGTGTGAGCTGCTGGTGGATCTACCATTCTATGTTCTGGAGGCTGGTGGCCCTCTTCTCACAGCTCCACTAGGCAGTGTCCTAATGGAGACTCTGTGTGAGGGCTTCAACCTCAAATTTCCCCTCCACACTTCCCTAGCAGAGGTTCTCTGTGAGGGCTCTGTTTCTGCAGCAGGCTTCTGCCTGGACATTCAGGTTTTTCTATATATCTTCTGAAATCTTAGGGGTGGCTCCCAAGTCTCAATACCTGCATTCTGTGGATCTGCAAGCTTAATATGATGTGGAAGCCACTAAGGCTTGTCTAGCCTACAGCCTCTCAAGCAGCAGCCTGAACTGTACCTGGACCCCTTTGAGCTACTGCTAGAGCTGGAGTGGCCAAGATGTAGGGAGTGGCATTGATATAGAGAGTACCATTGTGAGGCTGTGCAGGAGCAGTGGGGCCCTGGGCCTGGCCCATGAAACCATTCTTCCCTCCCAGGCCTCCAGGTCTGTGATGGGAGGGACTGCCCCAAAGATTTCTGAGACAACTTTAAGGCCTTTTCTTCATTGTCTTGGCTATTAGCACTTGGCTCCTTTTTACTTATGCAAATTTCTATAGCTGGTTTGAATTTCTCCAGGCAAATGGGCTTTTCTTTTCCATCACATGGCTAGGCTGCAAATTTTCCAAACTTTTATGCTCTGCTTTTCTTATAAATATGTTGCCATTTTACATATTTTCTTTGCTCATGCATATGAGAATAGGTTGTTAGAAACAGCCTATTGAACACTTGAACACTTTTCTGCTTAGGAATTTCTTCTGCCAGATACCCTAAATCGTCTCTCTCAAGTTCCAAGTTCCACACATCCCTAGAGCGGGAGTCAAATGCAGCCTGGCTCTTTGCTAGGGCATAACATAAGTGCCCTTTGCTCCAGTTCCCCAAAAGTTTCTTGTTTTCATCTGAGACCTCATCAGCCTTGACTTACCTGTCACTATCAAAATGTAGGTTGCAATCATTCAACAAGTCTCTAGGCTTGTTGAACAAAATTTTTCCCCATCTTTCTGCCTTCTTCTGAGCCTCCAAACTCTTCCAACCTCTGCCCATTATGCAGTTCCAAAGCCACTTCCGCATTTTCAGGTATCTTTATAGCAATACCCCACTTCTGGTGCCCTACTCCTTGGTACCAATTTTCTGTATGACGCTGTTCGTTTATTGCTGTAAAGAAATACCTGAGACTGGGTCATTTATAAAGAAAGGAGGTTTAATTGGCTCATGGTTCCACATGCTGTACAGGAAAGATGGTGGCTTCTGCTTCTGGGAAATCCTTAGGGAATTTTTACCTAGGGCAAAAGGCAAAGTGGAAGCAGCCATCTTGTATGGCAGAAGCAGGACCGAGAGAGCTGGGGGAGGCGCCACATACATTTTAACAACCAGATCTTGTGAGAACTCACTGTCGTGATGACAGCACCAAGGGGCTTTGTGTTAAACCATGAGAAACCATCCTGTGATTCAATCGCCTCTCACCGGGCCCTACCTCCAACAGTGAGGATTAAAATTGAACGTGAGATTTGAGTGAGGACAGAGATCCAGATCATATCAGTAGGTGTTTCTGTGTGACTACTATGCTTAATGTAGCTTATTAAGTGCTATGGGTATAGGCATACAAAAAAAAGTATATAAAACAAAGTTCTGGCTATGTAGAGAAGATGAGTCATGGGCCAAAATACAGTTGTTCAGTGACAGGTATGGTATGTATAGGTTGTGATAGGTCATCCAATGAAGAAGAGAGCATTTCTGGATGAAGAATTAGGAAAGAGACTATGGAGAAAATGCATTTTTCATTGGGACTTGGAGGATAGTTATATTTTTAAAGTTAGAGTCAAATAGTTGCAGAGAATAGAGGCTGGGAAAGTGTTTATCTAGAAGAAAATGAAGTCAAGGAAATGATTTCACGGGTTCCAGTCTTACTTTGATAAAATAATTATAGGTATATATACACATACATACACACATAGAGAGAGAGAGAGAGATCTGTTATTACTTGAAGGAAAGACCTGAGTTCTCAAAAAGAAAGAAAATGAAACTCAGGGAATAAGAAGAAAATATATAATAAATATGTAATATGTAATAAATACAATATTCATTTCATAATTTTATCACAAATTTCAGCTGAGTGTATGTAAATTTTGGAATATGCATATTCCTTTTTATTCTTTCATGGCTTGGGGAAAAAATTATTTATTCCATATTCCAGAAAGGAACTTAAATTTGTGCAAGGGGTGCTTGCTGGTGTTTTCCAACACAGGCTAACCACAGGTAGCACGGTGTTTAACACAGAATAGGAGACCAATATTATCTTGTTTATTGAAAGGACATCAGCTCCTCAAACCTTCCCTGCAATGTGGGGTAGGGTGTGGAGCACTGGAGTGAGGATTCGGTTTACTCCTGACTGGGTTTGGTTTATTCTAATAAGCTTCTTCCTGGGGTCCTGAAGATAGAACTGTGCATTGCCGTATGCTGAATATTTACGTGGGACACTGATTATAAACCAACATCAAAGGACTATGCCATGAGCTGTGTTAGCGCCTCATTAACACTCCCTGCACAAGAATCCCAGGCATAGAACAACCCTGTCAGGTCTGTTTTCTGCATGTAGGTGTAACCCATACTCACCCTGAGCTAAATGAGTCTTTGTTTCCTTTGGAATCTTATGTTTTGAAAGGAAAGGAGGAAAAGAGGGATGCAGGATAATAAGTGGTATAAAAGGGTGTTTTATACCATTTGTTTCTTATTTGACTCTTCTGTATCTAAATAAGAACATTGTTTTAAATGTGCAGTATTGATTTCTTTTAGGGATTTTTTAAAAAGAGGAACAAATGGTTAAATGCCTAGTCAGTTGATAGCTAAATTTAAGGAATCTGCAGGTATTTACGATATTACTGATTCTTTCCACTTTTCCTCTTCTTGGAATGCTGATTAGCCATAATGGATAAATAATGATTATGGATGGAGATTTACATAACAGATGAATCTGTTTATAAACTCTGTTTGAGCTTCAGACCATCCTGCCAACCTTTTTAGAAACCCATACAAACTATTTATTGGTGTCTACAGCTCCCAAATAGCTTCTCCTAATTACAAGTATTTAAACATAAATGAAAGTGGAAGTTTGGAATTGATGCAGTAGGCAATTCTAATAAAATTTCAAATTGGCAGGAAAACCCAGTTCTACTCACACAGCGTGATAATTTTTTTCTATTTTATAATTAACAAAACTCTTTCACATAAATGGCAGCAGATCCTCAATGTGGGGGCTGGGGGTAGGGAGGAATGAATTATTGACCTTCACAGATGAGATCTTTTTCAGATGCTTATCCACTGAGATACCCACGAAAATGCAAAACTGTAAAATGAGATTTTTTTTTCCTTATTGATTTGGTCAGTTGGTAAAAGGGGGATGACAGTAAGAGGAATGTACAGCCCCCCATGTTCTGATCTTTCTGAGTTTGCAATAGAGAGGTTATACATTTCATTTGAGCTGACAGGAATTTGAAATGCTATAGATAGGTTTCCTGAGTCCAACCATTACTTACTGTTTGACTATAATGTCAGTCTCTTTCTGCTTCTTCAATATTGTTTGCACTTTACCTTTGTGAAACAGGCCTTGATTGAGCCATACAAGGGGAAATATTTCTATCTTTCTGTGGGATCAATGAAGATGTGTTTACAGGTCCCCTGCACAGTGTACACACCACAATAATGGATTTTAGTCCATGTTGACTGAAAGCTCTTTTTCTTTGTTACTTGTCAATCTCGTATCTATTACTTGATTGCAACATAAAAGGCTATTTGGCCAAGCACTGAAACAACAACTGTATCAGTCAAGCTGAAGTGGTTACCTGAACTAAATATATTCAGCCCTTAGCCCACAAGTCACTTACAACTTGAAAGCAGGCAGGACTTTATTTGCCTCCACATTTAGAAGCCATTTCATAGTTTTACTCATCTAAATTTTTAGGTTTTTTTTCTTTGAAGGAAGTTATAATTAATGTGCAGTTATGATAAAAAGGGGTTCCAGTTCACTTTAATCAGATAATTGCATACATAATAAGATGTCTGTTATTATTTCTTGAAGGAGAGACGTGAGTTTTCAAAAGGAAAGAAGAGTTCCACACATCGAGCGAGATTTCTGCTTCTCGAAAGTGGAGGCTGGATTTCAAGCCTGTAAATAAAATAATGAGTCTCTCCACTCCACATATAGGTATGCCTACTTAGCAAATGATGCTATAAGATTGGAGATGAGAAATTTCCTCCTTCTGGTCATTTCAGTGACAGCTTCATTACACTAAGTTAGATATCCTTCTGTTAATCATTTAACCTCTAGAGTGGCTAAAGGTTGTGGCCCTCTTCCAGCTGTCTTGAAGATGTCCCAGAATATCTGGGTCAGTACTGACTCCATGCCCTTGGGCTCAGATTATACTTATTTTTACACTAAAACAAGAATTAAATTGGTATATATGCTAAAGATGACTGGACATGGGGAAACTTTTTCAGGGAAACCATTTCCCCTTGTCACTTTTTTTTTTCTTTCTAAAATTATCCAGCACCATTCATCTGGGAAACCATGGCCAAAGAGCTTAATAGGACATTCTTTGGGAATAGATACATTATTACTAGTTCTATAGCACAAGTATTGACTTTAAAGTAATGGGAATAAATTTTACTACCATAAGCATATTTCACTTCCTGTAACAGACACTTGGAAAAGATACATGCAAATTAAATTTTAGTAATTAACATTATACTTAGATAGAATCTTCATCAGTAAAAAACTGTATTCAATTTAGCTTTAATATGAAGAAACTCTTTTGCAATATGTGCATTCATTCATGAATTCATTGTTTTGTAAGCCTGTGTTTCTGTATAACAGATAAAACACAGTTGAGCCTACTGATGCTCTCTTGAAAGAAATCTGTGCCAGTTTTGGCACTTTAGAATTTTTGAGTTGGATGGTACCATTATCTTTCAGACAAAGAAACTGAGACCTGGAATAATTAGGTGATATATCCAAGTTTTTGTGGTTAGACTCTGATGAAACCGGATTCAGAACACAGAACTCTAGGTGCCTAATCTAGTACTTACTTCTCCAAGCTCACTACTCTAAGGAGATAGGAAGGAGAACCCATTTGGGAGCTGTAGTGGTTTGCTAGGGCTGCTGTAATGAACTACCACAAACTGGGTGGCTTCAATAACAGAAATTTATTGTCTCACAGTTCTAAAGGCAAGAAGTCTGAGATCAAGCTATCGTCAAGGTTGGTTCCTTTCCAGGGCTGTGAGGAAGAATCTGTTCCATGCCTTCTTGGCTTCTGGTGATTTGTTGACACTCTGGTGTCCCTTGACTTGTAGACATATCACCCCATCTCTGCTCTGGATTTCACATAGAGTTCTTCTTTGGCGCATGTCCGGCCCCAAATTTCTCCTTTTTATTGGGGCACCAGTCATTGTGGGTGAGGGCTTGCCTAATGACCTCATTTTATTGTGATTACTCTGTAAATGTCCTATCTCCAAATAAGATCATATTATGCGGTACTAGATGTTAGAACTTCAACATACAATTTTGGGGGCGGGTGGAATATATTTCAACCCATAGTAAGGGCTCTCTAATTCTCAGTTTAGTAAGTCTTATTATTTCAGAGGCCATGTATTAAAAGGGGAAGGAAGGAGGGAGGCAAAATTTTATTTAACAAACAAACAAACAAACAAACAAACCGAGGAAATACTCCAGATCCTTTCTTCCCCCAGAGGAAATGTAAATTAACAGTATACACAAATTAGATGGATTTCAAGGGGAGAAGGAGCAATTTTTAAGTGTCCTCAAGTGTTTTGGTATACAAATAAACAATATCCTAATTGCAAATAATTCTCATCTGTGCATTACTGTGGTTCCCTAAGATTCTATTTTAAATAACATTTATCATCCTAATTTGAATTATTTGATGTCCTCATAATAAAACTGCAATTTATTTCATGATCAAAGCTTTTTACAAATCCAATCAGCTTCTTTATTAGAAATTAGCAGGATTTAAGATTTAATTAAAAATACCGAACACATATACATCTATTGGAATATTCCCTATAACCACTTCCAGTGAATTTTTGTCAATTTACCAATTTTTTGAGGTTTCTGCCTCCTATTGTTTTGTTTTGTTTTGTTTTCTGAGACAGGGTCTTGCACTGTAACCTCGGCTGGAGTGCAGTCATGGCTCACTGTAGCTTCAAACTTCTAGGCTCAGTCAGTCCTCCTGCCTCAGCCTCCTGGTTGGGATTATGGGCAGGTACCACCATACTCAGCTAATTTTTTAAGTTTTTGTGAAGATAGGGTCTTGCTATGTTGCCCAGACTGGTCTTGAACTCCTGGGCTTAAGCAATCTTCCAGCCTCAGCCCCTCAAAGTGCTGGGATTATAGGCATGAGCCACCGTGCCCAACTCCTACCACAGTTATCCTTAACTGTCAAGCCTCTACATATGAAGTCTTGTGCTCAACATGTGCTCTCACATATGAACTGGGCTTCTTGGGGAGGGTTTATCAGTTGTGAATGCTTCTGTTGATCATCTTAACAATAACATCTTCCATAGAGTTCAACACATGGAAGGGTGGACCTAGGAAAGAGTGGAAGAGTTAATGAGGAGTGGGGAAGATTAATAAGGAGGTCCTTCCTAATTTTATTTTCAACTGACACTGCTTAGGGTGATGTTTTCTATTTTTCCATACAAACAAAATAAAGAAATGTACCTGAAAGACAAACAAAATGATAAATTCACTCTCTAGCTACCTATGCAAGACTCTTAGAACCTTTGGCT
This sequence comes from Papio anubis, assembly GCF_008728515.1. Lineage (NCBI taxonomy): Eukaryota > Metazoa > Chordata > Mammalia > Primates > Cercopithecidae > Papio > Papio anubis. The sequence continues at coordinate 149,304,831 of NC_044982.1, forward strand.
TTTTGAAGGTTTGGGGGATACAGATGAGCGATCTTCTGAGGGGAGCCGTGGATCATCCTGTCAGTACTTCTCAAGCTGCTGTGTGCACACCCCCAGAGATGTTCTGGGAATACTGGATGTCACAGTCAAAATGATGCATTTTCCTTAGGCTTTCACTAGAGATTTTTAGAGTTTTAGAGTTTTACTAGAGATTTTAGAGTTTTACTAGAGATCGTAGGTAGGTGTTCTGATTTTCTAAACTCTTCAAAAAGTTGTATTGCATGCATGCAGAAGCAAAGGTAGCGACCCAGTGAAGAAAGCATTTCTGCAGTTAGTTAAAATTTAGTTCTGTGGCATGGAGTTGTGTAGTGCTATTAAACACTACAGAATTATCATCATGAACAGGTTAACAGGTTGAAACACTGTGGCAAAATGATTATGCCGATGTGATTGGCCAATGCCATTAAGGCTTATCTTCAAAATAACAAATATTGCCATATAAATGTGTGATTTCTCACCAGGCCTGCAGGGGTCCAAACAGTTATATGCATGTTGAAATCAACTAGTCTAATTTTGGTTTATAAAAATATAAGTAAAAATAGTTTCTCAATTTAGCTTCTTCTGGAAGTCAACCATAGGACAAGGATTTGAGTGCAAGTAGTTTAATTGGGAAGTGATTTTGGAAGACATCACTGGGGAGAAGGCAAATGAGTCAAGAAAATGAAGTAAAACAATAAGGGGAAAGAGTGTATTATTAAGGTATATGGAATGTGGAAAACTGAGATGCAAATCCTCTGGGAATTCTGGGATACAGTATAGAACACACCTCAGAGTTGGCATGACAGAGGGGCCAGGAAAACTAGGGTGTTTAAACACTGCTTCCATCTGTCATATTTGGAACTATGCCTATGGGCTCTTACTGTTTGAGACTTGTAGCTTGTCCTGGTCCCTCAGTGAGTATCCTCCTACATCCAGGAAGAAGATCTCAGGGAGGGACTTGGAGGTGTTTCCAGCAAGCAACCTTCAGTATACAAAGAGGAATGGCCAGAAAGTGGGGAAGGGAGGGCACACACAGCGTCTGCTGCAGTTACTTCTACAGTAAACAACAACAACAACAACAATGTATGATGCCTTATTTTCTCGCAGCCTCCTTCAAGGTCAATTTCAGAATTACCATGTAAAGTGATTCTCAAATAACAAAGAAAAATTCAATGATGTGTATCTGGTCAAATCTGTCCAAAGAAGAAATAGACTCAAAGAGTTGCCGTTACTGAATGTTCAAATGATGCATTTATTGGGGTCTTAAATGTATTTCTGAACAACTGTTTGAAAAACTGAAGTTAACCGAGTTCTTTATGTGGCATGAAAACATATATTCATATTAATCCTTACGCTCTACATTTGTATCGATGGCATATATGAAGCCATGCTAATCTGATAAATATTTAGTGTTGCAATAAATGGCAAAGAAGTGTTCTGCCAATAAGTAATTTCAAAATCATGATGTTGACCGGGAAAAGACGTGCATGCAACTGAGCTCAGATGGGGAGAAACCCAGGATATGAAAAGCTGCTGTGAAGGTCATGCTGCCCTCTCCCTGACAGTAGCCACCACAGTTTCAAGCAGAACACCAAACCCCAAAAGTTGACCTCTTGATTTTCTTGATGTATACAGCAAGGCGCTAAAAGGCAATATTTATTTAACACAATGGTTTGAAAACATTTCATTTTAGGATATTTGTTATGGATTTGTTTTAAAAATATAAAATTATAGCTAAATAGGAAGAATAAGTTCTAATGTTCTATATACCACTGTAGGATGACTGTAGTTAGCAATAATGTGTAGTTTTAATTAGCTATAATTGAATAGGAGGATAGGAACATTCCCAACACCAAGAAATGATAAATGCTTGAGATGATGGATATTCCAATTACCCTGGTCTGATCACTCTACATTATATGTATCAAAACATCACTATGTACTCCATGAATATGTAATTACTATTTATTAATTAAAATTCATAAAATAAATTGGATATACAATTTCAACCTTCACAATTGGATCCCAGTCCTACTCTGGTCCAAAGAACATGGCCCCAGCAACCAAAATAATTTGAAAATGATATTTCTTATTTATTGGACAAAATGAAGAGTGGTATATAGCATAGAAGTTTTTGTTTCTTTCTCATAACTATCCCTGTAGGTCATAGTTACTCCTTTCCTTCTCCCCTCAAAATTTTCAGAAAACCCCTTCTATACCTCAGACCTGTAAAATACTTGCTGCCTTATTTTCTCCCCATTACTTTCCTCCTATTCACAAAGGTCTAAGAAAGATTAGGGAGGGAAGGACCCCTTTAAGGGCAGGAGAGAGCAAAAGAAACTAAATAAAGCAAAGCTAGAAATCCTTCCAACAAACAGAGAAAGGAGAAAAATGAAAGGCTTGAAACAGTCCCACAATCATCATTTTTAGCCCAACAAATTTATAAATGAAATTGGAAGTGACCTTGAAAGTGTCTTTTTCTAAATAGATGGATGCAATGTAACATGATGGTTACAATTTAAACTCTGGAGAGCCTGAGTTAGAATCCTGTTTCTACCGTTAAATATTGGATTTTTCATATGTAAAATGCAGGTAATCATTATACCTACTAATAGGGTTGCTTAAAGAATTGAATTAAATAGGCAATGTATATAAAGCAATTACACATCCTGTCTCATAGTAAATATATCACAAATGTCAGGTATCATTATAATCATTATTACATAGACTTAGCATGGACAAAGTGCAGAAGGTGACTTGATTTGATGTGTGTATGTGTGTTTTAAATTGGAGAAAATAAGGCATCATACATAGTACATGGTAAAAACCCTGAAGAGAATGAATACATTTCTCAGCCTTATAATAAAAAGTGGCTGACCACATTTACTTATTTAGCTGACTCTTTCAATCCATATCGATATGGTAGAATTCTAAATGGTTTTACATTACTTGACATAGTTGAACTGAAACTGAAATCTGAGAGTTGAATGAAGAAGATGGATGTAGGGACTCTAAGTTTTATGGGACTTAATTCATTTGCAACTAATAAAAATTTAAGTATCTGCATCAATTACAGGACATAATTACAAGTATTTTTCTTTACTGGAAAAAGGCTTTGATAAATATTTCTTTGAGATACAACAGAATGTACCACAGAAATTTCAATTTCATAGTAAGATACACAGGAGCTTACCTTGTAGTAAAATACCACTATTTCAATTCCTGCTATGAGTATCAAGCACTCTGCCATCTCTTTGGCAGCATTCTGGCCATAACATTGCAGTGATTTTTCCTGAAATAACTCAAAAAGCATTAAAAAGATGTTGCCATTTGTATTCTCACATTTATGTGAGTCTAGGATCTCAAAGCAGTGCGATGTTAAGTCAAAAAAGAAGCGGTGCTTAGATGCTAAACCAGCTTGCTTCATCTCAGCCCAGCTATCCTAAACTGATAGACTCAATACGTAATTTTACTATCAACTGTAAAGAAAATTAACAATTGTTTTTATTTGTGATAATTAAAATATTATATGTTAACGTAACAGTTTTATTATAGTGTATAAATTCAAATTCAGTTTTAAAGTAAATCATAAGTCTTCAAAGAAACTTCTACTTTTGGAAGACCATTTTATTTTATGCCTCTAACCCTTCCTTCTTTGTCCTTGAAGTTTATGGAGAAAACTCTATAAACAAAGTAATAGTTGAGCTGGTGCTTGCAGAAGCATGTGAATATGCGATTCCGGCACTCTTTGGTCGGGCTCGATCTGACTGAGGTTCAAGTCGATCTGACTGAGGTTCAAGTCGACATTAAGGCCGAAGGGTGCTGATTTTCCTGACAGACAAGTGAGCTCGTGTTCATTATAGGAGAAGAAAACATGGCTCAGATCCCTGGATAAGTTCCTTTCTTTAGTTTTTATCATCAGACCAGGAGGGTATGAGTAATACATGTTTTGACAAAGATCTAAATATACAAGACATACATCAATTTGGAAAAGTAGTGTTGGAGGGAGGGTGAGATGTATAGCAATGTAGAAATCCCATTGGCATCTCAGCCGAAACTTAGGCAAATCGCTGCAGAGATAGAGAGAGAACGAGAAAAGAAACAAACAGAACTTAAAATGTGATGATCTCATGTAGTTTTACTTAAGAATTTTCTGAAATAATGAAAACGTGACAATATTATCCGTCCCCTTGCTAAACTGATTGTAAATTCAATGCTAATGGGCTGTTGGAATGAAGCCTTAGCTTTTATTTTCTTTCTAAAGATAAGTAGGATTTTTCCAGTCCATTCTGAGCCTCTTGAACAGATAAAGAATCAACAGGTCACTATTTTATTATTTATGTTTTTTGTTAGTGGTAACTGAGTGACTTTAGATAATTTGTATGTGCTATAAAAAAAATTCATAGTTTCATAGAATGTTATAACTGCAAGGGACTTCAAATAGCATCTAGCTCAGCAGTTCAAACAACTAGTTAATGGAACAATACAGAGGAATAATATTTTGCTTTCATTTTTATTAACTAATCATGTATCTTTTAAGCAAATAATTTGCATCTAAGCTATAGGAACCAATACTAAATGACATGTATAAATATTATATATTTTTATTTCTTACCGTCAATCTTTTTATCAAATAGAAACCTAATGCCTAATATTGGCATAGTGGGAGAGATTTTTAAAATAATTCAATGAGACATGAGTTTTGTGATCTCATATTTTAATGTGAAAAGGAATATATTTTAATGGAAATAACTTATACATTCTCTCAGTATGTGCTTACATATACTATTGGAATTGTTTATATAATATATATGTCATGGAATTTGTTCTTAAATGATAACAATAAGGTACTGTATGTACACATTTTATGTTTATTTATTAATTCTGACATCAAATACTCATTCAATGTCTGCTCTGTGCTTATACTGTGTTAGGTTGTGCATATACTAATGAACAAAAATGTAAATTCCCTATCCTTAAATGACGTTTCAGCATGAGTGGCAGACAATAAATAAGTAAATCAGTAGTTTAAATAATGTCAAAAAATGATAAATGCTATGAAAAATTATTAAGTAGGGTGGTAAAAGCTCATGGTCAGATACTACTTTATATAAGGGCGTCAAGGGAGCTCATATCGAGGAGGTAACACTTTAAGTAATGGCTTGCATGAAAGAAGGAAGTGAAATTAATTCAGAAGAAATGATCTGAAGGAAGAACAAAACCCCATGGTGCGAATTAGCTTGTGGTGTGAGGAATAGAATAAAGAAGGCAGAAAAGTGATAGGGGACTGGGGTAGAGGCTGCGTCGTCTTTGGATCTTATTTTAGGTATGAGAAACCATAAGGTGATAGAGAACAGGAAAGTAATCTAATACATATTTTTAAAAGATTACTGTAGCTGGTGTGTGGGGCATTATCCAGGAGAGAGAAAAATGGATGATGCAGAAAAGAAGGAAACAATTGCAGGGACAAAGTCCCAAAGTAGGTGAGAGGGGATGGGACCTAGCTCAGTGGAGGGGTCCGCATTAAATAGAACCGAGACTGTTAACCTACTGGAACAGGAGGCTATGCAGAGCACATGAGTAGATTCAGATAGGTAAGTACATTTGATGGTAGGAATATGGAGACATTATCTTCTCCTTGCTTCTTTTTTCCAGTGAAGTAAGAATCTACTTAATCAGCTGAGAATAAGGAAAAATAGAAGTGGTGTTTAAGGTTTAAAGAGAGAGGAGATAATGAGAAATTGTCGTCCAAAGAGTTGGAGAGTGAATCAGTTGGGTATATATACATATGTATATTTATACAGACAGTCCATGACTTATGATTTGACTTAGAATTTTTCAACTTTGTGATGGTGTTAAAGCAATATACATTCAATAAAAACGGTACTTTGAATACACATACAACGATTCTGTTTTTCACTTTCAGTACAATATTTGATAAATTACATGATATAGTCAATACTTTATTATAAAATAGGCTTTATATTAGATGATTCTGCCCAACTTATGAGCAAGTTTAAGGTAGATTAGGCTAATCTATGATGTTTGGTAGGTTAAGTGTAATTAACGCATTTTTGATCTACGTTATTTCCAACATGAGGTAGGTTTATCAGGACATAACCCCATCATAAGTTGAGGAACATCTGTATATATCTGTAAAATGTACATGTTAAATTAGGTTATCTCTAAGGTAAAGTTGAGATTAGAATGCCAAAGAACCTACATACTGTTTTCAGGCCCTGATGAGCTGTATTTATATCTATTTTATACCATTTCTGACATTTTTTTTCCTGTTGATCAAGAGATTGAAATAATCCGCTAAACAAAATTAAAATTATCGAAGGAAAAAGTGATATTTTCAGAAATGAAGATACTTAAAGTGGACAAAGTCTTTGCTTCCAAAAGTCTTTGTTTCCAGAAGCATGCTGAGAAGCTAATTGCTGTTTGGCCTCACATGATGAGCCATTTCTCACTCTCATGATGTGGGGTGACTGGGGTAAAGAGAAGAAAAGGGTGATGGAGACACTGAGACCTTGCTATCAGAATGTACCACATTTATTCTGTTTTAAATGTCTGTTTATGTATTTTTTTCTCATTTTTCACTGTACAGAAAAAAATCCTTTAGAAGAGCAGTAGTAATACTTGGCATGTGTTAGAGCTACAATTCAATGCCTTTCTAAGAAGCTTGACATTGAGACCTGTGGCACCAATTTTGGTCATTCTGTTTTATAAAGTGCTGTCAGCTCAAGGAAATTAATGAGTAATGCTGTAATAAGACAATCTTAAGTGGATTAATAATATAGGATTTTGGGGAGAATTAAATGTGATAATGTATGTAAAGCATGTAACGTCAGGCACATATAAAATGCTCCAAAAACCGTATCTATCGTTATTATTATCACTAAATTTTTGTGTTATTGAAACATCTGGATAAATGTCATGAGGTGTATTTTATACATAAATTTATCTCTTTGAACATAGACTGACATAGTTTATTATGGCAAAGCTTTAGATATAGACTCATACCTACATAAAATAAGACCTCTGATGAATGGGTCATATCTTGGAAGTTCTTATAAACCAGTACTACAACCAATAACACAATTTACTAAATACAGATTAACTATTTTTATTTTTTAAAAAAATCTCCTCGTGATAATTACTATGTTTTAGTCATTTGAAAATAGTTGAGCTCTATCTGGTTACATAGATGTTTAGTCAAACTGCAAAGTCTGAGGAAACCATCTCCACAATACTGCCCTCACTTCTAACACTGGCCATAATTTCAGGGGTTCTCAAGGCCACCCTCATTTCAGTTAAGCTGGCTACAAACTCAGACATTCCCAGGACCACCTTCAGATTTAACGATTCACTAGAATGACTCACAGAACTCAAACTCTGTATTTATGATAACAGATTTATTACAATAAAATGATAAAAATCAGAATCAGTAAAAGATAATGACATGTAAGTTGAAGTCTGGGAAGGTCGAGCCCAAAATTTCTGGCTATTCCCTCTGCATGATGTCCTGGATGGCATTACATCGTCCTTGCTATGATGTGGACCACTACGCAAAGGATATTGTCAACCAGGGAAGCTCACCTGAGCCTTTGGTGTCCGGAGTTTTTATTGGGGCTTGATCATAAACTACTCTTGTGGCCCAGTCTCGTGGAGGACAGACTGAAGCTTTTACAGTCTCAGGTTGCTCTGAAGGTTAGAACTGATGTGTCATGGCTCACAGTTTCCATAAGAAATCACACTGTCACACTGCCAGTGGCCAAAGCCCCCAGGCAAAGACATTCCTTTTAGGCAACCAATTCCAGGAAGGCTAGACATCACAGTAGCTGAGAGCAAAGGCAAGATTTTTCTTTGGGTAAAATTAATTATTCCCTACCCAGTGGTTTTGTCACCAACTAGCAATACTGTTAGGTTTGTTTGTTTCTTTCTGGTTTTTGTTTGTTTTTACAAATTAAAAACATAATAATTTTGTTTGGTTTTAGAATCAAATAAAATATTGAGAGTTCCAAGTCTAAAAAAATAATGGATATTCAGAGAAGTCTAGCATCTATTTCTGACACTCTATTCTGTCACTCTTCTATAGATGATTTTAGGTTTATTTCATAGCTTATCTTTAAACTTATTTTAGTATAAGAAAGCATGTAAAAGAATCTGCATTCCTCCATATTTTTAGGTAAACAGCAGCTCCAGTACAATTTTCTGGAAGAAGTTATTCCATTTTACAGATTTGTAATACCACCTCTATCACATCTATTATGTCTATTATATATGTAGGTCCTTCTACATACACAATTCTGTTCCATTGGTCTATCCAACACCAATAGCACCTTGTCCTCATTATGACAGCTTTATGATAAAACTTGATAGCTGGTAGGGAAAATCCTCTTTATTTTTCCTCAAGGATATTTTGGCTTTCCTTGGTCCCTTTGGAATATTTGTTTTACATTTTAGGTTCAGCTTACTGAATATCTTAAAAAAGTGTCCTGATATTATCAACAGGACATTACATGTATATCAATTTTGTGAGAATTTACATCCTTAAAATGTTGTCTTTCAATCCATGAATATACTATATCTGCTCATATAGTTAGAGCTAATTTATGGGACTTTTTTCATAGAGCTTTATAATTTTCTCCATAATGGTCTTAACACATCTTTTGTTAAATTTGTTTCCATGCACTTCACATTTTTGGTGATTCTCTAACAGTTGGTACCCTAAATAGCAGCTTTCTTAAAATTTTGATTTCCCTTTGTGGTTAGTATATAGAAATGACATAGGTTTTAAAAATATTAATTTATTTTATTTTATTTATTTATTTTTTTTTGAGATGGAGTCTCACTCTATTGCCCAGGCTGGAATGCAGTGGCACGATCTTGGCTCACTGCAACCCCTGCAGCCCAAGTTCAAGCAATTCTCCTGCCTCAGCCTTCTGAGTAGCTGGGATTACAGGCACCTGCCACTGTGCCTGGCTAATTTCTGTATTTTTAGTAGAGATGGGGTTTTGCCATTTCAGCCAGACTGATCTTGAACTCCTGACCTCGTGATCCACTCTCCTCAGCCTCCCGAAGTTCTGGGATTACAGGTGTGAGCCACTGCATCTGGCAAAAAAAAATTAATTTCATAACCAGCAAATTTGCTTACATTTTTCTGATATATTCTAATAATTTGTTATAAAGTCTTTTTTACTTACAGGGTACACAATCATATCATTTTTTGACAATGATAATTATTTCTTTTTAAATTCTTATATCATATTTTTTCTTGTTAATCTGCACTGGCTAGGACTTCAAGTTCTTGACCTGAAGAGCATTCCTTTCTTGTTTTGAATAGATTTTAATATTTCATCATTTTGATTTTTGTGCGTGTGTGTAGATAAAAAAGAAATTCTCTTTTATTTCTAGGCTGCTAAGAGTTTTTTTTAAGTATAAATCGATAATAGATGTTGAATTCCCTGATTTCTTTGCCTCCACTAAAAATCATGTCTTTTAATAGATTCAGTAATTAATGTTAATTGATTGGTTAATTAATTGATTTGTTTTCTTGTCTCAAGCTAACCTTCCTTAAATTTAGAATTATCTTTTCGTATGATAATTTTATTTAGTCATGAGGTTATTGTCTTTTTACACATTGCTGAATTTGTTTTGCTAATATTTCGTTCAGGAATTTTGCATCTTTATTTGTAACAGCCTGTATTTTCCTTTTTCAGCACTGTAAATATTAGGCTTTGATATCAAGGTTATGCTAGCTTCATAAATGTGTTGGGATCATTTTATTTTCTATTAATGGAAAATTTTTATATTTGTATGACTTGTTTCCAGAAAGTTTGGATTTAGAGTTTTCACTGTTGGAAAATGTTTATGGATACTGAGAAATGTTTCGTTAAAAAGACAAAAGAAAAGGTAGGCAACCTACTGTGTTCACTGTAATAATTATTCTTATGTCTCAAGCATGTCGGCAGTTTTAAACAATGTAAAAGTATAAAACAATGTAAAAGTGCACGGCACAGTTCCTGGCAAATGGTACATGAATACATGAACTATGTAAAAATGTATTAATTTTTCCTTTCTTTTTTTTTGAGACAGAGTCTCGCTCTGTCGCCCAGGCTGGAGTGCAGTGGCGCGATCTCACTGCAAGCTCCGCCTCCCGCGTTCCCGCCATTCTCCTGCCTCAGCCTCCCGAGTAGCCGGAACTACAGGCGCTGCCACCGCGCCCGGCTAAGTTTTTGTATTTTTAGTAGAGACGGGGTTTCACCGTGTTAGCCAGGATGGTCTCGATCTCCGGACCTCGTGATCCACCCGCCTCGGCCTCCCAAAGTGCTGGGATTACAGACCTGAGCCACCGCGCCCGGCTGAGTTTTTCCTGTCTAGTAGTAAGTTTCTAAGCTTCTGTGACACTTGTTGTGGGTTTTAGTCATATCCCTAGTTTTTCCGGAATCTCAGAAGGACAAGGGATATTTTTTTTTTTTTTTTTTTTTTTTTTTTTTTTGAGACGGAGTCTCGCTCTGTCACCCAGGCTGGAGTGCAGTGGCCGGATCTCAGCTCACTGCAAGCTCCGTCTCCCGGGTTCACGCCATTCTCCGGCCTCAGCCTCCCGAGTAGCTGGGACTACAGGCGCCCGCCACCTCGCCCGGCTAGTTTTTTTGTATTTCTTAATAGAGACGGGGTTTCACCGTGTTAGCCAGGATGGTCTCGATCTCCTGACCTCGTGATCCGCCCGTCTCGGCCTCCCAAAGTGCTGGGATTACAGGCTTGAGCCACCGCGCCCGGCAGACAAGGGATATTTTTTAACAGTTGTATCTCCTTCCTGCCCTGTTAACGTGCCTCACCGATGGTATGTACCTTGTGGGATCTCCTGCCTAGCTTAGGAGAGCCTGTTTCTCACCGGGCAGTCAGAAACTAACTAGGTGGAGGCGTGGTAGTCATCCTCCTCAGTGTCAACGTAAAAGGACTGAGCAATGGAGACTAATATGACATATTAGTTCTAGTGGAATAAAAGCAGAGTGGGATTTTGAAACCTGGGTTCCATTTCTCGCTCCGACACTGTGTGATTTTGGCCCAAGCATTTAATTTTTGCCAGCCTTGGTTTCCCTGTGTTGAAATGTGGGGATTGGAGGTTTCCCTGTGTTGAAACGTGGGGATTGGAGGTTTCCCTGTGTTGAAACGTGGGGATTGGAGGTTTATCTAAAATTACTTCCAGGTCTCAGACTCTGATTTCTCTAACTGAGTCTAAGGTCTGATGTGCCACTACTTTGGCAGTTTGGGCTGACATAAGCATTCTTTTCTTTTCGCTCCCCGTAAGTTAACTTTTGGAGCTGTTTGGCTATTGTGACTGCTGAGTTTCTCCCCAGGGAATGCTCTATTGCCTTAGTGAATTCATGATTCCTACATAGACTGTGAATAGAGAATGATATTGCTGAAAGCAGTAAGTGGTTTTGTTGTTGGCATGAACAAAAAGTTTCACTTTTCTTCCTCCTTCTCTAACCTTCACTCTCTGTTTTTCTGTTTGGCTCAGCAAAATGTTGTAAGCATCAAGCATATCTTTTGCTTTAGAAATTCAGAATGCAAGATATACTAAGGTAATAGCATTGGGGACAAATGGAAGGGGCCAATGGCTGGGAGAAGGGGTGGATTTCATCAGCGGCACGATAGAAGCACCATTTAGAAGCGGAAAATTACAAATATTTTTATGTTGGCCTCTTTTCTGATCCCACCCTTGACAGGTCTGTGCCATTGCAGTGGGTGCTGCCACTGTCAATCTCTGTCAAATTGTCTCCGTTGTACTGTGAACAGTGGAAAATTAAAAAGAGGAATGGGCATGCTATCATGAGCTCTAAAAGGAGAAGTATTTCTCTGTTAATCAAAAGATGCTGAATATTAGAACTATCAGAGTACATAGAAATCTCTCTCTCTGTGTGTGTGTGTGTGTGTGTGTGTGTGTGTGTGAGAGAGAGAGAGAGAGAGAGAGACAGAGAGAGAAAGAGAGAGAGGCATTGCCCTCTGCAGAAGAGAGAGCACTGAACTGCTTGGGGGTCAGCCAGGTTTCAGGCCAGTCCTGGCTTCGTGTACCCTTAAGGAAATACTTCCTTCTCCTTAGAATCTTAACCATATATAATGGGATTGTCGAGTTAGGTGATCTCCAAGCTCTGGGGCTAAGCATTTCTGATGTAATATTTTTTAACTAAAAGTTAAATAATGTGAGATGTCATCTTAATTCCAATTGTCACTGAACACACAATCTCTTTGTGTTATTAACAAAATAGATATGAAAATTCTGCTCCTCCCATCCTAAAAGTTGTTTTGTGCTTTTGAGAATAAAGGTCTGTTTTTAATGCATTTTTCTGTCTGTACTCATAACATACAGTGGGATTATAAGGAACTGAGCAGAAATCCTAACTCCTCCACTTTGTGTGAATATGGGGAGATGACTGAACTTCTCTGAGCCTCATTTTCTCAGAGTAGAATAATCTCAGAGGTTTGCTGTTAGAATTAGACAAGATAAAATATTCATTGCTTAGGAAAGGTCTTAGTTAACAGAAGTGGATAGAATAAATGGTAGTCATTATTATTTCTCAAATAATCAAATGTATTTTTTGTTGTAAAGAATCTGAGTCTCAGGTTCATGTGACTTTCACAGAGGGCCCCACGGTGACTCAGTGGTTGAGGAGGGGCTGCATCCATCCCTGAGGTGCACTACATGTATACTAGATCGCACTTTCCAGGTGTGGACCAAGTGTGTTATCTTCCTCACCTGGCTGTATGTTTTTACCAGTCTGCTGTAATTATTTGTGTGGCTTCCTTCATATCCATTAAAAAATGGTGGTTAATAATCCACCATCCCTGCTAAAAAAAATTCTCTTTGAGTTTTATTTGGATGAAGTTTTGTTGGTTAAAATATGAAGACCTAATTTGTATCATCATATTTAAATAAAGTAAACTAGATGACAGAAAATATAAATGAGCATTTTAAACAATTTTAGAGCATAGGAAGGGATTGATATTTTAGCTTCTTTGTGTGTGTGTGTGTGTGTGTGTGTGTGTGTGTGTGTGTGTTGTGGGTGGAAGGATATATTTATTGGCCCAGTCTACAGATGTGATTAAACCTGAATGTTTGTGGTTTGGCTAAAGAAGGGAATCATAAAGGAGAGGATACCAACCTGTCACCAAGGCTAAGCAAACTATTCACCCTGGCAAGTGGCCCCTTCAGAAGACCCTTTGGTGAGCACTCCAGTGGCTGGATATTAGCCTCTCATTTCTCTTGTAACAGTGGATGCTTTCATGTTTCTTTTTCAGCTAGAAAATGACTTGTTATGGCCCTTGAAATTATTTTTCAACTGCAAATTTTACCACTGGAAAAATATCTAGAAAATATTATAAAAATTATCCATGTTCATAGGATTCCTAAGATTTTTGTGGTTCCTAAGATTATTATAGACTAAAATGATTCTAGAAGTTTCAATTAGATGTTGATTCCTCATTTCTTAAGCCTATGGAGTCCACAAAATGTGAGTGTTACAAATCCTTAAGAATATCTCTGTTCAAAGAAAAAACCCTGAAAAATTGCAAATTTGAGGATAACATACTCTTTCTTTAAAATTGAAAATGTAAATCATGTTTTTAAAATTTCAACAAGTTAAATTGGACATTTACTTACCATTCATTAGCTTCCTGCCTGCATGTATGCATATATGTATGTATGTATGTATGTATGTATTCATTCTTTCCTGAGTCACAAACAATGCTTTGGAATTTATAGTGTGCGTAGTTTCAAATCCTGTTTGGATATATGAGGAGTATCATACATCTACTTGGCAGTCATGAATAGAACTGACACGTGAGAATTAGAAAGTGATATAAAACACATTAGAATATACATACAGAATAATTCAAAGAAGGGAGCTAAAAGTGTGTGCTGGATGTCGGTAGAAAAGAGAAAAATGAGAATTTGATTCATATTGTGATGAGAGAATAATGAAAGATGCATACTTTCTTATATTTAAGAGTTACTAAGAACAGTCTGACTAGAATAAAGGTTTTAGGTTGAAGAAAAGCAGCTATGGAATCACATTTTTGGTGATTTATATCAGAAATACAAATTCTAAATGGGAATTATTGAAGGCTAAAAACTAGAGAAAAAATGCTAAAAGTGGTATTTTAACAAAGCATCGTGCAGGATGATGTGCAGAAGGATTTTGGTTTTGGCTCTCTCTTTTTCTATTAGTTTTTAATTTCATCAAAATTATGCATGGAAATAGTTTAACGTGGCAAATATTCTACAAAGCTCTAATCCTCTAGACCTCTTACTTCTATTCTGTTTCTTGGGAGAAAACATGTTCACACTTTTAAATTCAGATTCTTTTTGTTTACCTATCTCTAAATAACATGCTTCTATTGCTATGTTCTGATTTTTCAGACACCTATTTCCTGTCTTCCCTTTCTTCTAATGTGGCTATTTGAAACTTTTTTTTTTTTTTTTTTTTTTTTCCTGAAGCTTTTCTCTGCCCGGCTGTTTCAGATTTTCAAAGGCATTATGTGGTGTGGGTCTATTTTCATACGCTGTGCTGGACACTTGGTAGACCATTTATGCTGGAATTTTATGTACTTCGGTTCTGGAAAAAAATGTTGCAATCATGTCGTTGATGACTTCCTCCATGTATTTTCTTTCTCCTTGGGTCTTTTGGTTATTTGGAATTTTCCTTTAATTTTCTTATTTTTCATGCCTATTTTACATGTTTTATCTTTTCCTCTGCTTTCTAGGAGATTCCTGTGGCTTTATCTTTGATCCTTCCACATTTTTTTTCCATTTATGCTCTCTTGCTTTTAATTTTCAAAAGCCTTTATTTATTCTCAAGCTTCCTTTATAGATTACATTCTTTTATTCTTTTGTAGTTGCAACGCCCTTTTTTTTTTTTTTTAATCTATCTAGGGTATTAATGATAGTTTTAAAGTTCTCTTTTTCTGCCACAGTTTTTGTTACATGTGGCCCTTTTCTGTTTGTCTTGGCCTCCTGCTTTCCCATCAGAGACTTTTCTTAAATGTTTTAGCAGCTAACTCAGATTTAAGGAGAAATACGGAATTTCAGTCTGAAGACTGAGCTGAGGGGCAAGGCTTATCCTCTGGGTTTTCACTTTAGGATCTCCTGGCTGGGTGCCTTGTTAGGCAACAAAAATCCCAGTTTCTTAAGTCTTTTGGGCTGCAAAATAGGTGACTCAGTTTGATGCTTTCTATGTGAGAATCTGGATGACCGCATTCTCAGATCCAACAAAGACAGGGCACTCAACCTTCAGGTATCCTGAAGCACACTATCTTAATCTCCCCAGCTATAGTGTGGAATGCTTACAATTCCCAGTCAGTAATCATCAGCTTGTTGTCTCCAAAAATTTACAGCTTTATTCTTCTTCCAGAGTTAGGAAGGGCCGTGGCCCAGCTGCACAGAGTCATGATGGGGATCTGCCCACCTTATTATTTTGTTTTATTTGGAATTTGATCGTTCCACTGTTTTTTTTTTTTTATTTATGCTCTCTTGCTTATTAATTTCCAAAGCCATTATTTATTCTCAAACATTCCTTATAGATTACATCCTTTTATTCTTTTGTAGGTGCAACACTTTTAAATTCTATCTAAAGATATTAATGATAGTTTTAAAGTTCTATTACCAAATTTCTAATCAATCTTGCCATTTCTGGCCCTGCCTTCAAGCCACTTCCAGAGGAACCCTTGTGCTGTGGAATTCTGAATGTGTCAAGAGTTCTGCAATGTTAAGTAGGTTGCTTTTAGGCTTCTGTATTCCTGGCCAAGAGCTCAGCCTCTTTATGTCTTCTATGTTATCTACTGTTCTATTATTTTCTTTCTAGCTCTCCACATTTTGTTGCTATTGAGTTTTAATCCAGTATCTTTATTCTTATGGTTTATGTCTTTAAAAATCTGTTTTATTCTCATGAGGTTTGGAAAGCAATTGGGGGCAAATATGAATGCTAAATTTTTTCTGCCTTTAACCAGAAGTTTCCATCAGATTTTGCCTTTATTTTACTTGTGTGGGAATATTAGAGCCAGAGCAGATAGAAGGTGATAAAAGAAATAATAAGTGAAGAGGATTTAGAATAGAGAGGTAATGACAATAGATATTTTCAAAGGAAGATTTAATAGAATATATTGACTGACTTGGATGGAATAAATAAAGAAAAAAGTCAAGGGTGATGCCAGAATGTTAAGTTGGTTGACCAGAATAATGGTGGTGCTACTGCCAAAAAATAATACAGTAGGATTGGGAATCAGGTTTGATAAAAGATAACCTGAAAGATCATGTGTGCATTATTTTTTGAAGTAAATACTGATTCACTTAAGGTGAAGATTTTTCCTCTGCTAATTTTAGTTTGTGTTCTATTAAGATTCAGCTACAACAACCAAACCTGCTCCAGCTAGTTTAAGCAAAAACAATTTTAATATGGGGAATTAGTAACTACACAATTATTAGAGGTACTACAGAAGAAGACTCTATGTTGGATGTCCAGGAGTAACTTTCAGAATAAGATTGTTGAAATACCATGTCAAGAGAACTGCTTCCTCTCCTGTAGTCATAGATCTGTGGAATCAAGAGGCAATCACAGGAACCGGAGTTCAGAAACCCACAGCCATAGGTGTGGTCCAGTGATCAGGATATTGCTGCTGCCACAAATGTGTCTCAAACTCATAAAAGGCCAGACGTAAGAATGCTTCTGTAGACACAGCATGTTTATAACTAACTGGTCCTTTGTTGCTCCTTGCTTCATAGGAGTAGCAGCCAAAATAGCAGCAAAGCTGTCCTTTTTAACATTTACCTTCCAAATCTTTTGCAAGTGTATATCATTAATAGAACTTAATTACACATTCAATACTCTAGCTGCAAGGGAGTCTTGAAAAAGTCATTTTTAGCTTCCCAGCCTCTAAAGTAGAGGGAAGTATGATGAAAGGATGTTGGAATGAATGCTGAGTGTGAATTAATAATATAAAACAGAATCATACTCTTTCTTTACTCAGTATACATAAATATTACCAAATGATAAAAAAAGAAACAACCCGGTCCCACATTAATGCAATGTATCCATTGTACAAGTGAATAAGTACTTAACTTCTCACCTGAAGAGAGACCTATGTGCCATTAATTGTGAGTCCCTCTCAGCAATGTTTATTTCTTTTTTGGTTCAATCAGATGCTTGCCTTGGTGTTCTATAAACTAAGGACTAAATGAGAAATTTATTATACATACAATATAAAAAATAAGTGTAGAAAGGGAAATTTAAAATAAGTTAATGTTCATCAGTATAAACAAAAGAGGGAGAGAGAGGAAGAAAAGTTAACTAACAAAGTCTATTACTGAAACCAGTTACTGAACTGTAATTGATAGCTAGAACTTCCTTCCTCTGCTATGCTTTAAATAATCAGTCTTCTCTCAACTAGTACTTCAGCTAGTTAGTTTCTTGAATGAATGAAGAGTCACTCAATGCTTCATTCTTGAGGAGATTCTTGGTCATCCTTCCAGTATGCTTCAGGCTTCTAATCAATTTTACTATTAGGCATAAAAGTGTTGGGGTATCCCTAAATAATCCCTTGCATATAGACACAAGCTTGTCCCATTGTCTATCTTATTTCCTCTTGTTGATTAAGATAAAACTCTTCAGTCAATATAGTAACCTAATTTTTTTGCCTGTTGTTTAAATGACAAGAGGAAATGAGGACAACAGTTTCAACATCCAATTAATATTTATATCCTTCCCAGGAAAGAAGCATTCTTCCTTTAGTGATGAATACCTCTAAATCATAAGAGCCCAAAGTTGTAGTGATGAAAAGCAAAACTCTTGCAAGTGATTCATTAGGTAAAATAGCGTGAGGAACCACATACCTACTTCTACCAGTTGGTTCCCAAATTCATGCATTCTCAGTATGGGAAAAATGGCATCATATGTAGTCACAGGTTTAGAGCATATTCCATATCATATAGGCATCACATAGGCCAGTGCCAAGTTTGCAACTATTCGTTCTCTAGCTGGTACCACAATTAAGTCTTCAGTAGGCCAATTACACAATTCTTTAAGTATAGCTGCTTCCAAACGATGGGGTACATAAAAAGACCAATGAGTCCCGTGTCGATCCACTGCTTTACTGTCTTCCTGTATATTCTGTATAATGACTTTTCTGTTATAATGAAAGGATATAGGCATAAAAAATAATACATAAAATAAGACCATGGATGCTGGGCTTGTATATGCAGATCAGGCAGGGCAGAAAAATTATTTCTGTTCTCTTCCAGTAAGGAATAACTTCTAGCCCTTCTTTGGGGTATAGGTCCAGTGTTATTAATTAGCAGGAACTGGTGCCATGTTGGAGGTTTAGGATTGATTTCTGATGCTGGAAGACAAGGTATCTATTCATTTCCAGGACAGCTTTGGGGAAGGTAAATCATTGTGGTTGAGTGTGTGTGTACAGCAAGCCCTGCTACTGTAGCCAGCAGTTCGTGGATACTTTGAACAAGCCCTCAAGCAGTTATGGGACAAAGCTGATTGGGAAAAAGTTTTGAAAAAATGCTTGCCAAAAAGTATCTGCTCCTCTGCAGTGGATGTCCTTGGATGACAATTCATAAAACATACAAATATTCTCAAATTCTGGGGCAATTCTAAGAAGTATATCCTATCTTTTTCTGAGATTCCTTTATTATTTCATTCAATATATTTTTTAAAATTTTTATTTTTGTGGGTACAAAGTAGAAGTATGTATTTGTGGGTTACATGAGATATTTTGATTTGGGCATGTAATGTGTAATAATCACATCAGGGTCAATGGGGGTATCCATCACCTCAAGCATTTATCTTTTGTGTTACAAACAATCCAATGATACTCTTTTAGTTATTTTAAAATGTACAATTAATTATTTTTGACTATAGTCATCTCATTGTGCTGGCCAATAGTAGGTCTTATTTATTCTTTCTATCAACAAATGTTTTCAAGAGTATGTGATATGCTAAGCATTGTTAGCACATGGGATACAGTAGGGGACAAAATGTTGGCATTATGGTATCATCAGTGCTGCTCCAGTCTGTTCCTTCTAGTCCTTCATCATCTGTTAGCTACTGATCAAAGATCAATATCCATCCCTACCTCTAGTCATATCTCCTTCCAGGTAAACTGAGAAAGCTGATATGCCACTCAAATTTCTGTCCACTAGAAGATTCTCCTTTTGCAGGCCTCAGTATAGCTTTTAGGGCTGCTAATGTGTATGTAACTTCCTCGTGCAGAGATGAGCCAATTAGCCCAGTGGCTAACAGCCCAGGGCTGATTTGAGCACAAGATGGAGTCTCTGGTTACTTAAGGGGGGTGGTATCACATATTTTTCTCACTTATCACAAAGGGAATCATGAAAGAATGTTTGAGTGAATTAGCACAAAATCATCAACGCTCACAAACACATGCACCCAATGGTCATTTTATACTGATGTTAGGTTTGTTACTTCAGTTTTATATATGAAGTGATATGATGGAAAGAGCAATAAACTGAGTCAGATGCCTTAACTCATGGTCTTTATTTCACTAGTGATTTGCTAAGAAACTTGATTAACCCCGATCCTTTGTTTCTTCTACAAAATAAAGATTGTAGCATTTGACCTATTTCTTAGGATCATAGTGAAGTTATGAAAATGCTATAAAGTATATCACATAACATGTAAAAAATACATGTGTACAACTTACAGCAAATACGATTGTCAAAATGTTATTGCCTAAATATCTAATAGTGGGAGAAAATTAAATAAATATAAGTAGATAATTATGTTTTCAGGGAATATTTAATAACTTGGGATATTTCTATTAAGCAATGTTATATGAAAATCTATCCAGGAAGATTGAATTATGAGCCAAATTATAAACAGAAGAAAAGTTACAAAATTTTAACCATATTAAGAATTGCTTACAATTTTTAAAGCTATTTAAAACCACAATATTTAAAACTATTTTAACAATAGCTTTTGAAGAACCGTTGGGTAGAAGAATTATGGGTGAAGTTTGTTTTCTTCTTATTTTCCATATATATAGATAGATACAATTTGCAAGTTGAATTTTACAGTCAGAGAAAAGTCGTTTAAGATAACATTTCAGTGCAATTTGTCCATTTGGTAGAAGTAACAGGGTTACGAATATACTGTCAAAGGTGTACTTATACTTCACCAAAATTTGAGAAGAACTGCATATTGAGCTTATTTTTCCTCTATGTTTAGAGAGTAGATTATCTTAATGATTAATTACAGAGGATAGAAAGGAGCAGTACAACCAAGCCTTCCCCGCTACTTTCATTTTCTAGAGCTGGGTCTTCAAAGTTGCCAAGCAATAACTCTAAGAGATCAGTATTACCATATTCCCCATTTTCTGGATGAGAAAATTGAGGCACAGAGGATCAATAACTCGTCCAGATTTAAATCGAGATCACAAAGCTAGTAAGTTACATAGATGGAATTTGAATCCATGTGGCTGTATAGTCTAAGGTTTTCATTGTTATGTTGTAGGGCATGTTGCCTCTCTTCCTATCTTCAACATCCATTTCTTGAGTATTTCTTAGCTCTAATAAATCTTAAGTAAGTCCCTGTGCTTAATTGAGTTTTGTTAATATAACCAGATAAACATAAGCAGATATGTCAAAATGCGTCAGGATAAGTTAATGCAGATATGAATGGAGTCATGGAGGAGTTGAGAGGAAGATGCGAGTTCTCTTGGGGACAAAGGTAAGGCTACACAGAAGATGTGACATTTGATCTAGGTATTGAAGAAAGAGAAGCAGCTGGCTAGGCAGAAAAGGTGGACAGGGCAAAGTGCTCTACTGACACCTCAATGAAATGGCCTGTGTGTTATTTTTATATTCTCCATATTGGGCAAGGTGGCTATTAACATGGTGAGTGAGCATTCAAATAACTCACGTTTGTAGGCAAGACAAGACTAGAGATGGAAATCTAGGCCTAAAAACTTTTCTGGGAGTGGAGCAGGATGATCTTATATATTTCTTTCTGTGGCCAAGAAATGCTGATGTTGATCTGTGAGCTGTGTATCCTCCCTGGATCATCTTATTCCTGTAAGGCCAACAGAACATGCTATGCCAGTTTGTAAATCTCTCAAAAGCTTTGGACTTGTAATTTTGAATTAAAGTGAAGCCTTTATTTACTCTTGGAAAAATATAATTTCCCATTCAGTCTTTTTTAAAGGAGTAAGAACACAGCTTTACAAAACCAAATTTTATTAGACATAAAAAATAAGCGAAGCACAATTCTGATGAATGAAGAAAAAAAACCCCAAAAGTTGTAGGTATAATTTGTTAAACTAAAAATTAACTTAACACGCTGAGGCAAGGCATTTATCACAATTTACTTGAGGTTTTATTGAATCTATATTTAAAATTGAAACCTTCATCAGAGTCAACACTCAGGATGGATATGTCTGTCCCAGATATTCATTGTAGCCAATGAAAACAGGAATTACTTTCTATGCTTACTGATTACATGCTTAGAATGTGAGCGACTGCATTTACAGTAACTAAAGGAAGACATAGAGATATTTGTTGGATATACCAAGGTTTATGAAAATCAAAAATACCATTTATGGTTTCTACACTTATATTATGTTGTCAACAGAAATATGTGAACTTGCAAATCATACATCTAAACTTGATTTTTAGTGATTCATATCTTTATATGTTAATAGCATGGTAGTGCTATGGACTTAGTCCAAAAAATCAAGTGTTTCATTATGTTTTACTCTCACTACCCTGGGACAAAGTCGGCTTATGTTAATGAGGTTTTGGAAACAAGATTATAACAGTGCCTTGGAAACTGATCTCAAAGTACTGGCTTAAACAACTGAGATCTTGTCTGGAGAGCGTATTATAAAATTATTAAAGTGATTGCTGTAAATTATTGTGGACTGTCATAAAGAATGTGGTGTATTGGTATGTTGGAACACGGGTGAAAGCAAAACAAATGTCAAGGTTTCTAAGGAAGTAGTACTGGCTTCGAGCGAAAGGATTAGAGGATTGGAAGAGGCCCTTGTAAAGGACTGTGATACAGTTGTAGAAACTTGCCCTAAGAAAATAGTTAAAAAGAGAGTGAAAGAGAAAAAAAAAGATTTTAATGTAAATGTTTCTTGTAACTTTATTTATATTAAGAAAAATATACTTTTTACTGATTGAATCTTGAGCCAGTTCATAACTCACAGTCTGCTCTACCTGACCTCAGTGTTCCCTGCACACCTGACATCTCAGCTAATGATGTCTAAGACTGAATAATCAATCATTAGTCACTTGCCCCTCCCCTGTGCCACCTAAATTATTCTGTATGCATTTCTTATTCTAGGACACTAGGCTCTCCATTCCCCTTGAACTTCTGTTTGAATTCCTGGAATCATCATGGATGTCATTAGTTACTTGTCGGATGCATTCATTGGTCTGTCTTCACAATGTTGACTCTTTTCCATTCATCCCAGTGGTGTTCTAGTTTATTTCCTCCCCACCTTTTTCATTCTTTTATAATAGCCTAGTAACTTGCCTTCCTGCCTTTAGGATCCCTGCCCTTTACCACTTCCTAAACCTCAACTTCAACTCTTCTCGACATGTTGTCACAAGTTCTTAAATTCCATCAGTATACTGATATTAAATTCGATGTGCCTGCAAATATCACTGAGACACTGGAACAAACATCCCAGTGAGTTCTCTCATCTACTGTTCCTCCACCTAGACCTCATCTACCTTTTCTATTCTATGCCTCCATGTGTCCAGACCCTGGACGCTTGAATGCATCTCATACTCCAGCCTCATCTCCACAGCATTTCCTTAAAAGCCCATTGTTTTCTTTTTCTTATTTTTTCTCTTTTTATACAACCCTGTCAACTGTTTTCTTTCATATGTGCTAGTATTATGACAATTTATTTTGGTCTGAACCACGACTGGTTAATTGTTCATATATCTTTGTCTTCCTTAGTGGGTTATACGCTCATTGAAGGTATGGATCTTAACATTTCTCATCTATAACTTTATGCTTACACCTCACCCAAAGAAAAATATAAATTTTCTGCTTATAATAGATCTTAAAGCATATTTGTTGCATTGTCAAACACAATATGTTATTAATACCTAGTTTTAGATAATTATAACTTTATATAACCTATGTAAACTAAAAGATTAATTGTTCACATTTGCAATTAAATGAATTAGTTGGGAGTGATGGGAGGGTGTCAACATTTATTATGAACAAGCTATGTGCCCATCACTGATGTAGTGCTAATCTATTTAATGGATTCAGCCGGTCATTCAAATGTTTGCATTGTGAGTTTACTATGTCCTAGGCTCTGCATCAAGAGCTAGGGATAGAAAAATAAATAAGATACAGTTCTACCCTCAGTAATCTGACAGTGTAGTTACAGGGAAGGAAAATAAAAGTACCAATCTTAGTATTGTACAGTAAGTAATATAGTAGAGGAAAGCAGAGGATGCATGGGACACACAGGAGTGATCGAACATGAAGGGAAAGCTTTCTCAGGGCAGACTGTTTATTCTAGGTAGAGGCAATGGAGAAAGCATCAAAACAAGATGTTGGCATTTGGATTTTATAAGAAGTTATATAGTTCCATGAAAAACAGAGAGAGAGAGAGAGAGAGAGAGAGTGTGTGTGTGTGTGTGTGTGTGTGTGTGTGTGTTGGTGGAAGTTGATGGAGTTTGGTGATGCAAGAAGCCTGAAAAAAGCTAGGACTGAGCAATGGAGTTGTTGATCTAAGAGTTTGAATTTTGTTTAGAAGAAAATGGGAAGCCACCAAAAGTTTTGAGTGAGTAAATGACATAACTAGAATATTGAGAAAGTACATTCTATGGCCTTTGCATATATTATCTCATTTAATCCTCTCCTTACCAGATAGATGACATTTATCCCTGTTACAAAAGAGGAAAGTCAGCCATCTTTTATTTCCATTCCTTTCAGGGCTGTCTATCTCTCATCATTTACCTCTCTGCTTCCATGTCACCTCCTCAAAAAGAGTTTATCTGACAAGTTAATCTAAATAGAGCAAGGAGTACTGAAACAAAAGAGGGGATGGGATTTTAAATAAGTTAGCCAAGATAGGCCTCATGGAGAAGCTGACATTTGGGAAAATGTTAAAGATTGCAAGAGAATTCATCATAAAGATATCTTGGAGAAGAGCATTCTAGGTAGCGGTATCCGCTTGTGCAAAGGTCCTGCGTCAGGATTATGTTTGGCTTATTTGAGGCACAACTAAAAGAATGGAGCTAGAGTATATTCTATCTGCTAGTAACAGAATCCCTATAGAGAATAGGTTTGCAATGAATATTTTTTGAATGAATAGATGAATAAGTAGAGGTCACATATCAGGTTCTCAGCTGGTTTGCTCAACCCCGTACCCTTGCCAGTATGTCACCCTGACTCTTGATAATTAATTCCTAGATGAGTGAGATCATTTAAACAGAATTGGCATAGAATCTCTATGAATGGGTATCCATTAAGGATTCTGTACAAAACCATTGATTCTTTATGCGTAGATATGTGTGCCATCTCTGCAGACAAATACCCTTTCGTGTGCCTTTACGAGAAGCAACAGTGACACACAGTGGTTAATTGAATGAATCAGACATGTTCTCCCTCCAGATATCCCAGGAGGTACCCCAGATATTTCCCAGACTTTCTTCCTTTGGAGAGTTGGTTGTCTTGTTAATTCAGACAGGTATTAACTACCCAATATATTCAGCATATCCCTTGTTGTAAGCTGTCAGGCTGTGACACAATATCACATAATGTGACGTTACATGATACATAATGCCTGAAAAATTAAAAAAAAAACACCCAGACACTTCTTTCAGTGAGATAGTAGGTAGGTAGTCTGAATATTTGGGGTAATTGGCTCTAGGAAGAGCGAGGCATCATTATCCCAGGCTCCCTAGTGAGTGTTAATTAGCCATATTGCTTTATCGTGTGACAAAGAGAACACTACTGGTAGTGCTAAATCTGTAATGACACCTTGGCTTTAGGAGCACAGGTATTTTAAACTGCCTTGACGGACTGACATGTAGGTAATTCTATTCAGAGCCTAGCAGTGAACTCAGAGGGTTGGAACTCCTCGGAGATGCAAGAGTCTATTGTTGTGATGACTCTGAGAGGTTTCCTTTCCTTTGTCCTACCTGCTCCCCGCCAACCCCAATAGTCCCTCAACTGGGGAAAGTCATCAGTATTCGAGACGGCAGGCCTGTGTTCTGTCTGGGCTTTAAGAACAATATATTTATGTTTTTGAAGCATCAAGTTCTGCAGACAGAGATTCAATAGCTCTTAACATTTAAGGATGGGCCATGACAGTTAGGAAGAGCTTTCTGGGACCCTGCAAGTCCCTTTAATCCTTTGTTTGCAGTTATGACAGGAAGGCCACTTGTAGAGCAGAAACGTTCTTAAAGGCTGAATTTTGTGGGACCAACATCCAACAACATTTTCATTATTTACTTTAATAATAATAACACCAAAAATAGTAACCTTGGTAGCAAAGGATAAAACACTAGCACAGTGGTACTGTTCTCTTACCTTGGGAAAGAGATAAATTTTGTCCTGCACATTAGAAGGTGATACTGCTTATCCTCCACATAGAGGAAATGCCTTATGATTTTCTCTATTTTTATCCCAACCGTGACTTTACGTTTTCCCTTACCACCCGTGTCCTCTCACCAGTGTCCTTGGAGACCAAATATGCATACTTAGAAGACAGATGGCCAAGGCTTAACAGCCTAAAGCCAAGGGTCAGAGAAAGACTGATGGGCCTACGATTGCCACTGTAGCCTCAGAGAACACTAAGAACTGGAACTAAAGATTCTAAAATCTGTGTTTTCTGACAGAGCTCCTGAGATGCTGATCTAAAAACACCATTTAATTTTCAACTGCTGAAAGAGGATGTCTTTAAGTGACTTCCTTCATCTTTAATTAAATATGAACTTCTTTCCGTGAGTTATAAGAAGCTATCCATGATCCATGGATTCAAACATTGAACTGAGTACGCAACTGAGACTGGCATTATCTGTGCATCAGTATAATGTGGGTAGGGGAAGGGAAGATGAAGAAACTCAAAAGAAAGCAAGAGTTATAGCATCCTATGAAGACAGGAAACTTAAATAATCAACTTCCAGCCTTGAACACATCTTTGATGGGGGTAGCACTGGCATTTGGCAAGAATCTCTTTCTGTCTGTTTTCCATTTTTGCTCTGCTTAAAGTACTGATGACAATAATAGTATTCATATAATATCTTATGGTTTAATAAATGCATTCTCATATATTAGCTCACTTGCCTCTGATTTTATCAACATAAAATATTTATTGACTCCCCTACTGCATGACAAATCATTTGCTTAAGATCTTGCCCCTCTTCATCAGGCTAGATTTATTCTTCTCCCCATTACACTAACTCAATTCAATATTTTCCTGAATCAAAACAACAACAAATGTAAAGTGAAGTTAAAAAAAAATGTTCTTATCTGGTGTTATCTCTTCAACAGCTTATAAATATGAAAGCTCTGACAATATTATTTTGGGGGTGCAATAAAGAGGATAGGAAAGATAGAAAGAGGTATTAAGAGGGAAGAGAGGGCTCCTGTCCAGATGAGAGAGTTTAAGTCCTGGGTTTTATGCTGCGTGAAGGACACTCTTATAGTGACCTTGCACTTTCCTCTTCTGGGGACAGTGTTACAAAACCAACAAGAAGTCTAGAATGTGACATAGTTGGAATTCCTAATTACAATTTTTTTAGGTCCCAATGATTGTCATGTTCTCTACATGTGAAAGTTAAGAATTCCACATTTCCATTTAAAAGATAGTTATTGGCATGTGGTTACATGGGAAGGTTACACTAATAATACATTTTGATTGGTTGCTACAGGCAGAAGCTCCTGTCATTTATCAGAATTCCTGTTAAGCAGTCATCTTAAAGAAGTAGGTACAAAGGATTTTAATTTGACTTTTTATGGAACCTTCTTAAATAGAACCCTTGAATTTTCCCAAGTGAATGGGAAGACTTCAAAATCATATCAAACACAAATTTTAGTGGTGAAGGCTGTTTTTATTTTATTTTTGGCAGATTGATCTTATTTTGCATAGTGAAAAGAGAAATGAATTACTTATGACTAATGTGCTATTTTAGAGCTTGATGGAAATTTAGAAATGATCTGGACTTTTTATAGTGGAAGAATCTGAAGCCCAGAAAGACAAAACAAGACTTGCTCAAACCAGTTCCATAACTAGTAGAAACAGTAAGTGAAACTAGTTCTTACTGTCAGTCAAATGCTTTTCCTGATACGGCATTTAGCCATTCTCAGTTCTTTACAAACTCCTATTGGCCAGACAATCTGCTGGTAGACCAAAACATCTACGATGACTTTCCCTTCCTCTTGCTGGCATCTCCTCGCATAAGGTGTCGCAGTTTCCTGACCCTCAAACACTGGGTGTACCTCTCTGTGAGACACACCCTGACTCCACAGATGGGGGGTGATTTTTGACCTCTCCAGCCTCTTGGGGTCCTTAATCCTGAGGCTGACTCTTGGCCTGGCTTTACATTTGTGGTCTCTGGCTTTAATCCCTGAAGCTGGGCTAGAAATAGATTTTAAGGGTAAAAAGAGAGAGTAAATTTTGCTAAAATATTTTGCTATAGCGTCTACTTAGATTCGAGAGTTTTACTGGGAATTCATATTTTAAATTAGGATGGGGAATAGTAAAACTGGAAAGAGAGGATAAATGGAAAAGATGGAGGAAACAGAACTAGATAATTGGAAATCCCATGTTGACAGATCTCAAATAATGTGGACTGATCCATAAAACTCCTAGTTTCGTGGAGAACAAGGTATCTGTGTATATGATGGAAACCCATTACCTTTACTAAAACAAAAATGCATGCTGCCATCTAACTGGTAGAGAACTAAACCATCTTTGTACATGAAGAATAGCAAATGTTTATTATCATCTCTTGGGATATTTAGTTGGGATACTGCTTCAAGACTTGGATTTGTAAAACCAGCGCCCTAGCCCAGGGTTCCCCAATTCCCAGGCTGTGGACTGGTGCCAGTCTGTGGCCTGTTAGGAACCCGGCTGCACAGCAGGAGGTGAGCTGTGGGAGAGCAAGGATTACTGCCTAAGCTCCACTTCCTGTCAGATCAGCGGTGGCATTAGATTCTCATAGGAGGACAAACCCTATTGTGAACTGCACATGCGAGGGATGCAGGTTGAGCATTCCTTATGAGAATCTAAAGCCTGCTGATTTAAGATGAAACAGTTTAATCCCCAAACTATTCCTGCCTCCCCACATGGAAAACTGGTCCCTTCCAAGAAACTGGTCCCTGGTGACAAAAGTTTGAATTTATGTCCCTGCTACCAGGTAAATGCTTTAAGATATGGTTGTGGATATCATGGAAAGTATGAAGATGTACATTTTCCAGAATCATATAATTTTTAATTTTTTTTTTCCATGGACATTAGTAGCTATTATCAGGTAAAGGTCCTATGAGAATCTGGTACAAGAAAAAAAAAAAATTCCTACTTGACATGAATAATTTTAGGCCTCATGTATTTAACAAGGCAATCAGGTTGAAGTCACTGGGTAGAAACACTAGCAACACTGTGATCTTCAGAAAAAAACATTTTTCTCTAGAATTGTGCCCTGGAATCTTTAGACTTGATTAGTTTATTTCAAGGAAGGATTTGAGGGGGAAAAAATATCTCATTTGCCTGGCAGCATATCATTCCTGGGGGAACACATGTTTACATTTTGCTGAATTAGACAACTCCACAGCAGTTATTGGAGAACTAACGATATATTAATATTGAAATGTAGGCAACCACATGTTGATAATGAGCCCACTTTGTGTCTTGGCTTGCGGAAAAGAATGTGAAAATGCCTTATTCTGTATTATTTTTTCCTTCTGACAGTACTGATACACTGCCGCAGGCAGTCTAAAAATAAT
The DNA here is from genome assembly GCF_008728515.1 of Papio anubis. NCBI lineage: Eukaryota > Metazoa > Chordata > Mammalia > Primates > Cercopithecidae > Papio > Papio anubis. The sequence continues at coordinate 149,333,861 of NC_044982.1, forward strand.
AGCATGAGGTTAACTGTCAATTGCAGGTATATTTACACTGCTGTTCTGATACTAGCATGCTGCTTAAAAAATACTACTGGAGGTGATACAGTATGTATTCAAATAATTTTTGTATTAGAGGTTAAAAAACTGATAGAAAAGACAAGTATCATTCTTTTAAATGATCAATAGAAATATCTGTGGTTATTTTAATATCTGCTACAAATAAACTAAGATTTTTTCAAAATCTGTGCCCTATGGATTAAGAGCAAGAGATTCCATGAGAATGGTGTCATCAAATGTGCCTCCTTACACACACACACACACACACACCCTCTACAGGCGCATCCACACAGCTGTGTGTGCACACACACCAAACAGTTTAAGTCATGATTTGGAAACCCCCTGAATCTCTAAGGAAGCCTCTTGTCTCTGGGGCATTGAGTCTACCTCTGACATCAATATTGATGACTTTTCTGGACCATTATATTGTTTTGTCTTTGGATATATTTGCTTGTAGGCATCATTCTTTTATTCAAAAATTATTATTGATTAATGTGCTGAATTTTTTCACCATCAAGATCCACTTTCCACCCCCGTGTTCTTCCTATTGACTGCATTAACGGGCTTGCTGGCCTCTACTTGGATTCAATCAATGAAAGCTACCAGCAGAATATTGGAGTGACTTTGAAGTATGTATTTCTCTGCAGCCATCCGCCATAGGGCTGCAGGCCTGTTCCTCTAACAAACGCTACCGCTCCTCTCAGGAGCCCTTTCCTAAAGCCACAGTTCCCACTAGGTTTCAGGTAGGTCTCCCATTCCCTTCCCACTGGGCAAGATGAGGTAAGAGCTTTCTGCTCTTGCCAGTCTCATATGCCTCATCTCTAGTTTTTTCTCTTAACCTTGAGTAAGTAATTATTTTATTGAACCCTCTTCAGTTACCCTGTTTGGGTATGATTTCTGTTTCTCTTGAGTACCCTGAACTGAAAAAGACACTGTGTACAGGGACTACAATAGCCACTGGATTATAAAAGGTCATAAAACCTAGTATTCTCAAGGAACTGATCATAGATAAGGTGGAGGTACACACAGAGCAGTGCGGAAGCACTGACAAAGGCTATCTAAATCAAGTTGGGAGTGGTGCTAAGGAAAAGTTTTTTTTTTTTGAAAGAGGTGATGCTTGCTGTGAAAACTTTTGTTACTGAAAAATTCAAATACGTAAAAATGGAAAGAATATTGTAATAGTCTTCTCAGCTTCTAAGTAACCATTACTCAGTTTCAGTAATCATTAACTCCATCAACTCAAGGCCAATTTTATTTATCTCATCTACTTCCCCATCTCCTCCCCAGATTTGTTTTGAATTTTTTTGTGGACAGCATATAATTACATGAGTATCTCCAAAATATCAGTAGAGTATCACCATCTTCCAAAAAAGCAATGATTAAAGGTTAATACTATTGAATAGTTAGTGCTCAAAATTATCTAATTATATTATAAATGTTCTTTTTTCCAGTTTATCTGAATTTGAATCAGCTAAGGTCCATCTATTATTATGATTGACCTTTCCTAGTCTATAGGTTGTTTTTCCTTAGAATTTCTTTGTTGGAAAAACCTGGATTATTAACCTATAGAATTTCCATCTGTCTGGATTTTCTTGATTGCATAACATGTTTATCTCTATTTTCTATCACTTGATTGTAAGAACTAGAGTTTAATCTGACCCAGGTTCAACTTTGGTTTTGGTGGGAGGCAAGATTACTTCATAGGTTGGCAGCATGTATTTTTGTCAGAAAAAGTATAATGTTTGGTTGTTTCTCATTTTTTGATGTTAAGAGCCATTGATAATCATTGCCCTTGAGCAATGGTTTTCAAACTTCAGTGTTCATCAGCATCACTTGGAAGACTTGCTAAACCCCAGACTGCTGGGCCCTACCTCAGATTTTCTGATTCAGCAGGTCTGAGGTAAGACAGAGAACTTGCATTCCTTACAACTGCACAGTTGATGTTAGAACTCTACCGGCCCAGTGACCAGATTTTTAGAGTTGCTCCAGTTAGCTTATCAATTCATTAAGGACCATCTCAAACATTTCCCATTCCAATCACAGACCTGGATTCAGCAATTTCTGCATGGATCCCTGTTTCTTTATAGTAGGGTGTTTAGTTTAGAACCCGTATTCTGAAGACTGAAGACACTAATTTCAGCTGGGATATACATTGTTTTGAGACATTATGGAGGGTCAAATTGGGGAAAAAACAAATCGTGACTTTGTATTGACAGTTCCAATCAAAATTTAAGACTACAGTTCAAGACTGCTTAACCTTATCTGCGTTACAATAGTGTTTCTTTCTCTCACTGTGAAAGATCCCTGCTTTTAATAACACAAACATAATTCTCATTTGTTTATCCCATAATAATCACACAACAACCTAAGAATAACATTACCAACATGTCCACTAACTATATGATTCCTCAAAATAGTCTAATCTTAGTGGGTGTTTTTGTTTGCTTATCCTCTTTTATTCTACTTTTAATCCTTAGGGCATATCTTAGGAATGTGCAATCAAATTACCATGTTTTAAACTCACTTGAATTAGTTCCTTTCTGTATAGTTATGCCCCCACTGTTTATACAGTTGAGTCATTTTTATACTTTTATTTTTAATTTTTAGAGATTATATTTTATAAATTAAGCTTGCTTTGAAATTATGAAAAATATTTACAAGGGTCCAAAAGTAAATTGTTATTTATTTATTTATTTATTATTAAGGACAGTGTCTTGCTCTGTCACCCAGGCTGGAGTGCAGTGGCATGATGATAGCTCACAGCAGTGTTGAACTCCTGGCCTCAAGTGATCCTCCCTCGTTAGCCTCACAAAACACTGGGATTACAAGGCATGAGCCATTATGCCCACCTCAAAAGCAAAGTTTTGAAGCAAGTTATAATAAAAGAAGCTTAGCTTTTATTTCTGGTTATTTCACTCTAACTCTTCTCTTTCCCCACAGGTAAATTTAAAAGTTTTAAAAAATATCTTCTGGCATTTAGGAAGGTTTGCATTTTTTGTTTTAATAATTACTTTTGTATTTATTTTAACAAATCCTTTGTAATAGTAATATCCATCCCTCCCTTTCTGCCTAGCGATTATTGTTTCCTGCTATGAGCACTAATGCAACCAACTAGTGACCTCTTTCTCTTTCTTTCTTCCCTCAAATCCAGCATTTGTTGATGTGATATCCTTGTAGACCTAATGAATACATATGAAATAATAAATGAGTTTATTGTACTTATCTATATTTGATTCTTGTACTGTATCTACATTATTAGGGCACACAGACATTTTATTGTTATAATCATCAGTGCTGATTCTATAGAAAAAATATATTTAGAACTGCCTCTTGTCCTTATGTCAAAGGCTCTTAAGCCATTTTCATTGTATGAAGCTCATTCTCTAATGGATTATTCAGGAAGGGTTTAAGGGAATAATATTCTCTGAATAAACACACACACACACACACACGTATGTTCATGTATGTATCTCCAGTCAGTTAGTAGAATATTTCTTAATGTTGGCATTATAGATTTAATTCCCAGCTAAATGGTATACCCTTTCAATGTTTAGTTTTAAGACTTTTTTTAATCATTGTACAAGATTTTCCTGAGTTGTAGTTTTAATATTTATTCTGTCCATTGCTTTGATTTTCCTCTTCAGAGACTACTAGTATATTTATGTTGAATCTCTTTTGCTTTTCTTCTATATTCATCACTTACTCTCAAATGCTTTTTAGCAGTCTTTCAACATTCTGTTATCTAAAAACCTTCCTCTTTTCCATATTCTATTTCTCTTAAGGTATATTTTGTTGTGTTTATTTACTTTTGTGTTTTTTCCTAACTTTAGAGGTAGTTATTTTTTCTTTTATTTCTAATTCTTTCACCTCTCTTTTTAAATCTTTTTCTTCAATCATCTCACTTCTGAGTTTTTAAATTCTGATATATGTTGTTCTTTATAGATTCTAGAATTCTCTTATTTTTAGCCCATTTTGAAACATTAGGTTCTTCATCTGTTTTGTGGGCATGATTTTCTGGTGCGCTTTCCTTATTTGAGAGATTTTTTTTCACTATTTTATACTAGTTTTATGCAGGATCCTGTGGCATTCTTTTGCTGCTCTTCATTGTTAAGTAAAATGACTTTTTATGTACTTTTAGAAGAGAAGATAGATCAAAATAGCTACCTCTTAGAGCCTCCTCTGCTACTCTTCTCATTTTATCTTCACCTTGTATTTCTTTACTCTTACAGTCCCTGTTCTGCTCTCTGTGGCTTTTAGAATACCAGCAGTTACTCCTTAGGGCTAAGATCCGTAATGTAAGGGTTGATTTGTCTGTCACTTTTGAGTTTATAGGCCCCAGACCCCAAAACTCTCTGGGACCATCAGATCATTCTTTAGGCCACTTGCACTTACCCTCATTACTCTAAAAGTGGAACTTTCAAAATCCTCTCCCATTGTCTCCTGTTGTTCTCAGAAAAGCCCACTGTGCTTTCTAGGGGTGCCTGATAGTTGGGGGTTTCCAGCTCTCAGGGTCATCAGCAGTCCCTTTGTCTTTCCTCTGATTTCAGCCAGACTGTTTTGATACTGTGTAGGTCTTGGAGTTTCTCCTAACTTAGCCCCACCACATTCTATTTTGGAGTTATATTTGTGATCTAGACTTACTGCAGATAGAGTCTATGAGGTCTTGTTTTTCCTACTATAGTTCCTCTGACTATCTTAATAGGAGGATTCAGGGAGTTTCCAGGTATTCCAGAACACTTCTGGAACTGATTCTTGGCAAGTTAGCTGGGTGTATAGGAGGGAGGGCTAGGAAGGAGAGCAAAGAAGGGAAAGGGGAGAGTTTCTGAATAAAAATCGCACATGAGAAGGTAGGAAGGTATAAAACACCATGATGCAATAGTAGAGCTGTATTCTGTTTCAGTACCAGTAAAAGGTTTGTGTGAGGTAATGGAAGGAATGAATTACTGAGACAGAGGGGATATGACCACAGTAAGCTATGTGTGCTAACCTGGGAAGCCTGAACTTTAACACTATAGGGAGCTGATGAAGGAGGCAAAGCAAAGTGACATTAGATTAATAACTTAGAGAAGTTTCCTTGGCAGCAGTGTAGAGAATGGCCTGGAAGTAGTCCTAGGGCTAAACAGGAACCCTCTCTCCTGCCCATGTTAGGAAACTAGTAAAGTGAGATGTGATGAGGGACTAAACCACGGCAGTGGTGGATGAAAAGAATTGCTGTTTGTTATGTTAAATCTACAGGGTATGGTAAATGGTTGGATATGAAGGTACAAGTTTGGATGTGCAGGATAAACCTAAAATGAGTCTTACATTTCTGGGCAATATCTTGGTTCCTAATATACCATTCTACTTCTTGCATCTCTTATTCTTGTAGGGTTGTTCTGATACTTCTGAAAATGGTAATTTTGGAGATGCTTGTTTTTCTGATTTTTACCCGGTGAGCTTAGTGATATAAAGCATTCTGTATAAGACTTGTTTCAAACTTCTATAAAATAGTCTGTAATCTACAAAGTAATACAAAGAAGACACAGGATTTTTTTTCCTTAACACATGTCTGAACTGGCTATCTCCCTTTCAGAATTTGGTGACAATATTTATATTTATATTAGCATTCCAGTTTTCTTCTTTGAGACAAGGGGAAAATAGGATAGAAGAGGAAAAAGTCAGAAAGTTGAAAAGGGTATTCCAAACTAGATGGTGACATCACAGAAACTAGGTAATGGAAATGAGGGCACAGGGAAACAACTGGAGCTGTACTTCTATCCCTTCAATGTATCTCAGGAAAAATCCTACAGACCTGCTACTTAAAGTATGGTCTGCGGCAGCGGCAAAGGCATCACCAGGAAGCTTGTTGAAAATGCAGACTCTCAGGTTGCACCTCAGACCTACTGAATCAATATCTACACTTTAAAAAGATCCCCAGGTGATTTATTTGAACATTAAAATTTAACATCACTGCTTTAGACCATGTGAGGTGGTAAACTTTTTGTTAGTCTACCTTGACTCTCTGAAAATAGCGAGAGTCTTTATTATGGCAAAGCATTCATTTAGTGAATATTCTTCAGGAACTTGGAAGAGCGAATGTAAGGAGGGTGTATAAAGAAGCAGTTTAGGATTTGTGTTTGGTAGAGAGTCAGTTTACTTAGGTTCAACATCTGGATTCACAACTAATTCATTATGTGACTCTGGAAAAGAGACTTAATCTTTCTGCAGATTGGTATCCTTACTTAGAAATTTAATTAAGAGTGCTTACTTCCTAAGATTACTGTGAGATCAAAGGAAATAGTATATATAAAGTGGTTAGCACATTTGCTGGTGCACAAGAAATGTGTCGTTGTCTATCATTATTAAAAACATAATAGCTTTTAAATGTCTTACATCTTGGATGTGTATAATACTTTATTGGAAATAACAATATTGTGCAGGGACCCCATTTTTTTCAAATATACTACATTGTCAGTGAATATGGCACTTTACATACACCTGAAAATACTTCTCAGAGAAAGGTAAATCTTCAATATGATGGTTATATGTATTTGTATTATATGATTTCCTGGAAAAGGCGAAATATCAACCTTAGAACTTACAAATACTTTAAACCTGTCTAGGTGAGCTAAACAAAAAACAGTACTTACTTTTTTAAAAAGAATCTTGAACTTCAGAAAGCTTGAGTCAGTCTTCATATTTCTATTCAGTCTGTTTTATATGTTTTTGGTATCTACATGCTGATAAAATCTTGGTGAAATTTTACTTTTGATGCTTCATGATTCAGCCATTGTTAATGTCTTGAGACATTCTGAGCCAGTCATGTCAGAAATCAGCAACAACCATTGCATCTAACCACAAACTAAGGAACAAAGGCAGAACGCTAGACACAAAACCTTAAGTTTTTATATGCCTCGGGAACCTACCTGATTTATTCTATTTTCACTCACACATTTTAATAGCCATGTTCATCCCTAGCAAGCATTTTTAGCTAGAGAGGCCCATACTATGGAGGGTAGAATGAGGTCGGAGGAATAAGCCCCAGATTGTATTTATTTCTTATTACAGAGCTCAGCATTTTTATGTTCTCTCATCAACAAAAAGACTCCCCCCTATACACCCTTGGTGTTTTCTATTTATGTTCACCTGCTACTCAATTAGCACCCCATCAAAACCCTCGCTTGCAGGGAGTTTATTGCAGACCACTGCACTGCAGCCCTTAACCCTCTGTCTCACCTACATTACACATAGAGCTAAAAACAGTCCCCTGACTGTGCTTAGAAAACATGTCTTTTTATTTGGTGTTCGTGTAAGGTTTTCCTTGTGTGCATTACCCTGAGTGTTCATAAAGTTATAACTGTATCTACATGTGTTTGACATTTATTACCTTCCATAGGACTGTAAAGCGCACTTTTCTCTTTTAACGGCATCTGCTGACATGTTGCATAAAATAAACTTTAAATATTATCTATAAATTAATTAGCATTTTCTCTCTATTAGGGAAAGCGGATGAAGACTGACTAACACTGTTTTAGTATACTCAGAGGTTTTAATTGGATTCTGTGTAAAACACAGTGGAATTATTCTTATGTAGTTTTATTTTTTTATTTTGTTATATTTATATATTTGTATGAGACATGCAATCTATTTTCATTTGTAGAATAAGGAAATACAGTAAAGTTTCAGAAAGAAAACTAGCACCTTCCCCTTTAAAATTATTTCACTGGTTTCATAAACTCTATTACTATTTTATTTTTCTTAAATGTGTAAATAACTATTATTTTATTTAAATTTTGATTTATAAATATGTTTATTAATTTAAGTATTTTCTATATACAGTACTCTATATCAATGTATTTTTATACAAAATTTGGTATTGGGTTTATAATTTTTGCGTTGTTTTTTATCCTATCTTTATTACTTAGTATTGCATAATTATCATGTCCCATGTTATCATATACTTTTCTTGATTTGGATTTTTAATACTATCTACAGTCATTTATCTTATGAAGATGCCATTATTTTATTATTTAGATGAGTTCAAAATTTTGCTGTTATAAATGACATTGAGCTGAACATCCTTGTATGTAAAGTTATGTCGGCATTTCTGATTATTTCTTCAAGTGAAATTCCTAGAAGTGGAAACACTGTTTAAAGCTTCTGAACAGCAAAGGAAATAATCAACAAGATGAAGCAGCAGGATATAGAGTAGCAGGAAATATTTGCAAATCATGCATCTGTTAAGGAATTAATATCCAAAACTTACAAAGAACTTACACAACTCTATAGTGGAAAAGCCAATAATCGAACTAAAAAAAAAATGGGCAAAAGATCTAACTAGACATTTCTCCAAAGAAGACGTAAAAATGGCCAACAAGTGTATGAGCATCTCGCTCAACGTCATTGATCATCAGTGAAATGCAAATGAAAACCACTGTGAGATACCAACTTACACCTGTTAGGAAGGCTATCATCAAAAAGTCAAAAGATAACAAATGTCAGCAGGGGTATGGAGAAGAGGGCACTCTTGTACATTGCTGGTGGGACTGTAAATTGGTACAGTCGTTATGAAAACAATATTTCCATACTGTTTCTAAAGAAATTAAAAATAAACTAAAACTAGAGGTATGACCTAGCAATCCTTATTCTGGGCATATACCCAGAGGAAATAAAATCATCACTTTGTAAAGATACCTGCACTCCCATGTTCATTGCAGCATTATTCACAACAGCTCAGATATGGAAATGACCTAAGTGTCCATAGACAAATTAATGAATAAAGAAACTGTGGTGCATGTACACAATGGAATAATATTCAGCTTTAAAAAAGAACAAAATTTTTTCTATTTCCCACAATGTGAATGAGCCTGGAGGATATTTTGCTGAGTGAAATAAGGCATACATAGAAAAACGTATTGCATGATGTCTCTTACACATGGAATCTAATAATAATAAATCATATATAGAGATAGAGGACAAAACAGTGATTAACAGAGGCATGGCAGTGGGAGGTAGGGAGATGAGGATATGTAGGTCAGAAAATACAAAGCAACAGATGGTAGGATAAACAAGCCTAGACATCTAATGTACAACATGATAACTATAGGTCATAAAGGTATGTATATGGGATTCATGCAAAATGAGTAGGGTTTTGGCAATTCTTGCTACTAAAAAAATGGATAACTATGTGAGACAATGGATGTTAATTTGTTTCACTATAGTAACCTTTTCACTATCTATATATATACCATAACATCATGTTGTATACTTTAAATATGCGCAAGAAAATTTATCTTAAAAAATTTTAAAGATTTCAAAGACTCTTAAAACCCTTTACTGGAATGCTTTCCTGAAAGGTTGTAAAATTTTGTATGTCCACATTGTGCCCTAATCGAATTTGGATATTTTAAAATCATGCTCGACTTATTAGTTGATTATTGCTGTTAAGTAGCCATTTATTTAATTAGTAGTTAGATTGAACATATAAAACTATTGCTATGTTGTGTCATCATTAATCTTCATAGAACTACTGGTAAAGTTCCTGAGCTCTAAAGATAGATGAATTTTAGTTCAAATCCAGACTTAATCACTGGTTTGGGAAAAGGTAAATTTCATGTCTAAAGCTCAGTTTCCTCAAATGTAGATGGTGATGATATTAGCATCTATTTTACAGAATTGATGTGAGGATTAACAAAATAAGCATTCTTGTACATAGCCTGGTATTTGACATCCTCAATACATATTAAATGCTTAACACATATTAAATGTGTTCTTATCTGAATTGGTTTTCATTACTTTCATCTACTTTTTTAAACTGGTAGTTAATATAAAAAAGTTCTTCAAAACTAGTAGAAAAGACAGTATTTTCTATCATTGACTGCTATATAATTGATTTTGCTATATTTTGACCTAAAATTAGATTATAATTTTTATTTCAGCCATATCTCCAGCACCCAGAGCAATGTCTGGAAAATAGGGGCACAGAGTAGAGATTTTTTTGAATGAATGTATTCTTTTTCAAAATTTTCTTGGCTATTTTTGAACATTTCTCTGTAACTAAATCTTAGAATCAGTTTACGAAATTCTCTAAAACATTCTGTTGGAATTCCAGTTGCAAAAGCATTGGATTTATTTGCGGGGGGGAACTGAAATATTTATAAAATTAGATGTTCTCATCCAGAAACATGGCACTTCTTTCCATTTAGTAGGGTCTTCTTTTAAATTATTTTATAAAGTTTTATACTTACTATTATGTGGGACTTGACCATTTCTTGCTAGATTCATGTGAGGTTTATTGTGTTGGTTATTGTTTTATCAGTGAATTTGGTGTTTAAAAAATTTTGATTACATTTTCTAATTGGTAATTGTTCTGAAGAGAACTACTGAGTTTTTACATGTAAATATTTTATTAATCCAATGTACTGATTCTAGTCCTTCTAGTTGTAGTAGTAGTTCAGTTAATTCTCTTAGCTATTCACATCATTTACCAAAGATGCTTGTTTTTTCTTCTTTTTCTGTATCTATTATTTATATTATTTTCAGATCTTTTTAGCTACAATTGCAAGAACAATACTGAATAGTAGTGGTAATAGCAGAATTCCTTGCACCAAAATCTGGCTTTAATGAGAAGGCTTTTAATTCACAATTAAGTGTACTACTTGCTGTGAGTTTCTGCATGATTTCTGCATAATATTCTAACATTTAAAGGGAAATTCTTTTTAAGTCTACCTTGATAAGAGCTTTTTGTCAGAAATAGATGTTCAATTTTATTGAGTTTTTCCACCATCTATTAATGTGTTTTTTTTTCTTTTGCCTTTAAACACCTATTCAAATGTATCACACGATTTTTAGATACTTAGCCAATCTTGTATTTCAAAAGATAAATTCTTCTGGGCCATCATGTATTCTTTTTACTACAATTAGTTAAATTCAACTTATTAACATATAATTTAGGATTTTTACATCTGTCAAGTGAAATTGACCAGTAGGTGGTCATTTTGTTGTGATATCCTTTTCTGATGTCCTAAAGAAGTTTACTGACTGTATTCAATTTACACCACAGTTAAAGGAACTCAAAGACTCCATTAGTTCCATAGCAAGAGTTGTTAACCAGGCTGAGTTGGCTGAAATGACAGAAATAGAATTCAGAATATGCATAGAAACAAAGGTAATTGAGATTTAGGAGATCATCAAAAAACAATCCAAGGAATGTAGGGATCACAAAAAAAAGATACAGGTGCTGATAGATGAAATAACCAGCATTAAAAAGGATGAAATTGAGCTAGTAGAGTTGAAAAATGCACAACAAGAATTTCATAATGAATCCCAAATATTAACGGCAGAATAGACCAAGCTGAGGAAAGAATTTCAGAGCTTGAAGACTAGTTCTCTAAAATAAGACAGAAAAAAACAAAGAAAAAAGATGAAGAGGAATAAATGAAACCTCTGAGAAAAATGGAATTATGTAAAAAGACCAAATCTGCAACTCATTGGTGTCCCTGAAAGAGGGAGAAAGGAAACAACTTGAAAAATATATTTCAGGATATCATCCATTAAAATCTTCCCAGTCTTGCTAGAGAGGCCAACATTTAAACTCAGGACATCTAGAGAACTCCTGCATGATACTAAACAATAAGATCATCCCCAAGACAATACAAATCAGATTCCAAGGTTGAAATGAAATAAAAAATGTTAAAGAGTATTTGACAGCGAGAGAGAAAGAACAGGTCACCTACAAAGAGAATCCCATGAGGACCTTTTCTCTGTAGCAGAAACCCTACAAGCTGGAAGAGACTGTGGAACAATATTCAACATGCTTAAAGGAAAGAATTTTCAACCTAGAATTTCGTATCCAGCCAAGTTAAGCTTCATAAAGGAAAAAAAAATAAGATCCTTTCCAGACAAACAAATGCTAATGGAATTCATTACCGCTAGATCTGCCTTTGAAGAGGGCAGATCTCCTTACAGGAGCACTAAGTATAGAAAGAAATTACCATTACCAGCCACTACAAAAAAAAAGTATGCAGATTAGTGGCACAGTAAAGCAGCCACACAAGCAATTATAATGTTGCATAATAACCAGCTAACAACATGATGACAGGATCAAATCCCATTTCAGTACTAAACTTGAATGTAAATAGGTGAAATGCTCCAATTAAAAGTCACAGAGTGGGAAGCTGGATAAAGAAGCAGGGCTAAATGTTGTGCTGTCTTCAAGAGACCTACCTCACATGCAATAGTATCTATAGGCTCAAAGTAAAAGGATAGAGAAAAATCTACCAAGCAAATGGGAAACAGAAAAAGCAGCAATTGCAATCCTAATTTCAGACAAAACAGACATTAAACCAACAAAGAGAAAAAAGGACAAAGAAGGGCATTAATATTAAAGGGTTCAATTTGACAAGAAGACCTAACTATGCTAAATATATATTCACCCAACACAGGAGGACCCAGATTCATATAGCAAGTTCTTAGAGATCTACAAGGAAACTTAGGTTCCCACACAATAATAGTGAAAAACTTCAACACTGCACTGAGTATTCGATCATTAAGGCAGAAAATTAACAAAGATATTTAGAACCTGAACTCAACACTTGATCAAATGGACCTAAAAGATATCTTCAGAACTCTCCATCCAAAAACAACAGAATATACATTCTTCTCATTGCCACATGTCATATACTCTAAAATTGACCACATAATTGGACACAAAACAATCCTCAGCAAATTAAAAAAATCATACCAACAACACTGTTGGACCACAATGCAATAAAAATATAAAATATGAGGAAAATCACTCAAAACCATACAATTACATGGAAATTAAACAATATGCTTCTAAATGACTTTTGGGTGAATAATGAAATTGAGGCCAAAATCAAGAATTTCTTTTAAATTAATGAGAACAAAGATACAACATACCAGCATCTCTAGGACACAGCTAAGGCAGTTTTAAGAGGGAAATTTATAGCACTAAAACATCAACATCAAAAAATTAGAAATCTCTTAAATTAACAATGTAACGTAACAACTAGAAAAACTAGAGAAAAGCAAACCAAATTCCAAAGTTAGCAGAAGACAAGAAATAATCAAAATCAAAGCTGAACTGAAGGAGATTAAGACATGGAAAACCCTATGAAAGATCAATGAATCCAGGAGTTGGTTCTTTGAAAAAATTAGTAAGATAGACCAGTAGCTAGGCTAAAAAAGAAGAAAAGAGAGAAGATCCAAATAAACACAATTAGAAATCACGAAGGGGATATTACCACTGACTCCACAGAAATACAAATTACCATCAAAGACTACTTGGAACACCTCTAGCTCACAAACTAGAAAATCTCGAAGAGATGGGTAAATTCCTGGATGAATACATCCTCCTAAGACTAAACCAGGAAGATTCTCAGACAGATTCATTGCCAAATTCTACCAGATGTACAAAGAATAGCTGGTACCATTCCTATTGAAACTATTTCAAAAAAATGAGGAGGAGGGACTCCTCCCCAGCTTATTCTGTGAGGCCAGCATTATCCTGATATCAAAACCTGGTACAGAGACACAACAAAGAATAAAAACTTCAGGCCAATATCTTTGATGCAATAGTCCTTATTGCAAAAGTCCTCGACAAAATACTAGCAAACCAAATCCAGCAGCACATCAAAAAGCTAATCGACTACAATTAAGCAGACTTTATCCCTGAAATGCAAGATTGGTTCAACAAATGCAAATCAATAAATGTGATTCATCATATAAACAGAACTGAGTTCAAAAACCACATGATTATCTCAATAGGTACAGAAAATGCTTTCAATAATATTCCACATGGCCTTACGTTAAGAACTCTCAATAAACTAGGCATTGAAAGAACAAACTTCAAAACAGTAAGAGCAATCCATGACAAACTCACAGCCAACAGCATAGTGAATGGGAAAAAGCTGGAAACAGGCACCAAGATAAGGATGCTCTTTCTCCCCACTTCTGTTCAACATAGTTTTGAAAGTTCTGGCCAGAGAAATCAGGCAAGAAAAAAAATAATAAAGAAAATCCAAATAGAGAGGAAGTCAAACTGTTCCTGTTTGCAGATGATATACTTCTATGTCTAGAAAACTGTAGTCTCTGCACAAAAGCTCCTTAAGCTGATAAACAACTTCAGCAAAGTTTCAGGATACAAAATCAATGCACAAAAATTAATAGCATTTCTACCAACAATATCTAAGCCAAAAGCTAAATCAGGAAGAGAATCCCATTCACAGTTGCCACAGAAAGAATAAAATATCTAGGAATACAGCTTACCAGGGAGGTGAAAGATCTCTACAGTGAGAATCACAAAACACTGCTCAAAGAAATCAAAGATAACACAAACAAATGGAAAACATTTTATGCTCATGGATAAGAGGTAATTAATATTATTAAAATGGCCACACTGCCTGCCCAAAGATAATTAAAGATTAAATGTTATTCCTATCACACTTCCAATAGTATTCTGTACAGAACTAGAAAAAAAATCATTCCAAAATTCATATGGAAACAAATAAAAGGTCAAATAGCCAAGACAATCCTATACAAAAAGAACGAATCTGGAGACATCATGTTACCTGACTTCAAATTACACTACAGGGCTACAGTAACCAAAATGTATGCTACTGGCACAAAAAAAGACACGTAGACCAATGGAGGAGAATAGAGAGCCCAGAAATAATGCTGCACACCTCCAACCATCTAATCTTTGACACAGCTTACAAAAACAACTAGTGGGAAAGGACTCTGTATTTAATGAATAATGCTGGGATAACTGGCTGGCCATATGCAAAAGATTGAAACTAGGACCCTTCTTTACACTATATTAAAAAAAACTCAATCAAGATGGATTAGAGATTTAAATGTAAAACCCAAAACTATGAAAACCCTGGAATATAACCTAGGAAAAATCATTCTGGAAATAGGAACTGGGAAAGATTTCAAAGATGCCAAAGGCAATTCCAACAAAACAAAAATTGACAAATGAGACCTAATGAAACCAAAGAGTTCTGACAGGAAAAGAAACTATCAACAGAGTAAACAGGCAACCTACAGAAAGGGAGACTATGTTTTTTTTTTATTTGCAAACTATGCTTCTGACAAAGACCTAACATTAAGAATCTATAAGGAATTTACATTACAAGCAAAAAAACATTAAAATGTGGGCAAAGGACATGAACAGACACATTTCAAAACAAGATATACATGCAGCCAACACACATATGAAAAAATGCTCAACATCATTAATCATTAGAGAAATGCAAATCAAAACCATTATTAGATGCTATCTTACACAGTCAAAATGGCTATTATTTAAAACATCAAAAAATAACAAATTCTGGCAGGCCAGGTGCAGTGGCTCACGCCTGTAATCCCAGCACTTTAGTGATCATGAGATCAGGAGATCAAGACCATCCAGGCCAACATGGTGAAACCCCGTCTCTACTAAAATACAAAAATTAGCTGGGCATGGTGGCTTGTGCCTGTAGTCTGAGCTATTCAGGAGGCTGAGGCAGGACAATCGCTTGAATCCAGGAGGTGGAAGTTACAGTGAGCCAAGATTGCGCCGCTGCACTCCAGCCTGGGCGACAGAGTGAAATTCCGTCTCAGAAACAAAAACAAAAAAACAAAACAAAACAAAAAACAGATATTGACAAGGTTGCAGAGAAAAGGAAATGTAAATTAGTTCAGCCATTGTGGAAAGCAGTGTAGTCATTCCTGAAAGAACTAAAAGTAGAATTACCATTTGACCCAGCAGTCCCATTATTGGGTATAAACCTAAAGGAATGTAAATTATTCTACCGTAAAGACACATGCACACGTATACTTATTGTGGCACTTTTCACAATAGCAAACACATAGAATCAATCTAAATGTCCATAAATGGTACACTGGATAAAGAAAATGTGGTACATATACATCATGGAATGTTATGCAGCCATACAAAGAATGAGATCATGTCCTTTGCAACAACATGGATGGAGCTGGAGGCCATTATCTTTAGCAAACCAGTGCCAGAACAGAAAACCAGATACTGCATGTTCTCATTTATAAGTGGGAGCTAAATAATGGGAACATACGGACACAAAGGGGAACAACAAACACTCAGGCCTACTAGAGGGCGGAAGGTGGGAGGAAGGAAAGGATTTTTCAAAATGACTGTTGTGTACTATGCTTATACCTGGGTGACAAAATAATCTGTACTCCAAGCCCCCATGACACGAGTTTACCTAGGTAACAAGCCTGCATGTGTACCTGTAAACGTAAAATAAAAGTTAAAATAAAAATAAAAAGCAACACCCCCCTGCAACCAAGTTAAGCTTTATTAAATAGCTAAAAAAAAAAAAAAAAAATCGGCCTGGAGCAGTGGCTCACTGTAATTCCAGCACTTTGGAGGGCCGAGTCTGGCAGATCACAAGGTCAGGAGTTCAAGTCCAGCCTAGCCAATATGGTGAAACCCCATCTCTACTAAAAATACAAAAAATAGCCGGGCATGGGGCCGACACCTGTAGTCCCAGCTACTCGGGAGGCTGAGGCAGGAGAATCGCTTGCACCCAGGGGGCAGAGGTTGCAGTGAGCCAAGATCGCACCACTGCACTCCAGCCTGGATGAAAGAGCAAGACTCCGTCTGAAAACAACAACAACAACAACAACAACAACAAATTCCATTGTAAATGGGTAGCTGGGAGTTCTTTTCTTTTAGATCCAACTTCTTTCCTTGTTCATAACCCCCTCGAAATTCTTTTATTCCTATCCCCAAAATCTAAGCACCATTTGAGGAGTACAGAGGGGTTATTATATCTTGAAATTCTCTTAAGTACATGCTTTAGAATGAAATATCTACAATGTAAAGAAATATTTCTTTTTATAATATTAACTAGTTCTTACAAGATAATTTTAATGCATAATTATGCTAATTTAGTCTATATATTCTCTCTCTGTGTACATCCCTATCTATAGCTCTATCTTTATATCTAATCAAGGATTTCATCCAAAAATTTGGAAAGGAGGAAGAAGATAAGCAAAAAGGAGAATGGGAAGGAAGAAAACCTTCACCCCCTGATGCTTACCAACTTTTGATCTACTTCATTTCTTGATTGCTAATGAGGTATACATCCCACAGCACTGTGGATTTACCATATGTCTTCTTGAATCTCAATTTTTTCCCTTTATATAATTCAACACTATATTTTTAGATTGTCCTTGGTAGAGTGTATATTTTATCAATGTGAAATTCCTCTGATACAGTTTTTCAAACTTTTTACCTAATATGCTATTTTTCTGGGTACTGTTTGTTTTAATGAGTATGTAGTAGTCATATTTATATTGGATAATTATACATATTTACCCTGATAATTATTTGGTTTTCTATTTGTACTTTTTTTTTCTTTTGATTTTTTTTAGGGGATTGATTGAATTTGTTATTTTATTTCTTCCTTCTTGTTGGTTGGCAGTCATATATTTTCTCTATTTTTTTTATAATGGTTATTCTTACATCCTAAACCATACTTTTACACTTATGTTTTTCTATTAAAGTCTAAATAGAACAACTGTACATAGCTTCCCCCAAAGACAGAAATATTATGTATGTCCATTTTCCTCCTTTTTGCTTCCCCAACTCCACCACAGCTAACTCTCTTAATACAATCATCTGGAATTACATTGTTACATTTTTAAATCTCTAAATTTTATGTTTGTATTTATTTAGTCTTAACTATTTAGAATATTTATTTAGTCTTAACTGTTATATTTCAGACTTTCTTCTATCTCACATCTTCATTTTCTGAATGTTTACGTGCTTCCAAACTATATTTATTTTTCTAGTTGTATTGAGGTATAATTTATAAATAAAAATTGTATCTCTCTAAGATATACAACATAATGGTTTGCTATGTGTGTACATTGTAAGATGATTATCACAACCAACTTAAGTAGCACATCATTACCTCACATCATTTTTTGTGTGTGGTACAATCACTTAAGATTTACTTTCTTAACAAATTTAAAGTATATGATACACTATTATTAACTATACATACCACACTATACACTAGATCATCAGAACTCATTCATCTTATCACTGAAAGTTTGTATACCTTGACTATTATATCCCTATTTCCTCCACCACTCATTCCCTGGCATCCACCATTCTAATCTCTGTTTCTGTGAGATCAACTATTTTAAATTCCACATAAAAGTGATATTATACAGTATTTGGCTTTCTGTGTCTGGGTTATTTAACTTAGCATGTCTTCCAGGTTCATCTGTGTTGTTGCAAATGGCAGGATTTTTTTCTGCTTATGGCTGTATAATATTCCATTGTGTGTGGGTGTGTATGTGTAGACACACACCCCCTCCCTTCACATTTTCTTTATCCATTCATCTGTCAACAGACACTTAGGTTGTTTCAATATTTTGGCTATTATTAATAATACTGCAATAAACATGAGAGTGCAGATATCTCTTCAAGGTACTGATTTCATATTTGTTGGATATATACCAAGCAATGAGATTGTTAGATCATGTGGTAGTTCCATTTTTAATTATTTTAGGAACTTCATACTGTTTTCTATAAGGCTGTACCAATTAACATTTCTAGCAATAATGTACAAGGGTTTCGTTTTCTCTGCAATCTCATCAACACTTATTATCTTTCATCTTTTTGATAACAGCCATTCTAATAGGCAGGAGGTGATATTTCATTATGGTTTTCATTTGCATTTGCATTTTCCTGATGATTGGTGATGTTGAGCATCTTTTTATATACTTGTCATTTGTATACCTTTTTTGGGAAAATGTCTATTTAGGTCATTTGCCTATGTTTTACTTGGGCTATCTGTTTTGTTTGTTTGTTTGTTTGTTATTGAGTTGTATGAGTTTCTTACATATTTTAGATATTAACCTTTTATCATATGGTGTTTTAGTCTGTTTTGTGTTCCTATTACAAAATACAACCAACTGGGTAATTTATAATGAACAGGAGTGTATGGACTTACAGTTTTGAAGGCTGAGAAGTTCAACATTGAGGTACCTGCATCTATTAGGCCCTTTGTGCTGCATCATAACATGGGGGAGGGCATCACATGGCAGAAGGATAAAGAGAGGACAAGAAAGAGACAAAAGTGGGATGAACTTGTGCTTTTATAAAGAACCCACTCCTTGATAACA
Source organism: Papio anubis (assembly GCF_008728515.1). Classification (NCBI taxonomy): domain Eukaryota; kingdom Metazoa; phylum Chordata; class Mammalia; order Primates; family Cercopithecidae; genus Papio; species Papio anubis. The sequence goes on from NC_044982.1 coordinate 149,353,064, forward strand.
GCATTAATGCATTCATGAGGGTGGAGCCCTCATTACCTCAACATCTCTTTAAAGCCTCACCTTTCAACACTTCCACATTGGGGATCAAATTTCCAACACATGAACTTTGAAGGGCACATTCAGACAATAGCATATGATTTGCAAATATTTTCTCCCATTCTGTAGGTGGCCTTTTCATTTTATTGTTGGTTTCCTTTGCTGTGCAGAAACTTTTTAGTTTGATGTAGCCCCAATTGTTTAGTTTTTGCTTTTGTTTCCTATGCTTTTGGTGTTATATACAAAAAATCTTTGCCTAGATCAATGTCAATAAACTTTTCCCCAATGTCTTCTTCTAGGCGTTTTATGATTTCAGATCTTACATTTACATCTTTAATCCATATTAAGTTAGCTTTTGTATATGGTGCATGATAAGAGTCCAATGTCATATCTTTGCATGTAGATATCCAATTTTCCCATTTATTGAAGAGATTGTCCCTTCTACAAGGTGCAATCCTGATACCCTTGTTAAAGACTACTCGACTGTATACACCAGGATTCATATCTAGGCTTTCTATTCTATTCCATTGGTCTACGCATAATCCATCTTTAGTAGAGACAGAGTTTTACTGTGTTAGTCAAGCTGGTCTCAAACTCCTGACCTCAAGTGATCTGCCCGCCTCAGCCTCCCAAAGTGCTGGGATTGCATATGTAAGCCACCATGCCTGGCCTATGTGTCTGCTTTTATACTACTGCCATATTGTTTTGATTACTATAGCTTTGTAGCATAGTTTTAAATCAGGAAGTGTGATGTCTCCAGGTTTTTCCATCTTTCTGAAAATTACTTTGGTCACTTGAGGTCTTTTGTGGTTTTATATGAATTTTAGGATTTTTGTTTTCTATTTGTATGAAATATGCCATTGAAATATTGATGGGGCTACAGTGAATCTGTAGATTGCTTTGAATAGTATGGACATTTTATCAATATTTACAATCCATAAACCTGGACTATCTTTCTATTTATTTGTGTTTTCTTCAATTTCTTTCTCAATGTCTTATAGTTTTTGAGGTACAGATCTTTCACTTCCCTGATTAAATTTATTTCTAAGTATTTAATTGTTGTTTTTGTAAATGGGACTGTTTCAATTTCTTTTTCAAATAGTTAATTGTTTGTGCAAGAAACACAAGTGATTATTGTGTGTTGATGTGCTTTCTGCTACTTTACTGAACTAACTTATTCATCCTAAAAATTTTTAGAGGACTATTTAGAGTTTTCTAAGTATACATCATGTCATCTATAAATAAAGACAATTTAACTTTTTCGTTTCTGATTTGGATACCTTTTTTCCTCTTGACTAATTGCTCTGGATAGAACAGTTCTCTGTTGAATAGAAGTGGTAGAAGCAGGAAGCCTTGTCTAGTTTCTGATTTTAGATGAAACACTTCTTAGTTTTTCCTTATTTAGTATGATGTTAGCTGTAGGGTGGTCATACATGGCCTTTAGTATGTTGAGGTACATTCCTCTGTACTGAATTTATTGAGTTTTTATCAAAAGGATATTGTTTTCAAATGCATTTTGTGCAGCTACTAAAATGATCATGTGATTTTCTCCACTTTGATAATGTGGACTGTTATATTTATTGATTTCTGTCAAACCATCCTTGCATTCAAGAGACAAAGCCCATTTGTTCATGTGTATGATCCTTTTAATGTGTTGTTGAATATGGTTTGCTAATATCTGATTGAGAATTTTTGCACCTATGTTCATCAGGAATATTGGCCAGTAATTTTCTTTTCTTGTAGTGTCTTTATCGGGCTTTAATATTAGAGTAATGCTGACCTCATAAAATGGGTTTCAAAGTATTCCTTCATCTTCAATTCTTTGGAAGAGTTTGAGAAAGAATGGCATTAATTTGTTTTCAATGCTTGGTAAAATTCACCAGTAAAGCCATCTTGTCCTGAGCTCTTCTTTAATGGGAAACTTTTTATTATAGATTCAATCTTCATACTCATTATTGTTTTGTTCAGATTTTCTGTTTCTTCATAATTCAGTCTTTGTAGGTTGTATGTTTCTAGAAATTTATTCATTTCTTATGGGTGATACAATTTGTTGGTGTATAATTGTTCATAGTGATCTCTTATGATCCTTTGTATTTCGGTGGTATCAACTGTAATGTCTTATCTTTCATTTATTATTTTATTTATTTGAGTTCTCTCTCTTATTTTTTTGATTTGTCTAGCTAAAGGTTTGTCCATTTGTTTATCTTTTCAGAAAAACAACTCTTAATTTTGTTGATCATTTCTATTGTATTTAGGATTGTGATCTTTTTCTAATGGAATAGTCCTTTTATAATCATATAATGTCCCTCTTTATCTTTTTAAACTGCTGTTGCTTTAAAGTTTGTTTTGTTTAATATAAGAATAGCTTCTCATGCTTGCTTTTGGTGTCCATTTGCATGGAATATCTTTTTCCACCCCTTTTCCTTTAAGTTTATGTGAGTCCTTATGTGTTAGGTGAGTCTCCTGAAGATACAAGAAACTTGGTTGGTGAATTCTTACCCATTCTCCCATCCTGTATCTTTTAAGTGGAACATCTAAGTCATTTACATTCAATGTTAAAATTGAGATGTGAGGTACTCTTCTATTCATCATGCTATTTGTTGCCTGAGTACCTTGTTTTTTTTTTTTTTTTCCTCATTGTGTTACTATTACATAGGTCCTGTGAGATTTTTGCTTTAAGGAGGTTCTATTTTGGTGTATTTCATCAAAGATCTGCTTCAAGATTTAGAGCTCCTTTTAACAGTTACTGTAGTGCTAGCTTGGTAGTGGCAAACTCAACATTTGTCTGGAAAAGACTGTATCTTTTCATCTATGGAGCTTAGTTTCAATGGATAAAAAATTCTTGGCTGACAATTGTTGTTTAAGGAGGCTAAAAATAGGACCCCAATTTATTCTAGGTTATAGAGTTTCTGCTGAAAAATCTGCTGTTAATCTGATGGGTTTTCCTTTATAGGTTGCCTGATGCTTTTGCCTTATAGCTCTTAAGATTCTTTCCTTTGTCTTGATTTTAGATAACCTGATGACTCTGTGCCTAGATAATGATCTTTTTGTGGTAAATTTCCCAGGTGTTCTTTGAGCTTTTTTTATTTGAATGCCTGGATCTCTAGCAGGGCCAGAGAAGTTGTCTCCTCAATTATTCCCTCAAATATGTTTTCCAGACTTTTAGATTTCTCTTCTTCCTCAGGAATACCAATTCTTCTTAGGCTTGGACATTAAACATAATTCCAAATTTCTTTGAGGCTTTGTTCATTTTTTTAATGCTTTTTTCTTTGACAGATTGGATTAATTCAAAAGTCTTGTCTTTGAGCTCTGAGGTTCTTTCTTCTTTTTGTTCAGTTCTATTACTGAGGCTTTCCAATACATTTTGCATTTCTCTAAGTGTGTCCTTTATTTCCTGAAGGTATGATTGTCTTATATTTATGCTATTTCACTGAAGAATTTTCCTTTCATATGCCGTATCATGTTTTTTATTTCTTAAAGTGGGACCTCACCTTTCTCTGGTTCCTCCTTGATTAGCTTAAAAATCAACCTTCTAACTTCTTTTTCTGTCAATTCAGAGATTTAATCTTGTTTTGGATTAGTTGCTGATGAGTTGGTATGATCTTTTCAGGGATGTTAAATAACCTCATTTTGTCATATTACCAGAATTGTTATTCTGGTTCCTTCTCATTTAGGTGGACTATGTCGGAGGGAAGATCTGGGATTCAAGGGCTGCCTTTCAGGTTATTTTGTCCCTTTGGGTCCTCCTTTTATGTGGTGGTCTTCCCCTTTCCCTAGTAATGTGGCTTCCTGAGAGCCAAACTGTAGTGAATGTTTTTGCTGTTCTGGGTCTAGCCACCCAGCAGAGCTACCAGACTCTGGGCTGGTACTGAGGAGTGTCTGCAAAGAGTCCTGGGATGTGATCTGTCTTCAGGTCTTGCAGCTGTGGATACCAGCACCTGCTACAGCAGGGTTAGCAGGGGAGTGAAGTGAACTCTGTGAGGGTCTTCAGTTATGTTTTTGTTTAGTGTGCTGGTTTTGTGTTGGTTGGCCTCCAGCCAGGAGGTGGTGCTTTCAAGAATGCATCAGATGCAATCTGGCAGGGAGGATGCAAACTTGCCATAGGGACACCTGGTTGGTTAAATATTCAAGTTTCTCAGGTAGTGAGCAGGGCCATAGAGATCACAAGAGATTATGACCTGTCTTCAGCTACCAGGGTAGGTAGAGAAAGACCACCAGGTGAGACAAGGATAAGCATGTCTGAGCTCAGCCCCTCCGTTGAGCAGAGCTTGCTATGGCTGTTGTGGAGGATGGGGGTGTAGTCCCAAGACCAACAGACCAAGATTCACAGAGGGATTATGGCTGCCTCAGCTGAGTGATAGAGGTCACCAGGGAAATGGAGGAAAGCCAGCAATTATAGGCCTCACCCTGCTCCCATGCAGCTCACAATCCTAAAGACTGGTCTTACGCCCATTGTGCCCCCACAACAGCACTGAGTCTGTTTCCAGGCAGCCAGTGACCAGGGCTGAGAACTTGCCCCAGACCATGAGCCTCCTGCATTAAGAAAACAAGCAGACTCACCGTTTTTTTGTTATCTCAGGGAGCCTGCAGCTGTGATTCAGTTCCTTCAAAGGGTTTGTGAATTCTCTCAGCTTTCCTGGTATATTCCTGCCGTGGTTATTGGAGCAAAATTCATGATATGAGCCTTCACATGCTGCTCTGTCTGTCTGAGCAGGAAGCTAGTCATGCCTCCTATCCCACATCTGACCTGTCATTAAAAATAAAGTCCTAATTATAGTCCTTAAAGTAAGTACAGGATTATTGCTTTTGATTGCCACAAAGATGGAGATGGATCTGGTTACCTGTACTTCAGGACCTTGCAAGGGTTTTTCCCTTATCCCCTCCTATCTCCTGAGGACATAGGGCTTCTAATTTTCATGTTCATTTGTTTAATAGTGGCATGCTTTAATTCTTCTTCTCTTTATCTTTTGTGTATCTACTAGCAATTTTTTTCTTTATGGTTCCCATGAGGCTTATATAAGCGTCTTATAGTTATAATTCTCTATTTTAGGCTGATAACAACTTAACTTAGTCACACAGAAAAACTCTACACTTTTGCTTCTCTCCTCCCTCACATTTTATACTATTGATGTTACACTTTACATATTTTTATATTGTATATCATTAACAAATTATTGTAGCTATAGTTATTTTTAATACTTTTATAACATTTATTCTAGAAGTAAAAGTAGTTTGTGCACCACCATTGCAGTATCAGAGCATTCCAATTTGACTATACATTTACCTTTACCTGTGGCATTACACATTCATGTTTTCCTGTTGTTATTTACTGTCCTTTCATTTCAATGTGACAAATTCTCTTTATCATATGCAAGGCATATCTAATGGTGATTAACTTCAGCTTTCATTTGTCTCAGATTATCTTTATCTCTCCATCATTTATGAAGAGTACCTTATATGAGTATAAAATTCTTGATTAGCAGATCTTTCTTTTGGTACTTTGAATATATTACACCACTTCCTCCTGGCCTGCAATTTGTTAGTGGCCTCATAGAGTTCCCTTGTGTGTTACAAGTTACGTTTCTCTTGCTGCTTTGAAAACTCTCTTTTGTCTTTGCCTTTTGATAATTTGATAATAATGTGTCTCAGGTATTTACTTTGGGCTCATGTTGGGAGTCTTTATGAATCTGCATGTCCTTATATTTTTCTCCAGTTTTGGGAGGTTTTAAACCATTATTTCTTATTTTTTTTTTTTTAGATGGAGTCTCACTGTGTTGCCCAGACTGGAGTGCATGGTGCAATCTCAGCTTACTGCAACTTCCGCCTCCTGAATTCAAGCAATTCTCCTACCTCAGCCTCCCAAGTAGCTAATTTTTGCATTTTTAGTAGAGACAGGGTTTCACCATGTTGGCCAGGTTGGTCTCAAACTCCTGAGCTCAAGTGATCTGCCTACCTCGGCCTCCCAAAATGCTGGGATTATAGGCAAGAGCCACCACACCCTATTTTTTTTTAATTAAGAAATATACTTTAAATAAAATTATTTCTCTTTTTTCTCTCTCTTCTTTTTGGGAACTCTCATAATGCATATATTTGTTTGTTCGGTGGTATCCCATAGGTCCCTTATGCTTTCTTTTTTCTTTTACTCTCATTCCTTTTCTTTTTTGTTCCTCTGTCTGACTATTTTTAAAGACTGATATCAAGTTCACTGATTCTTTTCTCTGTAGAATGGAGTCTGCTGTTGAAGCTCTCAATTGCATTTTTTTTTAAGTTCTGCCATTGTATTCTTTAACTCTTGGATTTTTGTTTTGCTCTTTCTTATGGATTTTATTTTTTATTGAACTTCTTATCTTGTTTATGCTCTTTTCCTGATTATATACAGTTATTTCTTTGTATTCTTTTATATTTCATTGAACTTCTTTAAGATAATTATTCTGAATTCTTTGTCAGGTAATTTGTAGACCCAATTTCTTTGGGATTGGTTATTGGAGCTCTATTAGTTTCCTTTGGGTGTGTTGTGTTTGCATGATTCTTCATGATTCATGTAGATTTGCATCAGTGCTTGTGCTTTTGAAGGAGCAAACATCTCTTCCAATCTTTACAAACCAATTTCACAGTGGCTCATACCTGTAATCCCAGCACTTTGGGAGGCTGAGCAGGGCAGATCACGAGGTCAGGAGATTGAGACCATCCTGGCTAATGCAGTGAAACCTTGTCTCTACTAAAAATACAAAAACGTTAGCCAGGCATAGTGGCGGTCACCTGTAGTCCCAGCTACTCAGGAGGCTGAGGCAGGAGAATGGCGTGAACCCGGGAGGCGGAGCTTGCAGTGAGCTGAGAATGTGCCACTGCTCTCCAGCCTGGGCAACTGAGCGAGACTCCATCTCAAAAAAAAAAAAAAAAAAAAAGGTTTCAGCAGGTAAAGACCCCCTGCTGGAAGTCCCTGGGTTGATGGATTGCCTCTGGGATTACAGTCAACTGGAGTTGGAGCCAGGTTATGTGGTTGCTGCTATTTTTTTTTTAATGGGGTCTATGGTTGAACAGCCTATTACCAGAGTTTCAAGTGAGCATGGATCCTGTCTGGGTCCTGGGCAAAGGATATTGCCTCCAAGACCTTGATCAATAGGGCTGGCACTGGTACAAGGGTCTGCTTTCAGGTCCACAATTGGATCCACATATAGCAGACCTCTTACCAAATGTGTAGATGGGTGTGATTCCTGCTGGGTCTTTATAAGGAGCTCTGTCAGGTCACTGTATGGGTCTCTAGATGGATAGGACTGCCCTGAGACTCTGGCTGAGTGCAGTTGCAGCTGGGTCACGGGGCTTTCTCAGGATCTAGAGTTGATTTGAGGTTGGCAGATCCAGATTCCAACATGGACAGGCATGTCACCTGGAGGGTCCTTGAGTGGGTAGGACTGTTCCTGGGCCACAGATAAGAGGAGCTAAAATGGAATTACCAGAGCTACTTCAGGATGTGAATTGAATCAAGATCTTCAAGCCTGCCCCCAGGGACACAGATGGGTATATCTGCTGCCAGGTCTCTGTGCAGGCAGGACTGCTCATTGTCAGTAGTCAAAAGAGTCTATAGCCAACTTACTGGGATACTTCAGGATCTGCAATAGGACTGAGGTCAGTGGGCCTGCCTTTGACGATATGGTCAGGCATGTCTCTTGGCTGAATTCCAGTAGAACCTAGATACATCTACAAGAGTATTAAATGTGAAAGTCAGGGGAACCAACCAAAAATCTGGTAGTTGCTATCCTATACACATTTTCCTTCTGTGTGAGACATAAATGGTGTATAGCTTGAGCGCTATTTAACTCAGCAAGGCACATCTAACTCAATAGGATACATACTAGTAAATCTATAATTGATTCTGCTCTTTCAAAGCTTTGGATGACTTTCCTTTTTGGTGTCATAATCTGAGTTGTAAAACTTATCTTCACCATAGTAGCTAGACTAATTCCCCCTGGAAATGTTTAGAATTTTCTTTCTATGCTATTGTAAGGTTTTGGAATAGTAATGTCCAATTATGCATATTTTCACATTACTTTTGTTTGGCAATTGGTTAATCTTTTCAACGTGAATGATTTTACCTTTTTAAAAATTATCGTTCATAATTTTTATTTAGGAAACTCTTTCATAGTTTCCTTGTTTATTTTCTACTATTTTCTTCTATCTTTCTGTGATTTCTATGGGAAGATATTGAAAGTTCTATATCTATTCTCCATGTCACTTAACTTTTAATTATATTTTCCATCAGTAGCTGGTGCCGTTGATGTTCCACTCAGTTCCCAGTTATCACTTTTGAGAATATCCTCCAAATGCTATCTGCATTACTGCCAAAAGTTTACACCTCTGACTTTCTTTGGAGAGCTTTCCTTGGGCACTTGGAGCTGCTTTGCTTGGGAGATGACCAGTAGTCAATGACTAACAAAGGTAGGGGTATAAAAGCCCACATCCTTTGTCTCAAGGTGAGACAAACTCTCTAAGGCAATTTGCCTTTCAGAATGCTCCATAAAATAGAGTGAGGCTACACATCATTTGAAATCACAATTTTGCTTGACTTTTTCTTTTCTGTTTTCTTCCTTGCTTACAAGTTTTCTTTTTCATGGGGAGGTAGTCCTTAATAAATTACATTTATATAAATCCTTGACTCAGTTTTTTAAAATATAATTCCATGGTCTTTTTATCTTGTTGTACTCCATTTCTGGAGAGTTTCTTAGTTCTATCACTCAGCTCACTGGATTTATCTTTGGCTATGTCTACTTAATAATTAAGCCTAACTGGACATTTTTTATTTTGCTAATTAAAATTTTAATGAATAAAAATTGTCCCCAAATATTTATGGGTTAAATGGCATCATATCTGGGATTTATTTAAAATACCCCAGGATGGAAGTAAATGGGTAAATGAGGGTAATGATGAAATACGATGAGCCATGAGATGCTAATTATTGAAGGTATGTGAGAGGTACAGGGGCATTGATTATATTATACTTTCTTTTATTGAATATGTTTAACATTTTTTGTAATAAAATCTTGTTTTATAATTATCTGTTGGTTAATTTTTATTATTTGTGAATATAGTCTTGATTTTTTCTAAGATTATTAAAGATGGTTATGCCCAATGGACATTGTTTGCCCTATTGTCTTTTAGAGGGTTTTTAAATGTTACTTCTCTTAGTTTATTTTTTATTTCATTTTTGCTTTGACATCCTTCCTTTCTCATTCATGGTGTTAATTTTTCTCAGACGGTTAGGAATATTGAATAGTTATCATTTAAAAAATTTTCCGATCATCTTTGAATATGAGAATCCCTGTTCATTAGTCTGTTATGCTTATAGCAGCTTGTGTCAGATGACTGAGTGAATGAGTGATAGTGCCCATGCTATGCAGTGGTTCAATAGTTTATTAACAGTACACAGGTATTCCTCATCTCTCATGGAACACTTGGCTATCTGGGTTACTGGTCTGCCTCTCTGACTGTAGTATCACCAGTCTCTGCTATATTTTATACATAAAAGTGTAAATACAGAGTGTTTTTGGAAGGTGATTTGGGGTAGAGCTAGGTATTGTATTAGTCCATTTTCACACTGCTATAAAGAACTGCCTGAGACTGGGTAATTCATCAAATAAAGAGGTTTAATTGACTCACTGTTCAGCATGGCTGGGGAGACCTCAGGAAACTCACAATCATGGTGGAAGGTGAAGGGGAGGCAAGGTACCTTCTTCACAAGGCAGCAGGAAGGAGAAGTGCTGAGCAAAGGGGGAAGAGCCCCTTATAAAACCATCAGATTTCGTGAGAACTCACTGTCATGAGAACAGCATGGGGGAAACTGCCCCATGATATAATTACCTCCACCTCTGCCTAGACGTGGGGACTATGGGGATTCAAGATGAGATTCGGGTGGGGAAACAGAGCCTAACAATATCATTCTGTCCCTGGCCCCTCCCAAATCTCATGTGTCCCTTTCACATTTCAAAACCAATCATGCCTTCCCAACAGTCTTCCAAAGTTTTAATTTATTCCAGCATTACAGCGAAAGTCCAAGTTCAAAATCTCCTCTGAGACAAGGTAAGTCCCTTCCACCTATGAGCCTGTAAAATTAAAAGCAAATTAGTTACTTCCTAGATACAATGAGGGTATAGGCATTCGTTAAATACACCTATTCCAAATGGAAGAAATTGTCCCAAATAAACATGCTACAGGCACATGCAAGTCAGAAATCCAGTGGAGCAGTCAAATCTTAAAGCTCCAGAATGATCGCTTTTGACTCCATCTCACATCCAGGTCATGCTGATGCAAGATGTGGGCTCCCATGGCCTTGGGCAGCTCCACCCGGTGGCTTGTACAGCCTTTCTTCTAGCTACTTTCACAGGCTGGCATTGAGTGTCTGGCTTTTCCAGGCACATGGTACATGCTGCTGCTAGATCTACCATTCTGTAGTCTGAAGGATGGTGACCCTCTTCTCATAGCTCTACTAGGCAGTGCTTCATTGAGGACTCTGTGTGGGGGATCTGACCCCACATTTCCCTTCTGCACTGCCCTAGCAGTCCTCTATGAGGGCTCTGCCCCTGCAGCAAACTTCTGCTGGACATCCAGGCATTTTCATACATCCTCTGAAATCTAGGCAGCAGTTTCCAAACCTCAGATCTTGACCTCTTTGCACCAACAGCCCAACACAATGTGTAAACCACCAATGCTTGAGGCTTGTACCCTCTGAAGCAATGACCCAAGCTCTATATTGACTCCTTTTAGCCACTGTTGGGACGCAGGGCACCAAGTCCCGAGACTGCACAAAGCAGCAAGGCCCTGAGCCTGGCCTATGATACCACTTTTTCCCCTAGCCTTCCAGGCCTCCAATGGGAGGGACTGCTATAAAGACTTCTGACATATCCTGGAGACATGGGTCCCCATTGTCTTGGCAATTAATATTTGAATCCTTGTTACTTGTGCACATTTCTGCGGCCAGCTTGAATTTCTCCTCAGAAATGGGTTTCTCTTTTCTATCACATTGTCAGCCTGCACATTTTCTAAACTTTTGTGCTCTGCTTCCCTTTTAGACGTAAGTTCCAATTCCAAACCATCCCTTTGTGAACACGTGAAACTCAATGCTTTTAAGAGCACCGAAGTCACATCTTGAATGCTTTGCTGCTTAGAAATTTCTTCTGCCAGATATCCGAATTAATCTCTGTCAAGTTCAGTGTTCATAGATCTCTAGGACAGAGGCAAAATGCTGATGCTGCGCACCTCTTTGCTAAAGCACAGCAAGAGTCACCTTTAATCCAGTTCCCAACAAGTTCCTCATCTCCATCTGAGACCACTTGAGCATGGTATTCATTGTCCATATCACTATCAGCATTTTGGTCAAGGCCATTCAACACATCTCTAGGAAGTTCCAAACTTTCCCACATCTTCCTTTCTTCTTCTGAGCCCTCCAAACTGTTCCAACCTCTGCCTGTTACCCAGTTCCAAAGTCACTTCCACATTTTTGGGTATCTTTATAGCAGCACCCTGCTCTCTGTGGTATCAATTTACTGTATTAGTCAGTTTCATACTGCTATAAAGAACTGCCTGAGACTGGGTAATTCATAAAGTAAAGAGGTTTAATTGATTCACAGTTCAGCATGGCTGGGGAGGCCTCAGGAAACGTCTAATCATGGCAGAAGGTGAAGGGGAAGCAAGACACCTTCACAAGGCAGAAGGAAGGAGAAGGGCTGAGCGAGGAGGGGAGAGCCCCTTGTAAAACCATCACATCTAGTGAGAACTGACTATCACAAGAACAGCATGGAGGAAACAGCCTCCATGATCCAATTACCTCCACCTTGTCTCTCCCTTGACATGTGGGGATTATGGGAATTATGGGGATTATAATTCAAAACGTGATTTGAGTGGAGACATGAAGCCTAACCATATTGGTATCTATTTGTTTAGCTTCTCTAAATGCAACTCTCTTCTCTGAATGTAGCAGGAGTTCTTGTCTCCACTGACTGTTGATTTTGAAGCATTCTCCTCTCAAACAATCCTTACTCCATAATGGCTTATTCCTGAACATTTTTAGTGCTATAATTTTCTTCAGTTTTAAATTTTCATAAATATAATACTGCCTGCTTCTATCTTACATGGATTTCTTTTCCTGTACTGTTATGAATTATTTTTTATGTGTGTGTCTGTGTGTGCTTGTGTGTGTGTGTGTGTGTTTGTGTGTGTATGCCTTGTTTCATGGTATCTGTAAAAAGGAAAGAGTCATGTGAGCAGAATTCACCATCTTGATCCAATCCCCCTTTTACATCCACTATAATGTATAATGTTATTGTTGCAATTTATTTCCTTGTCATCTAGTTTATAGTTTTTGCATCCGATCCTATTTTCTTTTGTCTCATTTTGTTATTTCCTCCTGGCTTTCTGTTCCCATGTCATAGTCTTTTGCATGCTATTGAAGATGCTAGATGCCTTGTTTTCAAGTTTGTTCTAGTTTCTATACTAGATTATATTCAGAAAAGAGCGTAACTTTGGGTTAAACTTAATTCATCTTTTTTGAGGTAGAGCAGGAGAGCATGCTGATTCAACAGTTCAGAGCACAGTTCCCATGACCCAGTCGGTGTCTGTCAGTTGTTTCTCTAGGGTGGCTTCTTGAACCAATGCAGGAAGACATACCCTGATGTCCATTTCTATTTCTCTAATACTCCGTGTCCTCTCTTCCCCTATCCTCTAGCTCTAAAACTCTTTTGGTTGGGGTCAAATCTCACAAAAAGATTGTGCCAAAACCAGATCTTTTATACCATCTATGAATTTCCAGGTGCAAATTAAAATAGAAAGATTAATTCATTCGATTACTCAAGAATTATTACCTTCCTTCTCCGCGCTTTCCTGAAACTGGGACTGGGAGTCAGCAGGTGAAAATTTACTTTGCCTATCGTGAAAGCCACGTAGATACACTAGAGGAAGAAGACTTGTGGATGTTATGGATTATCTGAGCTGAAGCTAGTGATGAAGAAGGCCTTCCTACATTTCCTTTCATTCTGGTGGAAAGTGATTTGAATGCCTGCCTCAAGAACCACTAGCAACTGTAGAAATACAGATTAATTTTTTACTTCTGTTAAGCATTGATTTTGCTTTACAACAGAGACCATATCTTAACTGTGGTTTTATCAATAGTTTACCATTCCAGATTTTAAATACTTTTTTTTTTTTTTTTTTTTTTGAGTCAGAGTCTTTCTCTGTCACCCAGGCTGGAGTGGAGTGGAGTGGCGAGATCTTGGCTCACTGCAACCTCTGCCTCCTGGGTTCAAGCGATTCTCCTGCTTCAGCCTCCCGAGTAGCTGGGACTACAGACATGTGCCACCACACCTGGCTAATTTTTTGTATTTTTAGTGGAGGCGGAGTTTCACCGTGTTAGCCAGGATGGTCTCAATCTCCTGACCTCATAATCCACCCGCCTTAGCCTCCCAAAGCACTGGGATTACAGGCGTGAGCCACTGTGCCCGACTTTTAAATACATTTGACTCACTAATTATAATCCTGACAGAAGAAAATTATTTCAAAATCAATCTTCATTACTAGACAAGATTTTGATAGACACTGGTAATTCAACATGTTGCATTGTCCAGTAGAATATTACCAGGAATTACTCTCTCAAGTTCCACCAATGTCCTTGGTTTTTCTTAAAGAAAACTCACTGAACAAAGTAGCTGTTTGTGGCAACTTCACAGATTGTGCCACTTCAAATGATGATTCTGCTTCTGATTCTTACTAGATTAAAAACACCAAACTTACGGGGAGAACTGCTTCTCTCCACATGTATGTATTGCACTTCCATATCACTTCTACCATAATTCTAAACTAAGCATATGAAAGAACAAAGACAAACAAAATAACAGCATTTTCTATTATAGCATCAATAATGGCATCAATCTGTCCCCTCTCTACTCTTTTCTTGAACTAAGACTTGGGTTTTCTTTAACCACCAAATACTTTAGAAGTTGAATTTTGTAAAGGGAATTTCTTATTTTGAAGCATTTTAAAGTTTCCTTCAATGTTTTGAAATGTTCCATTGAAATTTCTAGTATAGGATTAATATTTTTTATGTTTGCTACAGCATGGACATAATTTCCTTATTATATTCAGAAAGTTATTGTCACAATTTTTAAGTGACTCAGAAATATTCTTTTAAAAAAGTATATCTAACATAAGTGTCCACTGAAACTAATAAAAATTTAGAGACTTCAATTTTGATTTTAATCTGTTAATTATTATTTTGCCATAATAGTGAAAGTTATAACTGGGTATATCTATTAGTGACTTTATTCCTTACTGGCTACTGGGTGTGAGTATGTCTAACTGTAATCTTATCCTCACTATTAATTGCCAGGGTTAGACTAGCTTCTCTGTTCCATTTATACTCCGGACACTATGCTGAAGTGATGATAAATATTATTGTCCTTAGTGACACTGGGGGTTTGTCTGTTAAAACCTGAATTTCTATAAATGCATGCTGACTTCTGAGTGAATGTCTAGCCTATAGTACTCTCAGGATTGTAAAGTCATAGCTTCCTCTAATTTTTAAATGCTCCCTGGAGCAACTCATGAATCCTTAGCAAGAATATACACAGACCTGCAGGAAAATATGACAGCTGGAGTGTGGATTTTCAGACCAGTAACCATTTATTAGTTCTACTTTGGAGGCCTAGAAGTGAATTCTTTGGAAAAAAAAGTACCTTGTATTGTGTCTAAATTTTTGGTGGAATGAGTATAGGTTATGTAATCTCATAAAATTCAGGTCTGAGAGTCAGGTCTCCTTTTGATATCTCCTTTTGATAATGCAATATCTGTTTAAAAATAGTATCTATATTTCTTTTTAAATCATTAACATACATTTTATTATAAGAAATGTAAAAAAGAAGGATGAGTAAAACAAAACAGGAAAATAAAAATGCTCAGATAAAAACTCCATTAACAACAAAGAAAATGGCTTTCATGTATTTTTTAAATTAGTTTTTAATTACACATTTAATATCTGAACACCTCCTTTTTGTATAAAATTAAATTACTAAAGGTAATCACCATCTTAAATTCCAATCTCTACCCGGTTATTAAACTTCTGTTTATCTGCCCCAACTTTTTTCCTATGCATTACAGAAACACACACACACACACACACACACACACACACACAAATGTAAGTGCTCCATTGTCCCTTTATATGTCAGTGTGTACTTCTTAAAAGGACGCTCTCCTACATAACACATTGTTACCGTCATTATTAGGAAATCAACATTGATACGATATCAACATTCAAATTTTATTGACTGTCACAATAAAGCCATCTATAACTATTTTTTCTCATTCTAGTATCCAATTAAATATTATGAATTGTGTTTAGTTATCATGTCTCTATAGTCTTTTTCTATATAGAACTGTCCCTTAATCTTTTCTTGTGTATCATGACCTTCATATTTTTAAAGAGTATGATTAGTTTCTTGGCATAATGTCTCTCAGTTAGCATTGGTCTATTGTTTCTTCATGACTAGAATTAGGCTACGCTTTGGTTATAGTGATGTCTACATCCTGTAAGAGGCACACAGTGCTGATATATGTGATATTCACTTTTGACATGATTAAGATGGTCTTTTCTAGGTTTCCCCATTGTAGATTTAATTAAAACATATTTTATAGTTATCTAATTAGTATTCAATAAGTATTTTTCAGAAACACTTAAAACATCTTGTTTCTCATCAAAATTTTCTTCACTAATTTTAGCATCCATTGCTGACATTTGTCTGAAATAATTAATAGTAGGGTGCAAAGGGGGACTGTCTAATGCCATATTTCTTTACAGATTTATTACTAGGCATTTTGCTACAAGATAAAGCTTTCTGGTTTTGTCCATTTGGTATTCATTTTTAAAAAATAGTATAGAATAATAGATTCCTATTTTATTAAATGGGTTATAATTCCTTAGTATCATTATTTATCTTGATACTCAGATTATCCAAGATTTGGCCCTTTGTTCTTGTGTTCTCTTCATTCTTTAAGCAGTTGTCTATTTTCTGGCACAGCTATTTTTCCAAGGATTTCTAATTTTTTTTTAAATTTTTTAATGAGGAGAGGTATGTAGAAACCAAGATTTGGGTGCTCAGTGTGTTAGTGACGTGTCATTGCTTCAAGGACAGAGCTTAGAAATCTATGTTTCCACATGTACTTCTATATTTATTTTTATATTAGAAACTATGTGTTCATGGTAATACTGTCAGTACCTAACCAATACCACAAGGTTTATTTTAGACTGTTCCCTTTTCATATTTGTAACTTCTGTCTCTTGCAAGAGAAATGTTCCCACTATCCTCATTATGTTTATTTATTTACTCAGTCTCCCTATATAAAAACAATATCCTGAATTTGCAATTTGCCTCCTTAGCCCCAGCCATGACGCATATACCAATGCAGCCGGTGCACTACTTAGCCTCTCCAAAGGAGGGAAAAGGAGAAAAGGGCCTCTAAGACTTTTAAATAAATATGTTTCAGCTTGTTTTTTCCCATCATAATTATTCATTATCTATGTTGTCCCCCTGTATAAGTCAGTAAAGAATCATGCTTTCAATTTTATCTGTCCCCTCAACCCCTATTTCTTAGGTTGATATCATCTGAAATTTGATTTCCAGATTAATACACTTTGTATGCTTATTTATGTAGACTTAATAATTATTTTTAAAGCTTTTAGTCATTATTGTTGTTTCCCCTGACTCCATTCTTCTTCTTGCTGAATTCCATCTTTTAATACTACTACAGAATATTTGTCAGTCTATGACTGGTAAGTGTGTTTATTTCATTCTTATATGCTAATATTATTTGTCTAGCCATAGATTTAGAATTATATTGTTTTGAGTTCTTTAAAATTTCTTCTCTTTTTTTTATTTATCTAATGTAGCTGATGGGAAGACTAGTCTCAGATATGAGACTTATGACAGTTATTAATAAAAGCCAATAGTAACAACAACCTAGAAAGTTAACAAAACATCAGTACCAAAATAAGACAGCAAGGAAAGCTATAAAGTATTTTATATTTAAACAAAGCAGTCCTAAGACTCCTGTGGAGAATGATGAAAACTGTATTAAAGAACATACATAGCTCAGAAAATATAAGGATAGTCCATGCTTTTGGATGGAAAAACTTGACATATAAAGATACCATTATTTACACCAATAATCTATACATTTATTGGAAGCTCTTTCAAAGCTCTAGCTGAAATTTCTTGCAAATGTATTCTATGAGTATTGTATGTGCTAAATATAAAATAAATAAACCAGTAGAATAAAGAGCTCAGAGAAGGGAATATATATAAACACACACATACATACATGTACATGTATTCAGGAGTAAACTTAAGTTTAGGTCCCAGCCTTTTTAGAAAATATACAATCTTTACCAAGTTTTCTTTATGTTAACTATATAAAAGTGAATTGCATATGATTTTCTCTATTTCTAGTTTTTAGAATTATTTATAGGATATAATAATCATTTATTCTTTAAAAGTTTAAAAAGCCTATTTGAATAAAATGACTTGATAACTTGCTAAATTTCTTATCAAAATTTTAACTAATTCTTTTATAAATCAATATTGGTAATTTATATTTTTTGAGAAAATTGATCATCTCTTTTTTGTAAAGAGAGCTATGATATTGCATATACTAATATATTTTAAATTAATTCCTGATTTTTCTGTTCTCCTTTTGTGTTTGGGTAGGTTTGTCAAATATTTTTCCATTTTAAATGTTTTGAAAGAACCAGCTCATGTTTATTTTACATATTATTATTTTAAAATTATTTTTTCTGTTTGGGTTATTTATCTTGTCTTTAGCTTTTCAATTACCTATATTATTATTTAATTTTTCTTTTTTATATTAAAAACACTTAAATGTATATGATATTTTTGTATTTGATTTATATATATTGCTTTTTAATTTTTATTAACTTTTATATAGCTCAAAATTGAAGCTTTGAGTTATTTTTCAATCCATAACTCAATACCTTTTTTCTTCCTTTCTTTAGTATGGTGGTTTAATTTTAAAAACTCTTTTTAGTCCTTTGAAATTTAGAAGAAAGATCTATTAAACTATTCTTTAAGATATTGAAAACATATTTATAACTATTAAGGTAAAAATAAAGCAATTTCTAATGATTCCAAGAGAATGAGAAATTTTGTATGCTTATACTTTCTTTAGCTGTTTTTTACCTCTTTATATTACAATTTCTTATTTATCACAATCCTGAATTATAAAAATCAGGTTATTCACTTTTAGAGTATATATTAGCTCGTTCAATATTTATTATGACCCTTGCATTACATTTTATGAACATATTTTCAAAAATTATTTAAGCAGTTGTTCAAATACTTTATTATTACCAATGCCCCTTCATAATATAATGAAATATATAATATAATGTAAATAAATATAAATAAATAAATGTAATGTAATGGGTAGTGACTTTTAAGTTTTTAGATGTATCTCTCCATCAGCTTGAGAATGGCTTTCAATAATTTTTAAGGAATATAATGTGGGTGGTAAGTTTTCTGAGCCCTGCTTTCTTGGCAATATATTCCTATTGTTCTTACCACATGCCTGGCAATGCATATCTGTTGCTACTTGGGTTAGTGCCATACTTCTTCCTCAAGTTATAGTGATTGCACCATTTTATCCTGGAGAATTAATTTTGTCCTGGAGATTAAAAACTGAGAACAATCGGATTTTTCTTTTTCTTTTAGAGATCATGTGTTTTTAAAATTTGTTTTCTGCTTGAACAAATGTGTGATTTTTTTCTTATTATTAAAATTCCAAGAATGTATGAAGACATACAGATATTTTACATGTATTTTGTCTTATATGTGTAAGTATGGGGAGAGTAAAGTCTACCCCTTTGCCTCATGGTTCTGTGAGGAGGCTTCATTGACACTCTTGGTCCCCTTGAAGGCTCCTTTTCCATTCTCTAGCCAACTGCTTGGGAGGAGTTACTTATCTATTTTGTGAGTTTAGAAGATGTTGGTCAGTCACTTCTGAATATTTATCTCTGTCTTTTTAGTTCAGTCTACCTGCACAGAAGATGCATATCTGGTGTCCTCTGACCCCTGTGGTCAGCTACCAGCCCCTGTGTTGGAGAGCTGCGGTTGCACAGCCTTGCTAGTAACTGGGTGGGTATGTCTGTCTGACTCAGGATTAAACTACTAAGAAACTCTTGTGGTCTAAGATTTAAGTCAGGTTCTCAAATCAGCCCTATTAACCAGCTGATAGTTTTATTTCTCATTACATGAGTGTTTTGTCTTCTTTGTGATTCAGGAGGACATTGGGCACCCCATCCAAACTCTTAATATTTGGTGTATTCTTTCTTTCAACTCACAGGTTCAAATATTTCTTCAGTTCCAAAAATTTCTTCTTGTTTTTCTCCTCTTCCTCCTCCCTTCTGTTTGCTCTGTATTTCTCTTTAAATTTAGAAATTCCTATTATTGCTTTGTTTTCTTTGTGTGCGTGTTTGTGCGTGTGTTTGATTTTCTTGATCTGCCAGTGGTCCTCACCCAATTTAAAGATTTTTGTGAATTTCTGCTGGGATTCCATCCCATTCACTTTTCAGGTGTTTTGTAGAGATTATGAGCTGAGTTGGCCCTTCTTTCACTGTTTGTTTTATCAGACAACTCAGGAATTCTGGTGCATGATGCCTTGTGGACTGTTTCCATGGCTGATACAGTCTTTTTTCTATTTGTATGCTTGGGTAGTCATTTCAAGACAATTTGGAAAGTGGACCAGGGACAGCTCATCGTGTTTAAGCTACTATTTTTTCTCCAAGTCTGTTCACTTAAATGGGTTACATTCACCTGTGACTTAGTTTCCCTATTTGTAAAGCAGAGATAACCTCAATTACTTACCAGAGTCATGAAGATAAATATAGTTCATAGATGTGAAAAAGATCTGGAAGTGAATATTGTATGAAGCAGA
This sequence comes from Papio anubis, assembly GCF_008728515.1. Classification (NCBI taxonomy): domain Eukaryota; kingdom Metazoa; phylum Chordata; class Mammalia; order Primates; family Cercopithecidae; genus Papio; species Papio anubis. The sequence continues at coordinate 149,373,086 of NC_044982.1, forward strand.
AATTATGATTGGGCTTTTGAATAGTCACAAATATTACAACAAAATAAATTATGAGTTCAGGACTAAAACTTCCAACTGCTGTCTGTGGATAAAGTACTGATTCCTTACATTAAAAATAGCCACTGGATATAATAATTTAGTTTAGTGATGTGCTCTGAGGTAACCAGAACAGAAAGTAGTGACATATTCTTATAGCAGACCATGTGGGCAATCAGAATAGGAACAAATAAAGTATGCAGTTTCTTTTTATTGTACATCTGTTCTTTCGTTTCTATTTTCTTTGAAAAAACTGCTTCTTCAATAAAACGACCTTATGATGACTTTACTGTGTTTCCATAATATTATGATGCAGATATTTCTTTACAGCCAGAGCCTGAGTGTCCAGGGGTAAAAGGCAGTATTGCAAAGTTACTATTGGGATTTCTTTTTCTGTTTATCTCTTCAAATACAGGTGGGAGTTTCTCAGAATCTATAGGACTCAAGATAGTATTTTGGAAGCTTATTGTGTTTTGTGTGTGTGTGTGTGTGTGTCTTTTTTTTTTGTTACTCATTTTAGAAAATCGAGTAACTTATTAAGCCTCAATTTCCTAAATAAAATAGAGATTATGTACCTTTGCTGAGTTGACAATTTTATACATACATTCACATATATTCATGTAGGTTTATATCAATATCTCAATTAGTAAGTTTAAAATGAGTTTAATAATCTAATATTGCAAGCAATATCTTGTCTAATAGTCACTCATTTGTTCTAGGATGGCATGGAAGTAGAATCTGATTTAGATTGCCGAGAACTAAGAGGCTCTTTCCCTATGCTAATATTTTCTTTATCCTCTGTGGGATACCTTTACATGTCACAGGTTATATGCAGAGAGAACATCTATAGGGCAAACTTAACAATAAGTAAAACACTTCCTCATTTGCTTTTTAGAAATTATGCTGTACTAGGTATGAAGGCAGTAGGTATGAAAAACATCAACTTAGTGAGTATGCTGAGGGGCTGAATCAGTGTGGCTGAAGGCTGGGGATAACAAACAATCTCATTATAAAGCATGTGATTAACATGGAATTGGTTAAATTGGAACCTATAATTCCTAACAGTCAGATAATGGGCAATGGGAACTCTTAAATTTAAATCATTTGCTCCTACATCTGATGTTGATGTGCTATTAGTGAACAATTTTTTCCATGAAAATAATGAAATACTTATTAATAGTATGGCCATATATTTATTTACATATAGACTTTGATTTCTTCAGGGAAATAACATATGGAATAAAATAATGAAATTTTTAATTACTTAGATCTTTTACAAATCTTGTTTGGGCAAATCTGAAGGTACTTTATTTGAGTGATGCATTTCAAATGTCACTGAAGTTTTAATTACATCAATATAAAGACTCTTAATTAAACTCACAAGAAAAATAATTATTCACATTAGCCATAATACTTAGTGCTATCATGTACTTGGCATGTCATTCAATAGAACCAGATCCTTGATTATTTAAATGTGATCATAAATTACTTAGTATTGACAGCTATGCTCAATCCTAGTTTGAAGAGCATACATTGTAGAATCAAAGTTCAGCTGTGAATCAAGTTCAGAATGCTGTTCAGGCATGGCTTCTATATATACAATGGTAATTCCACTGAAATCCACAAAATACCTTGATTATTCTTCAAGAGATAGGGTCTAGTGAGTGAGGCCATTATAGAAAAAAAGATAGTGTGCAATTTCACTGTCTCTCTGGATTTCCACTTACTCTATGTCAATTTCCCTCACCCCATCAGCGTCAGTATAATAATGTTTCAGCTCCTTAGCTAATATGTTTCAACCTGAAGAAAGCTTCATTGACTCTTTAGACTAACTTATATTTCCTATAAAGGGCTCACATATCCACCCGTACTTTGTCAATGAAAATATTCATTTTATAATGTTGATGTGACTTGTTTAATTATCTTGTCCCAGCTCAGTTCTCAAGACTAGACAGTGAAATAAACTCTTAGAAGGCAAGAACCACGCATGTTACATTCTTCTAAATCTTTTGCCTCTGTCAGAGGACATGGTCTGTGTCATATGTTAAAAGTTATTGTTGAATAAATAGGTAAATGAATAAATGGTTATGCAGATTTCTAGGTATGATGAACTTCTCAATGAAAAACTTCACTCAAAGCTAAAGAAGGTTTAATTAAAGCTAAAGTTTATCTTAATACCCACGGGTTTCAGTCAGTCAGTGAATTAACCAGAACAAACTAATAAAACTGCCTAGGTGGTTTTGGAACCCTGAAAAATATGTGTATATTTAAAATTTTAATTATCTTAATTCAATGACATTAAAAATTATGAGTGAAGCTATTCCCTAAATTTAAAATTTACTGATGAGGAAAATATTGATCTTAAGTCAGTAAAGTATCTCATACAATTTTATGGTCTACCCTTTGCTTTCAGACAGATTTATAAATGAATTCTGCTCATCACAGTTTTTCCTCTAGCCACTTGAAAAATGTTTAAGACTGTAATTTGATTATTCTAATGAGGTAAAAAAAATTATCATTGCCCAAAACATTATAAGTGAAAAGAGGAAACCTATAATTTAACCCCAGTTAAGGGTATTTTCTTTGTTAGGCATGTGTACACTGTTTGTGACTATTTATTTATAATAAATGCTAGACATGCTATGGTAGGTTTTTACCTTGGATATGATGGGGATACCTTCTCTGCTACCTCGTAAGGCAGTGTAATAGAGTGGAAAGAACCTGGTTCTTGAATTAAATGATTCTGAGTTTAAATTCCATCCCATTCTGTATTGGAACTGAATATATTTATTTCTCCGTGGTTCAGTTTCCTTTTGTTTTCGGGGAGAAATAATTGTAATAGAGGATGAAGTGAAATAATTGGTGTCTTTTGGGTGGAGGATCACTTATTCTTTAGAGAAAAGGCTTCCTAGAAATGTATTACTCTGTCTTAACAACTTCCACTGGAGAAAAGCACAAATTTGGTTTTAGTTAATATTCCTTTAAATCTAAAAATGGATTATCCTTGCCTATTTATATAGTATTTTGTTCCCAACCTTAAATCCTCTTTGGTCCTAATCTGATGTAGTATATGTTAATGTCTCAGGTTTATCTTTTAATCAATATTAGGTATTTTGGTTCTAGTACATAGGAGTTTTGAGTCACTTCTGATGGGGAGAATTTGAAAAAAAGGAGAATTCTATGAAGAAATGAGAGTTAAAGGAGGTTGCAGAATGGTTGCAAAAAATGAGCCGAGCGTGATGGCGTGTGTGTGTAGTTCCAGCTACGCAGGAGGCTGAGGTGGGAGGATCACCTGAGCCTGGGGAAGTCGAGGTTGCAGTGAGCCACGATCTCATCACTGCTCTCCAACCTGGACAACAGAGTGAGACCCTGTCTCAAAATAATAATAATAATAACAACAACAACAATAACTGTCTCTCTCCTAGTTAGATTTCATTTGATATTTTATTTGTAAACTATCAATGTGGAAAGTGTTATTAAATGAAGAGTTTTGTACATGTTGACTTTAGTTGACAGTAAACAGATTTCAATTTCTAATTTATATTTATAAAATGTATATACTTTTTGTGACTATAGATAGAAAAAATATACATAAGGAGAAGAACCTCCACTGTATTTAGTGAACTTAAACTTTCTCCTTGCATTTATTATTAATGCAATAATGTTAAGATTTAATCTTAACCTATTTACTGAAGCCACAGCAGTAAATAAGATGTATTTTAGCAATTTATAGTTAAATATTACCATTTAAATTTGCTAATACAATTTTACCTTCTCTATTAAATACTTAATATATTATTTTTATGAATTAAATTTTCTCTAAAATATTTCTAGACTGATAATCACTTGTATATAATAGTCATAAATTTTATATACTGATTTTTACTTTCAATAGCTCAATAATTTAAATTATTTTCATTAGCTGAAGTACATTTAACAGTACAGTAAACCATATTTCTTGATTGCTACATTAGAAAGAAAAGAAATTTATCTTTTATGTCATTAATCTATTTTAATGGATATATAATTTCTGTGGGCTGTTCTTTATTAGTAAATTCATACTTTCTGTATTACCCATTTAAAAATATTTGTATAGCTTAGAGCTGAAGGCTTCTTAAATTTGTTTTTGTATTTCAGGCTTTCCATATAAATGTATGTGCTACTGATTTTGAAAGAAGAACAAAGCCCCTGTGAGCTATATTGTAGATGTTAATGACATTGTTAAAATGATGACAGATTGCTTTAATGTTGGATATGCACTTAATTGGAGGAAGTGTAACAAAATACGCTATTTCATATTATTTAAAAGAGTCAGTCAAGAGCCATCACCCACTTACAGTGGTGTCTTTACCCAAATCATAAAGCGTGTGAAGTATTAAAACTGATAGAAATTGCAAGTAGCATGTATTCATGCACTGTACATTCATCTAGACAACCCATTAAATAGTGTTTGTTAACCTTTAATTCAGATGTCTACAATAAGATAATATAATGTAAAACACAAGTCAATGGAGGGTCATAAAACTGTTTCTGCTACAGTTTTTATTAGCCTGGTATTTGATGCCGAATATAGTTAAACCCTGAAGCAAGTCTTGTATACAAGTATGGAATCAATATATTCTGATACAAATTTAATCTATTAAATATGTGACAAGTATTATGTTTATTGCTAGGATCCATTAAAATATAGACATGGTTGTTGATAAATGTCACCACATCCTACTCTTTATCATGCGCTTGCCCTTGCAATTCAGAGAACCCATGGGGGCTCTTGGCTGCACCCTCTAACTTAGGTTGCCATAAAATCCAGTGTTGTTTAGCTACCCAGAGCATTTTTAACTTAATTTTTATGTTAGCTATTATATAAGGAAAGGATATGTATAAACACATAGATACATATTTTGCATAGACGAAGAGCAAGAATATCCTTCTAAAATGGGTGGAGGATTATGCATACATTAACTTATGTTATTTTCACTTATTTGTATTTTAGTTTTTATGTAATGAACATATCTTCTTGCACATTAATAGTATTTAATTAAGTTGACTATTGAATAGAAAAAGTGATGATAAAACTGTGCTAATCTCCTGCTCATATTCACAAAACTATCTGTTGCAATCGGAAAATTAGATACCATCTTAAAGAGGGGCTTTAATTGAAATTTAACATTCATTTGATCAGCCAGAGAAGCTATGTATATTATAATATTTGCTCAACATTGATGGAAATTACTTTTTCATGTTCTTCCAAATACAAAAGTTCAGAGTGATGACCAGCTTATGAGTAGTAGCCACCAAGATATTCATACGGCCCCTCAACACTGCGAATGGATGACACCAGCTCTCAAACTTTGGATAGAGTCAGAAAATGGAGTTTATTAACTATCTGTTAGATTCTCATCTTCCCTGGCTAAGCATTGATAAGCATTCAAGGTTTTCCTTGAACAGATGACCTGAATTGGAAATAAAGTGGAATAGTTAGGAAACTTCGAACCATAACCTTTACACTAACTGAATGTGGTTGACACGGCTTCTAAATCTACTTAGGGAAGGGGCACAGAGTCTTGAGTTCTTTCCCTTGTGAGTTCTTTGCATCTTTCCATTCATATGCCTATACACATTCATGCACATACACACACACAGACATTTACATTTAAATTTTCAAGTCCTCAAGAACCAAGTCTATTTACAAGTCCTTTGAAATGATGAATGTGTATTTGACTTACAGGAAAACAAGTATATGTGGCTCTTTTTCATTTCTACCAGTTAATCCGAAGTCATTTTTGCCTCTGCGTTTTTAACCTATTTTTCTTCGTGGTTGTGAGCCCAGTCTTACTTTAAGAGCGATAGTACAACTTGCTTTGCTGTTTGAGGATTTTGAGATATGCAACCATTAATTCCCTCATCTTTGTCATAAACTCACACCTAAAAATAGTGTAATTGTGTGGTTTATTTACCTAATTCTTTTAAACATATACAGGTTTCACATAGGCCATTATGGTAATTCTCATTTTCCTCTTTCCCAAAGCTTGTGACTTCTTAATATCTAGATATTAAATTTTTAGCTTATACTTGGAAGCCATAAATGTCTAGGGCTGAATCTAGAATAAGTTATATAATGTTAAAACAGCTAATCAAATCCAAGGATTTGCATTTAAATACATTATTAGCCCTCCTAAGATTTTTTTATCCCTTATAATTAGTTCTGTGAGATTATTTACATTATTTATGCTGTTACATAGAGCCACTTTTTCCAATTAAATTGAGTGTCTACCAACACTTCAACCATTTTATTAGGACAGTGGTCAAGTTGCTGTGTCTTTAATTAAGAACCACTATAATTTGGACTGGTTAGTTTTTTATAATCTTGAGTAGGTTGTTAATGGAATTGAAAGTTTCTTTTCCCTCTTAAAAAATTTTCTGTCTGTAAACTGCATTCTAATAACTCTACCTAAATGTTTGAAAATTTTATGCAGCTTCAACGATTTGCTTGCTGAAAACATTTTATTCCAGTCACATTCTTCTCTGATTTTCAAATCACTGGACAGTATCGTCTCCTGAACCAACATGCAAATAGCCTGTTGGAGGACTAAAAAAAGATCAACTTTGTATTAGTTTTCTACTGTGGTGTAACAAATTACCACAAAATTAGTAGCTTTAAAGAAACTCATTTATTGTGGCATAGTTTTTGTGGGGTAGGAGTCAGAGGACTATAGTCAAGGGGTTAAACAGGGCGCATTTCTTTCTAGAGCTTGAGGCCCCTGTTCAAGTGCACATGATTTTGGGCAGAAATCTGTTCTTAGCGCTTGTAGGACTAAGGTCTCCTTTTGTTTGGCTGCCTGTAGCCAGGGGTCACTCTCAGGTCCTAGAAGGTACCCAGTTCCTTTCGATGTAAACTTCCCACACACCTCTCACAATGTGGAAGCTCGCTTTCTGAGGCCAAGAAGAGGATCGGACCTCAGAGAAGGTCTAAGCACTCTGTTAAAGGGCTTCAAACTGATTAACTCAGATCCATCCAAGATAATCTCTCTTCTCATTAGTTTAAGTCCACTTGATCTGGGCCATTCATTACATATGCAAAATCCCTTCACCCTTGCCGTGTAAGGAAACAGAATCATGAATCCTCTTTTAATGTGAAGTGCACTTGAAATGTTGCTGTTTCTTATACCATTGCATCTCAGAAGATTCCTTTGCTTGAAAGCTGTTATATTTATAATTAAAGGTAATGGCTCCAGCATATTGAACATCTATTATGTATTAGCACATACTTTTTAATCCTTAAAAACACTCTACAAAGGCATTATTGTGAATATTTTTTAAATAAACCAAAGATCAAAAAGTTTATATTATTTTCTGAATGTCACAAAGACTGTAGGGATAGAAGACTTATGTGAATTAGGTTTTTCTAATTCTAAAGTCTGTGGTTTTTTTCCCCCTTTTATTTTGCAGTATTGAAAAATCACATGGATTAGGTAAAGTTGACATAGCCCATCTGAAAAGTCTACTGAGCCCCAAATGACCAATGTATAGTCAAATTTTGCTCATAGCAATTTCCCCTAGCGCCTTGGGATTTGGTATTAAAAAGGATTTAAATCTATAACCAGAAAGAAATCTTTGTGCTAAATAGATGTGTGTATCTCATTGCACCATTGATGTCAAGCATTGAAATGGTAATAGATTATACCACTTCCAGAGGCGTGGTGGAAGACAGATGGAAAAAGGGTTAAAATACCTGTATGCTTTATTGCAGCTTAATGTGATTTTCTCCATTGCTCCATGTGAACAAAAAAGCTCTAAATACTTCTAGAATATTCCCTAGAGTCAATCGCTTTGTTAATGCACAGTAAAGTTTGAGGATGTATTCTTTCTAAAGAAAGCTAAGTTTACTAGGACATGTGAGTTACAGCACCACCCCCACCCTCCTCACCCCTTTCTAATATTAATCTTATAAGAGCTACAGTTCGATTTCTTAGATCATTGCTCACTTTAGGGGGCAAAAAAATCTTCCTTATGAGAATCACTCCTTGTATAGATCAGCCCTCACAGAAGATTTTAACGTAATTCTGGTTAAGAATTTTAGAATACATTTTGTGCAACACTGCACAGAGGACTCATGGGCAGCACACCTATGAGTGTATGGAGAGTTACAGTGAAAACTTTCTAGGCTTTTGTGATAGTCCACTGATTCCAAAACATCAACAAGAACTTTGCCCGGTAGTGCTCAAGGTGCTAGGTCTAGTCAAAGTATCCTCGGCTTTGTAACATATTTATTTAAGGGCTGGGAATCTATAAGCAGCTGATGATAAATATTGATGTACGAAAACGTTGTTAAGCACTGCACTTAACTATCAAACACCAGTGAAAATGTACGGCAGGTACCCGCTTTCTGTGAATCTCTGTCTTTTGAATTATTTCCTTAATTATTTTGTTTCCTAAGTTATCTTCTTTCTCCCATAAACAAAAATATTGTTTAAATGCTTACGTACTGGAGTATTTTAAAGAAAGCACTGCATAAGGCAGATAGGCAGTAATTTGTTAAAAGGCCAATTTATCAAGACTCAATGGGGCATGACCCCATAGCACATGCCATTCATAGCTTATGCCAGATTGGTGCTTGGCATAACTATATCCTAGAAAGAAAATGTTGTCTCTAGCTGGCAGAGTCAATCCATGAAAATTTAGCTACTGTTAAGATTCCCCAAAGACAAGCCAATAAATATAGCATACTCTTGGGAACACTTACTAGCAATCTCAGGAGTGGAAGTACCCACTAATGTTTTAAGGAATGCACTTTTAGTGACATTGTGACCCTAAAAGATGATGTCGTTTTTTTAGCTAACTTTATAGCATGATCTAGAGAAATATGTGTCAGGCATAAGGCCAGGCACTCTACATACTTGCCTCACTTATTCCCCATAACCTGATGAGAAGGATACTATATTCCTAATGTTGGCAAGGATAAAAATGAACCTGCTTCAGGAATCTAGAAGCTTCTCCAGGGTAAGGACAATAGATTATCAACCATACACTTCAGTGCCATGCACAAGAGCTGATACAGAGCAGGGGTTTAATAAATATTGTGTTTTCACATCTGGAGGGGCAGAGATAGAATTCAAACCCAATTCCATCTAGCTCTAAAGGAAATGCCAATCAATTATCCCAGGTGGATAAGTATAAAGTGGTATATTTATATATAAAAGCCAGATTGATAGTTAATGTGATCTGACCACCAAAATGACCACAGATCTTAGAAATGTAGCTTCCTTAATTACAGTCTGTTATACTCAGGCCAGCCAATGTGAAGATATTTTAAGACTATCATCAATGTTCTCTCTCTTTTATCTCTCCATAGATATATTTTATATGTATATGTGTGTGTGTGTGTGTGTGTGTATATATGTATATATATGTATAAAATCTGCAACCCAGATTTTTCTTCTGAACCCTACATTAGGTTATCCAACTGATTGATTTAACATATCTGTGTAGAAATCTTAAAATTATCTCTAACCCAAATAAAGAAGCAAGCACCAAATAGGACAGAGAACATGGTTGTCTTGTTCATGACTGTTTCCTCAGAGTTTAGTACGATTTCTGACATAAAATAGGTTTTAAAGGAATTTAAGTTGAATGACTACATGGATGAATTAACAAACTGATAATCTTCTCCAATGCCTGGTAGTTCTGTCCAAATCTGCCTTTTCTCTTGTATTTCTTACAAAGAAAGGGCACCATCTTCTTCCTGGTAACTCAGGTCTAAAATCTAGAAGTTATCCTCTACATTCTATTTCATTTGCTCCATGACACTCAAATGTAATTGATGACCACATAGTATCATGTGCCTTTCCTAGAGTCCAATACACTTGTAGTCTTTCCTTCTATTCCAACTGATATTGCTGTAGTTCAAATCCATACCTTTCTTTTCTGAACTGTTGGGCTAGCTTCCTGGATGACGTCTATGCCTCCAGTTTTGAAATCCTCCCATTTATCTTTCATACTACGCTGTTATCTTCTAAAACACAAATCTAATTATGTTATTTATAAGTTTAGAATCATTCCATAATTTCACCCTATCCAGACAATTATTGTTAATACCTCAAACGAGGCAAACAACGGCAACAGCATACTTGACAATGGATCCCATGATTGCTAACATATATTTTGGATTCTATTCCAGCCAACTTTTTTTCTAGAAATTTTCATTACCAGTTTTTCCTACAAATTAACCTCTTCTGCTTGACTGGAACTATCCCATGAACATTTGCATGTAACACAATTTCTATGTTTAAAAAAATGTAAATCTTACTTGGCCCAGCAGGAACCTAATTTTACTTCCCTCTTTGTAAGCAATTGTCTGTCTCCTGCGCATTTTTCATCCTCACAAACAATGCTATCGACCTTCCTGTTGCTAATTCCAATATTCAGAATTCATCATCCTTAACCTCTTAGCAACATTTGAGAGTATTCACAACTTTTCTCTTCCTGGAATGATTTGCTTATTTCAGCGTTGTGACATCACACTCTTCTTGTTTTCCTCCATCTCTCTGGTTATTTTTCATTTTTCTTTGCAGCCTCTTTCTCCTCTATCTGGCCATTAAATGATAGCTTCTGAGAGCACAGCCATATACCCTTTGTTTACTTGACATCTCCATTCGATGTCTCAAAGTAACTTCAAATATGCTTACAATGTATTAGATGCAATGCTAAGAAACAATAATAATGAGAAAAAGCAGCCCTTGAAATCTAAGAATTGGTCCGATACTTACAGCTAGGCCATAATAGTCTCCTATTGGGCATATATAATCTTCCTAACATCAGACAAGGTCACTCTGAGACCGTAAGACAGAAGACCACTTCATAACTTTGTCTAAGCACAGACAAAAATAAGATCATTGTGCAAAATACCAAACACTCTCCCCTCCTGGCTAATATGAGTGGCCACTACTTAACCAATGACCTTCTCCGAGGCTAATTATTGAGATACCCAGTAATAGAATTCCCCCAACTTCCTGACACCACCCCTGTCTAGACCCAAACCCTGCTTTCTTGGATCGTCCCCTGAATCTTTCAATCAAAGACCAAATTCTAGGATAGATCTTCTTTAACACTTCTTACTGAGGAGCCCATGGCTCCCCATAATGTGTTTTCTATTTCGCTATGACAAACAATAAACCCAACTTACTCAGTTACGAGTGTGTTCTTCATGGTCTTTGGCTGGAGAACATGACAATGCTAAGAATTTTAAGTGGATTACTTTATTTAATCTTTGTAACAACTCTATAAATTGTAATTACCGTTATCATAATCTTTCCCAGTGTACACGTAAGCAAATTGAGGCTTATAGATGTTTAAAAAAATTTACCCAAGATCACATGATTAGTAAGTGGTAGAGGAATTCAACACGGCCAATTTAGATCCAGAGCCAGAGCTGGTAAAACATACACTAGACTTCCTCAATACATATTATTTGAATAAATTGAATAAATGAATTACCACTTATAACTCAGTATCTCCTAACTTTAGACATGTGGAATTACTTGCTGTTTTGTGCCTTAATATAGTTTATTTAACCCCAAATTTCCAAAATATCACAATTTCAACATATAATCAGTATAAAAATTGTTAATGAGATGTTTTACATTCTTTATATCAAACTAAGTGTTTGAAATCTGGTATCTATTTTACATTTACAGCGTCTTTCAACATTGACTAGCCACATTCCAAAAGTTTAAAAAGACACATGTAATGAGACAGCACAGCTTTAGAATACTGAAATATTTCTGGCTTTAGGAAATTTAGTCGTGGGTTTTTAATTTTAGCAAAAATTGTCACCCACCCAAAACACACTAAGTCAATAATGACAATAAATATTCTCTTACTTTACAGTATACCTAGTAGTATGATTAAATTTCTTCCTTTTATTATTTTTTAAAATATTTACTTTCTTGATAACAGCTTAGCAGTGCTGTGATAGATTCAGTTATCATAATGTAATCAGTGTGTATTTGCAATGTATTGACTTGGCTTAAAAGACTATATCTTGCTGTCAAATTTCAATATCATAGTCTCATTGTAACTACAAATTTATCAAGAAAAGCTTTTGCTTATCAGAACTTTCACATTTCCAAGAATAGAATAATGTATTTCCAAAATACACTGACAGAGATATGCAACTGAAAATATTAGAGACATTTCATTATTTTCTTCTTCAGGGTGCAATAGCTCAGCATCACCTTATCATAAAAACAGTAATAGACAAATTGGATCCAGGCGCTTCCAGATGAAATTTTTGATAATCAAAAGAAATCAGTGTGCTCAACTCTTAAATATTTAAAAGACCACTGAGGTCGCTTGAAAACTTATACTGATTCCCATTAGGAAGATGATGGAAATAATAAAGTCATATTTAAAGAAAACTTATTTCATAATGATAGAGCAATAAAGTGAAAATGTAACTGTTACTCTCATGAATATACATTTGTTATAGACAAATTTTCAATTTATTGGAGATGATGGATATAACTCAAATGGATTTGAATAAAAGATCCTTTGATTCACAGTTAGAGAAGATGTCTCCTTGGGAGACAGAAGTAAAAAGTTATCCCCGGCTTTTGTTATTGCAAACTAACTTCTGAAAAATGTTATTAGTCTCCAACTCTAAATTGCCAAGAATAATGTCAAAAATAAACAGAGTCACAGGTCTTTCTGTGCATGTTAATGTGACATAAGTTGTACATGTGCACCTAGAATTTGTATAAGTGATGTTAATATTTTATTCTTGTCAATGATCTTATATTTAGATTTTTTTCTCCTCATTACCATTCATTTGTTATTACTAAAGATTTTTAGGAATGTAGTAAAGACCACTCATGAAGACAAAATAAGAGTTTATGGGATGGGTGACAGCCACAAGAAATTTGAAAAGATTTCCAGTTACTACTGAGTGTAACTATCAACACTAGATGGGCAATGTAAAATTGATTCACACCTTGATGACTCTGATAAATTCCCTTTATGAGACATCCTGCACCGTAATCCCTATTTTTTCTTTTTCTTTATGGTCCCATGCCTTTCCCCTATGCCAGCTCCAAACGCACAGTGGCACAGGCATCTACAACTTTGAGAGGGGACCTCAGATAAGGGAGCTAGGAAAGGAGCTCCCGACATAGAAGAATGTGGGGAGAATCCCAGTTATTGTGTATCTCATTTTTTGCCACTGTACTCCAGTTGCTTGGAACTGTACAAGAAGGCAGGAAGGGTAAAACTCTGAAATAATCTCATCTTCCTGATCAGAGGAATTGGGAACCAGGAACCTCTTAACTGGGGCTTCTGACAACTAGAGAGAACAGCAGAAAACGCTGGCAGGAGAGAGCTGAAGCACATCCTTCATTTTCTATTTGAACTGAAATGAATATTGAGATCACCACTAAGATGTGCATGTGTCATACATAACCAAAGAAGCACAGCAAAGATTTTCAAAACCGAACTTCAAAATAAACACCTATTATCTGAATTTTAAATAATGACAATGGATGTCCTTTATAATTTAAAAATTAAAAAAATGAAAAGCTGATGTATCTGAAATAATGTCAAGTGCAGTAGAGTCCAAGGCAAAAGCAATACTAGAGATAGAGAGGAGTAGAGTTCCAAATTTGTAGGCATCTAATAAAACAATGTCAAAACATATAAAGCAAAAATTGGCAGAATTACAAGAAGAAATAGACAAATACAAAACCATAGTAAGAAACTAAGAAAGCTGGTTTTTCAGTAGCTGATGGAAAAATCACACCTTTTTAATACTCGTATATTTTAGATACATCTCTTATTTACCCTATGAGCATTTATTTTTAATTCAGTCTGACAATCTTTGCCTCTTAACTGGAGCCTTTAGTATACAGTCATGTATCACTTAATGAGAGAGGTGCATCCCAACAAATGCATTGTTAGGCAGTTTTGCTCTTGTTTGAACATCATAGGACATACACAAACCTAGATAATATAGCCGACTAGACATCTAGGCTATTTGGTATTTCTTGTTGCTCTTAGCCTACAAACCTGTTCAGCATGTTACTCTGCTGAATACTGTAGATAGTTGTAACATAGTGGAAAGTATTAATATTTGTGTACCTAAATGTATCTAAACATAGAAAAGGTACAGTGAAAATATGGTATTACAATCTTATGGGATCACTGTTGTATATGCAGTTTATCATTGACTGAAACGCTGTTATGTAGCACATGACTATATTTCAGTGTACATATGGAAATATTTGAGTTTAAATCTATTATCATACTAAATGTTTTCTATTTGCTCCACATTCACTGGAGTTCTTTTTGGTTTGAGTTTTTTTTTTAAATACCATTTTCCCTCATATTAGCTTGAAATTTATAGAAGTTTAATATTTTAATGATTTCTCTGAATATGACAACATGAATTATTGTTTATGAAAACCTAATATTAATGGGCACTTTTAACCTTTCTAAAGGTTAGTGTAAAGACTTTGAAATATCTTTACCATATTTTCCTTTTACTGACTTGTATGCCATTGTCTTAAATATAAATGAATGAATACAAAAATAAGTAATTACTATTGCATTAAGCCATCAGTATTAATTTATATTTACCCAAACCTTTGAACTTTTAGTGTTTTTCCTTGGATCTCTCAGCTTCTGTCATGGCTAATTACCCATTTACCTGAAGAATAGCAGAGAGTACTTTTTTAAAAATGCTTTTCATTTTCAATAGTTTTCAAAAATAACTTTACTACGCGCTGAGTATTCTTTATCTGAAATGTTTGAAACCAGAAGTGTTTCGGATTTGGATTTTATTTTTTATATTTGTATATACGTAGTGAGATCTCTTGAAGATGGAACCCAAGTCTAAACACAAAATTTATTTGTTTCATATGCACTCTGTGCACATAGTCTGAAAGTAATTTTAAACAATATTTTAAATAATTTTGTGCATGAAACAAAGTTTGTGTACACTGAACCATCAGAAAGCAGTGGTGTCACTGTCTCAGCCACCCATGTGGAGAATCTGTGGTTGTTTATCATCATCATTATTCCTAACTCTGAATTTATGTGCTACTAGTAAGTAATCATTTTCTTACTCTTACTCGTGCATAAATACTTAACAGTAAAAAATATAACATACCATCAGTACAGAAAAAAATGTGTTCAGGCTAACTAAGCAGCACAGTGTCATCATCAGAATACCTCGATCAGCTATTAAACAACAGCAGAAACAAACGATGGCAGGCTTTCATTCTCCACTTACAATGCTGTGTTTTGATTAAAAGGTTACAGAACATGTTTTTGTTGTTGTTGTTGATGTTGTTTGTTTGTTTGTTTTAGGTGGAAAGAAACATCAGAAACAGTTGAGGGACCAGGAAGTGGGTCCTCTAGGGATAAAGAGGCGTTATGCTGGATGGCTTTTAAAAATGTTTTCTTGGATGGGGGCAGTGACTCAGGCCTGTAATCCCAGCACTTTGGGAGGCCAAGGCAGGTGGATCACGAGGTCAGGAGTTCAAGACAAACCTAGCCAACATGGTGGAACCCTGTCTCTACTAAAAATATGAAAATTAGCTGGTTATGGTCCATGCGCCTATAATCCCAGCTACTTGGGAGGCTGAGGCAGGAGAATCGTTTAACCGGGACCTGGGAGGCAGAGGTTGTGGTGAGCTGAGATCACGCCACTGCACCCCAGTCTGGGCTGCAGAGTGAGACTCTGTCTCAAGAAAATGAAACAAAATAAGTGAAAAATGTTTTCTCCAGAGTCATATGAACATTGCCTTGTTAACAATGTTTTTTTGTCTCAGAAGTCTCTCTTTTATTTTATTTTTTATTTTTTTCGAGATGAGTTTCACTCTTGTTGCCCAGGCTGGAATGCAGTGGCGTGATCTTGGTTCACCATAACCTCCACCTCCTGGATTCAAGTGATTCTCCTGCCTCAGCCTCCTGAGTAGCTGGCAACTAATTTTGTATTTTTAGTGGAGATGGGGTTTCTCTATGTTGGTCAGGCTGGTCTTGAACTCCCGACCTCAGGTGATCTGCCCACCTTGGCCTCCCAAAGTGCTGGGATTACAGGCATGAGCCACTGCACCTGGCCCTCTCTTTGATTTTATAAACTGACATGATTTCTTGTTCTGTTGTGAGTGAATACTGCTCTAGTCCTTCTACAAACCCATAACACATTTTAACCATGTCATTTATGAGCACTTGACTATGGTGTTAACATCATCATCTTCATCTTCACTATTATCACAACCACCTTAATTCAGAATCACTTTGGCTATTTCCTTATTGATTAATGAATGAAAATCTGAAGTCTCATTATCAACGTTAAAAACTTCTTTGATATCCACTTCTTCCAGCTTACTGAGAGACTCTGAAAGTATGTATTTTGCATATGTAGGAAGGTCAGATTTTTTCTTCATGTGACATATGGAATCCTTCAAAGTCACCACCTTGTTTAACATCATCACTGAACATAGTCACAAGCCAGGATTTGTGCCTAGCATGCATACAACTGGGTCATTCGTCACTGTATTCCAAGCATTGACAACAGCATATATGGCATCATTCCTGCTAACTTCCTTTTGAAAACCTTCCACACCCATGCCTCTGCACTGCTGTTAGCATGCTGTTCAAGAGAGTGTTTTTATATTTACTCTTCACTGGTCTAAGAATATCCTGGTATCTGAGTGAATTAATGAAGTCATATTTGGGGAAAGTACATAGCATAAACATTATTTTTATGACCATTTCAGTTGGAGAATGAACAGAATAGTTGTCAAGGAATAACAAAATCTTGCATTCATTATCCAGTGCAGTTTCCCCGCAGTAACTATGAGCCATTGGTACAAAATGTTTGTGAAACTAATTAGAAAAGATGCCCTGACTCCCTCTTCAATAAATGGTGCTGTGATAACTGGCTAGCCATAGGCAGAAGAATGAAACTGGACCCCTAACTTTCACCATGTACAAAAATGAACTCAAGATGGTCTAGAGATTCAAATGTAAGACCTCAAACTGTAAAAATTCTAGAAGAAAACTTAGGAAATACCCTTCTCAACATCAGCTTTGACAAATAATTTATGGCTAAGTCCTCAAAAGCAATTGCAACCAAAAATTGACAAGTGGAACCTGCTTAATCTAAAGTGCTTCTGCATAGCAAAAACTTAAAATTAAAAATTAACAGCTCCAGCTTCATCCACATCCCTGCAAAGGACGTGAACTCATCCACTCATCCTTTTTTATGGCTGTATAGTATTCCATGTTGTATATGTGCCACATTCTCAGCAAACTATCACAAGGACCGAAAACCAAACACTGCATGTTCTCACTCATTGGTAGGAATTGAACAATGAGATCACTTGGACACAGGGTGGGGAACATCACACACTGGGGCCTGTCAGGAGGTGGGGGACTGGGGGAGGGATAGCATTAGGAGAAATATCTAATGTAAATGATGAGTTGATGAGTGCAGCAAAGCAACATGGCACATGTATACCTATGTATCAAACCTGCACGTTGTGCACATGTACCTAGAACTTAAAGTATAATAAAAAATTAATAGCTCCATCCCCACTGGAAACAAGAAGAAAAAGATATTAACAGAATAAACAAACAACCTACAGAATGGGAGAAAATACTTGCAAGCGATGTATCTGACAAAGATCTGATATACAGAATCTACAAGGAACTTAAATCAAAAAGCCAGAAAACAAAACAAACAAAAACATTAAAAAAAAGGCCAAAGACATGGATAGACATTTCTCAAAAGAAGACATAAGTTGCCACCAAACATATAACAAAATGCTCATCATTACTAATCATCAGAAGAAATGCATCAGAGCAATGCAAATCAAAACCACAATGAGATACTACCTCACACCAGTCAGAATGGCTATTATTAAAAAGTCAGAGAAATCACAGATGCTGGCAAGACTGCAGAGAAAAGGGAATGCTTCCACACTGTTTGTGGGAATGCAAATTTGTTCAACCACTGTGAAAGCAGTTTGGAGATTTCTTAAAGACCATCAAACAGAACTACCATTTGATCCAGCAATACCATTACTGTGTATATACCCAAAGGAGTATAAATTATTCTACCAAAAAGACAGATACAGGCGTATTTTCATTGCAGTGCTATCCACAATAGAAAAGACATGGAATCAACCTATGTATCCATCAATGGTGGATTGAATAAAGAAAACGTGGCACATATACCACCATGGAATACTTTGTAGTCATAAAAAAGAATGAAATCATGTCATTTGCAGCAACATAGATGGAGCTGGAGGCCATTATCCTAAGCAAATTAACTGAAGAACAGAAAAACAAATACCTTAGGTTCTCGCTTGTAGGTGGGAGCTAAACATTGAGTACACATAGATAAAAAGATGAGAACAATAGATACTGGGTATGGAACTACAAGAGTTGGGAGGGAGGGGGCCGTGGGTTGAGAAACTATGTATAGGGTACAGTGCTCACTAACTGGGTTATGGGATGATCCATGACCCAAATCTCAGCATCGCACAATGTACCCATTTAACAAAACTGCACATGTGCCCCCTAAATCCAAACTGAAAGTTGAAAAAAGATAAAGGGATGACATATGGGAAACAATTAACTACAAAAAGAAGAGAAAATATGTCCCTGACGATCCATGGTTTTAGTTAGCATAACAACCGAGTGGTAAGGAAGTTATTCCTTGAAAACGGCGAGGACACAAAGCTTTTTCCTATCACAGAAAGTTACATTTAACGTGAGCCTGTTGCAGTAGCACATCCCAGCACTGCTATTCTGTCCTTGGCATCCTTAATTCCTGTAGGACATCAGCTGATGTCAGTGTCTTTCTGGAGCAGTAGCACCAAAACAGTGATGTTTCATCGGCATTATGTACTTGTTTTACTGTCAGATTTTCACCAGGGATAATGCTGCAAACTTGCAATGAATTTCTCTACTGTTTCATGACTAGCAGACACTTTATTACCACAAATCTTTAAAAATTTAATGCCATGTATTTTCTTAAATTTCTGCAATCAACCTGTTGAGTATTCATGGAAGTTCTCTTTTCAAGTTTTCAGTCTATCCCAGATGCTTGCTTGTTTCATTATCAGCATATCATGAAGTGGCATGTGTTCACTGAGACTGATGGATCCCCTCTTACAATATATGATTGAGATTTTCAGTTTTAGCTTTATGCAGTGTCTGTCCCTCCCTCCTCCCTCCCTCCCTCCCCTCCCTCCCTTTCCTCCTCCTTCCTCCTTCTTTTCCTTTCTTTTCCTTCCTTCTTCTTTTTCCTTTTCCTTTTTCCTTTTTCTTCTTCCTTTTCCTTTTTCTTCTTTTTCTTTTTCTTTTCTTTTTCTTTTTATTTTTCTTTTTCTTTTTCTTTTTGAGATAGATTCACTCTAGGCTCGACATTGAGTAATAGTGGTGGTGATCTCACATCAGAACCTCCTCCTCCATAACCCAGGCCTTAAGCACCTCCCACTTCAGTTCCTGAGGTTGGATTACAGGTGTGTGCTCCCACTACCACCTAGCTGAATTTTTATTTTTAGAGATGAGAGCCTCACTTCACATGCTGTTATTGTATTTGTCTTGAATTTGACTCCTCAGTTGATCCATCTGGCCTATTTCCTAAAATACATAGATTACATTGATGAGCCACCACGCCTGGCCCATGCAGTGTTTTTGTGTTTTTCATTGAGTTCTTTTTATCACCTTCAGCATAAAACTTCATCAGTCTATTCTTCTGTTTCTTCAGGTCATATATCATGGTCATTTGAACACCATACTCTTCTTTCACAGTGCTGTCTAGTTTCTCTAGAAGCTTGACTTTCTGTGCCACAGGTAATGATAAATGTTTCCTCTCTTTCTTATCACTGTTATCAACAGGGCCAGCCTTTTGAACATTTTTAACAATATCTATACCATAGAACAGAGACTAAGCAAACAAACAAACAAAAAAACACAGTGAGTAGTGCTTGTAGGTCTTGTTCATGTAAGTCATCGTGGGGAACCTGCCATTGGTCCATCTGGTCTTTATTAGTGTCATTTTATGACACTTCGTGGGTGTGCTTCTGTAGGGAAATCTGGGCATGTACAGAAAAGATATATTGCAGCTGAAAAGACCTGGGAAGGTCTTTTTTCCCTCAGAGACACTGAATAAACTGTGTGTTGTGTGCCTGAGTTTAGACTACAACCCATCATGTAAGGCTAGGTGTGGAATTTTATAAATGTGGCATAATGTTGGCACTCGGAAAGTTTTGGATTTTGAAGCATTTATAATTTCTGATTTTCAGACTAGGGATGTTCGATCTGTAGCAGGCACCCAGTTTCTTTTTAATCCTATAACACTGTTTGCATCTGTGGCTTGAAGTCCTTCGGCAGTATTAGAAAGTTCACAGCCATTAGCTTTTCAAGTAGTACTTCTTCCTCATTCTCTCCCACCCCCTTTTAGATTCCAGTATCTTAGTATTTTCTATGGTATAATCAATGTCACATACACTATTTGCTGTATTTTCCCTTCTTTCGTCTCTTCTCATTTCACCTTGTATATTTTCTTCCGTCATATGCTCCAGTTTCCTTTTTTTACAGCAATAACTGTCCAATGTTAACCTATCTGCTGAGTTCTTATTTTGCCTATTATATATGTATTTTTGTATATTTAAGTTCCAGAATTTCTGTTTTATTCTTCTATGTATTTTGAGGTTTCTGATGATTTTTTAAAGTTTTTTCTTTTATATCCTTGAACATCATAAATATAGCTGTTATAAATTGTATGTAGGATAACTCCAACTCTGTGTCCCATTTGGGTAGGTTTCTATTGTCTGTTGTTTTTTCTGGTTTTATTTGTGTTGAGTTGGCTCTTTGTATCTGTTTGTTTATTTATTCAATGCGCTAGACCTTATATTTGCAGAGTTGTTTGTAGAAATAATGTAAAGCCATTACTTTAAATGGCAAAAACCACAATTACTTTTGCACTAACCTATACTTAGAGGAGTTTTGTTTGTTTATGTCAGGCAACTAGTGACACTACCAGTATGGACTCACCATAGTCCAAGTTTAGCAATGGAGATAACTCAAAGCTGAGCTGCCGTACCTGTGATAATCTTGCTACTTGCAGCTTACCCTATTTACTTCTGAGTCACCAGAACTACCTTCCTACTGGCAGTTGAGCATCGATTTTTGTTTTATTCTAGCCCATGGAAGCCACAAAAAGTAGGTCTTAGTATTTTCGCCATTTAGAATCACACTCTGGATTTAGTAAAGATCCCAAGAGTGATCCCAAATTGGTAGTGTCGTCTTGAGTAACTCATTTGTCTAAGCTTTTGTCTTCTCTAGAACCTAACCTGGTGAGTCTTCAGCATTTTGTTACTCTATAATACTTGCAAACAGATTTTATGTTTTCATACTTTTTCATGCTTTTCTAGTTATATTTTTAGGAAAGGTTAGACTGATTACTTTGTCCTCCAATTCTAGACTTTGATAAATTTTTCTCCTTTATGTTAAGCTGAGAGGCTGGTGATAGATTGATGCTGAAAAACCATTTTGTTCACCTCTTTCCAAGTTTTTCAGTGATGGTCATGCTTCCGCATAATATGTAGAATATTTAACACTGATTGTCTTGACCTCTGGGTCTCTTCTGAAACTCTGAAATGAGAGGAAGAGTCTCATTTAATATCATTTGTTTTACATTTCTCACATTAAAATTAAATAGTACTTTGTAGGGCTTCATATTTCTAAGAGATTTAATTGAGTTTACAAAAATTATATCGTTATGTCTAATGTGTTAATAATTTTATTTTGTATATTAAGCGTGATTATCTTTTTCTTAAACTATTTTATCACATTTTAATGTAGAAACTAGGTAAGGTAAAAAAACAAATCAAATTTACACAAGTAAGGCACTGGGCCAAAATAGTTCTTTAGTTTCCTAAGCTGGTTCCACTTGTTTGCAGCCGTCTATTTACAAAGAACCTAAAATTTATTTCTTTTAACGTAATCAATTCTTCTTTAATAGAGGAATCAATGTTATTTCTGACTTTAGGATATTTAGAATTGAGTTCAGCTGTTTGTGGCCTAATTATATGACTTGGATTCTAGTTATTTTTTTAACAAGTTTTTAGCATTGGTAATGTGACTTTGGAAGACTTGCATTTCATCTTGAGAAAGGTTGTAAAAGAGGTTGTCAGAAGACCCAGATAAATCAACAAGATCTAGGGATTCCAGAAGATTTTTTGGAGAATTTAAATCTGTTTATTCAACTCTTCGTGAGTACTTATTATTTGCCGTATGCTGATGATACAATGGTGAGCACAAGTGATAATGTCTTCACGGAGCTTATATTCTTCTCAGGATTAGAGATATATTAAACAAATAAACACAACAGATCAGCCCGGGATAAATCCTATTCAGAGAGATAATATAAGATTATGTTATGGAAATTAATTGGCTATTTTAGGTTGAGTGGTTAGTAAGAGGAGATCTTTTTGATATAATATTTTAGATAACATCTAGATGACAAGAAAGAGCTAGTCATAAAAGATCAGGGTGAAGAGTAATCAAGGTAGAGGATGACGAAATGTCCAAAAATGAGAAACATACCAAATGTGCTCAAGAAATTGAGAATGCCATTAAGCTTGGGACAAGACAGAAAGTAAAGATGAAGGAAACATCTTTCTATGTAGGACTTTGCAATTCAGTGTAAAGAGTTTGGATTTTATTATTTTTTAATTGCAGTAGGAAATCACTTGAAGATCTTAAGCATAGAGTAATATGATTTGATTTAATTTTTAAAATGGCAAATATCTGCTGTTTGGGAAATGATTTGTAAGGGCCAAGACTAGTTAGGAGGTGATAGTAGTAGGTCAGGTGAGACATGGTCATACTAGTAAAGAAATAGAGAATAGACTATTCAAAGTATATTTTTTGATAGATATGAGGTGGGCAAATAAATTAAGATACATTGAAGGGTAAATAGAAAGGTAGTCTTTCAGATTGTTGGCTTAAGCAATTGGGTAGATGGGGCTGCCATCTACTGAGATGGGGATTCTGGAGAAAGGATCTAGTTTTCTGGAGGGCTGTATTTCAAAGAGCTTTGTTGTGAGCCATGTTAAATTTGACCATGTTGAAGATGCCTGTTAGCCAGGTGAAAATGTCGTGAATACAGTTGTTTAAATGACCATGGAGTTCTGGTGCATGTTTGAGGCTAGAGATGTGGATTAGGGAATCATTGGCATGTAGTCATTTAAAACCATCAAAGAGGATGAGTGTACTTAGATAAAGTGAGCAGGTGAGGAAAAAAAAGGAACTCAGTATAAAACTCTAGAAATGCCCAGATATTTAGAGATGGAGCAGAAGAGCCAAAGTCAGCTAAAGACACTGAGAGGGAACAATCAGTGGCCCAGAAGAAAATTGCCATAACTAAGTGTATTAGAAACTGATGGATATTATGTTTGACAGAAGGTGAAACATAAAATGAGTTCCTCTGAAGTCCTTTTTGCTTGGCATGTGTGTGAGATAAAAGAGGAAAGAGAATGAAATGTTTTAACCAGTTCCCTGATTTTCTTTCCAAAAAGCAAAACATAGAAAGAGTAAATTCGGAACAATTGTGAATGAATGGCACGATTTTGTAGATGAATTCATCTAGGAGCCTAGGGGTCTGCCTAGGCACTTTCCAAGATGTTTTTGGGATTCATTCAAGTGGATGAAATAAAACGAGTTTGCTTCTCTTACTAGGTTATACTACTCAATTGAGTTGTAGTACTCAAATGAAGTAACTTCTGGGAATGCGTTTTGAAAGGTATGAATCTCTACATGAAAGACAATGTTAATTGGTCCAGTTTTAAGGACTGATTAGGAAGCAATAGGCTCCTAAAGAGAAAATTTAATTTTAAA
This sequence comes from Papio anubis, assembly GCF_008728515.1. Taxonomy (NCBI): domain Eukaryota; kingdom Metazoa; phylum Chordata; class Mammalia; order Primates; family Cercopithecidae; genus Papio; species Papio anubis. The sequence goes on from NC_044982.1 coordinate 149,397,032, forward strand.
AGGCTATTAGTAACAACAACAACACAAACAAACAACCCAATTCGAAAGTGGACAATGGATTTGAATAAACATTTTTCCATGGAAGATATACAAATGGCCATAAACATATGAAAAGATGCTCAACATCAGTTACAACTAAGGAAATGCAAGTCAAAACCACAACATGATACCAGCTCAAACCCATTAGGATGGCTACATAAAAATAAAACGAAAAAACAAAACCCGGAAGATAACAAGTCTTGGTAACAAGTGAAAACGTTGGAACCCTTGTGCACTGTTGTTGCGAATGTAAAATGGTACAGCCGTTCCAGGGAACAGTGTATGACAGTTCCTCAAAAAATTAAAAATAGATTTACCATAGGATCTAACAACTTCACTTCTGTTTTGGGCCATGTTAAATTTGTATATGGATAAAACCACTGAAACAGTCTTGAAGAAATAGTTGTATACCCATTTGCATAGCAGCATCATTCAAAATAGCTAAAATGCAAGAGCAACCTATGTATCCATCCACAGATGAATAGTTAAGCAAAAGGAATACACACACACACACACACACTACACACATACAATGGAATATACAATCATATATATATACACAATGAAATATTATTCAGCCCTTATAAAAAGAAAGGAAATTGTCACATATGCTACAGTATGGATGATCTTTGAGGACATACGTTAAGTGGAACAGCCAGTCATGAAAAAGACAAATGATATATAATTCCACTTATATGAGATACCTACAGTAGTCAAAATTATAAAGACAAAGAGTGGAATGGTGGTTTTCAGGAGCTAGGGGGAGAGGAGAGATAGGGAGTTATGGTTTAATGGGTATAGAGTTTCAGTTTTGGAAGATGAAAATAGTTCTGATGATGAATGGTGGTGATGGTCATACATGAATATGAGTATGCTTACTTAATACCACTGAATTGTACACTTAAAAGTGGTTAAGATAGTAAATTTTATGTTATGTATATTGTACAATAAATATATTTGAAAAAATAAATAAGAAAAAGTTTTTTAAAGGCTGTTGGTAGTATCTGAAAATTATTCAGGAGAATTCCATTCGGAAGAAGAACTGATTCTGACATATGGTCACTCAATAAAATTTGTTGAACAAATAAAATTGTATTGTTAAGGAGACAAAAAGAATGATAAATGAAGGAGTCCAAATAGAGTGAATGATACATGTACAGTGACTAAAATGTCTGTTTATTTTAACCTAGGAGGTTCACTCTGTTGAGGGGATGTTTTGAAATGGATGGATATAGGGACATAATATTCAGAGTGGAGATAGTCCAAAATGTTACTTTACAGCCTCCTTTTCTTCAGTAAATATTTAGAAAAGTCTTCTTCATTAAGTAAATTAATATAATTTGAGTACGTTGGTGCAAAAGTAATAGAGCATTCAATAATAACTGAAACTACTATTTTTCTTTCTTGAAAGATGTTCAAAAAAATGAAAATTATGCGCTCAATCCCATGGCTCCATATGAAGATGGTTTATCTGAGTAATAGCTAAGTGAATAACAGAAGTAAAAAATGAAAATTATATTTAAAAATTAGTTTAAATTATACAAGATGACATTTTCCTGTCTTTAAATTCTGAAATGTTAATTGACTCAATCAAATTTTAAAATGCGGCAGTTGTTGACCCCTATAAAGTCAAAACAACTAAGATAACTTTCAGATAGTTGTTTTACAGATTTGCCTTAGAAATAAAAATTGGTAAAATATGAAAAAAGTCAGGCAATTACCCTATTTCAATCTTTAAATTCAAGAAAATGATTTGTCTCAAGTAATGTAAGGCAATAGTGTGAGAGGTGACAAAATAGCCCAGAAAGCCAGTAAGTTAATGAATGAATACCTGTTTTGTATGGCCCAGTTCACAGAGGAGGTAGGGATAATAATTGTTTAATTTATAGATATTATATAGTTTTTCTAATGTTCTATGTATCTATTTTAACCAATTTCTATCATTTTACAGTGAAAATGAACAGGTGAAAAAATATTTCACCAGGTGCATGTATGTCACATTTGGGGGATCTAACAGCTTATATTCAGGCAGCATGATGATGTTTACCAGGTACAGATCTAAATTTTGTGGAGACTAAATCATATGCAACTTGGGTGAGGGCTTTTTAAGGAAAATAATACAAAATAATGAAGATAAAATTATTAGAAATACAACATTCACCTTGGAGGGTCTATTTAGTTAATGGACCTTGACACAATGCTATACTAACTTTGAATAAAATCTGCCTCTGTTCCACTCCAGCCTGGGCAACAGAGTGAGACCCCGTCTCAAAAAAAAAAAAAAATCTGCCTCTGTTAGAGGGAAACACTGGATGAGTTTTTCATTACTCTTAAATATATTTAAATAAAATTAACATTTTGATAAAAACTTCTGTTTGGATCTTATTTTGTGTTATAAAATAATCCACTTTTTAAATTCTAAGAACTCGCCAAAATAGCATATAGTGCCCTCATAGTTTATTTCTATTTTGAATCTTGACAGTATTTTAATGACAATGGAAGGTACCAAAAGTTATCCTTTTAGATTTTGTCAGCAGTATTGATTTGGCACCTACTGTGTGAGGAGCAGGGAAATAATGGTATAAAACATCTATTGGGGTCTTTCTTCTCAACAATTTGATGCTAAGAACAACATGACTCCTGACTCCGTGAGGGCACTTGGGAAAGGGTAAATGAAGTGGTAGCACAAGGTTTACTTTAACAACTGAAAAAATGTGTCACATGTATTAATGTCAACAACTGGAATTTTACCTCATTAGGCAATTTCTGGATCTAAGGCTCTGATTATTATTCTAAGCAGAAAAAATATGCTAATTATTCACTCTGAATGTAGAAGGAAAAAAGGTGTAAAATCTCCCGTTAGCCGTGTGACCATGTACTAATTGCATGTCATGTGTCAAAATAATGCAGCTCACTGTGCCTAAAGCAATTAGACATACAGAACTCCATTAATGAAGCACTGTCTGTCACTAAAAGTGTTTTCTGTGCTATAGTTGAAGATTAAAATATTAACTTCTCCAATATTTATGATCGTTACTGACAGCGTTTCAAAATGTTGCTTTTAACAAAAGCTTTCTATTAAGAATTAGTTTTTAATTTGGATTTTATATTCAAAGAATATATTAATATATGGAAGTAAGAGGGGATTTCTTACGTATCTGAAGAGAGTTTATTATAAAACGTAGATCACTTTTAGAAAACTTTACCACGCTTTTGCCCACTAATTTTTTTCCTCAGAAAGGGAATTTTCTCAGGGCATTTCCAAAACATCTCTTTTTCTCATTTAAATATTCATTTGATGATGATGTGCAAATGTAGGTTTTACTTGTATTATTTCTCTTTTTTATTTAAATTAGTCAGTTCTGAACTCATTATAACCAGTCAGACCCTACTGGTTAAATATATTATAATCTACATATTGTTTGGTGATTTGAGAGGCAACCAGAAGTGATGACAGTAACCTTAAAGATCATCAATTGCAAATCAGTCAGGAACAAGAATGCTGCTACCTCTATGCTTAACTCATTTATGCAGTGATTGCTAGGGGCCAGGTACTATGATAAACATATAGTTTGTTTTTTAATTTATTCCGGCTATGGACTTTACTTTTGTTTATTTTTTGTAACTATCTGATTCTGAACTAATTTCCATGACAGAAAATTATGGTCTATGCTTCAATTTTTACAGTTTGAAAGTTTTGGACAGAAAAAAACAGCCTTCTTTAATTTTTGCATGTTTTGCACTGTTTCAGTGCATGCGATTCCCTACCAAGTTTTATGAATGAAAAAAATTGTGTTCTCTTTTGTTCAGGATTCCTTGGTTCCAGTTTATTTTAGATCAGTGGTTTTCTGAAATCTGTTTAGATTCATGCCAAGATGACATAAACCTACTTACTAATTCAGGTAAAAAAAGAAAACTAATGGCTGTTATTAGACTAGCAATATTACATTAAGATGACATTCACTGATTTTTTCTAACATTTGTTTTGCCATTTTTGAGGTATCTTCTGAGTTTACTGGAAATCTTTTGTTTTGTAAATATACCTTAGAAAATGTAGTGCCAAATACTCTATCTTGGGTTAGTGCTCCAAACTTTTTAGTTCAGCTCAATAAATGCTGTAACTCAATCTAAAATTAAATTATACCTCTTTACTCAGGTGGCAGCAAATACTACCTTTTTGTTTTTATAGTCAAACATAAGGATCACTTGAAGTTTTTGTACTTGACTGTGTTTCTTTTACCCTCTGCTCACTCCTACTTATATAGGAGGACAGCCTTGCTATCTAGAAACATTCATTATTATTGCAAACTAAAAGTAACACATTTTGTAGCCATATTAGATATTTTTCAGATTAGTAATTTCTTTGCTGTTTGTAGGTGACTGAGTGCTTAAGATTAACACCCTGAATGTGAAAACCTCCAGATTCTCTACTTTGGGATAGTATATGGTTAATATGGACAAGGGTTTATTTGGTTGAGGGTTCACATTGTTTCCAAAGGAATAGGCAAAGGCTTGTTATCTGTAATTATGATACACTCGGTCCTTATCTGTGCCTAATGAGTATTGAATATTTAGAGGTGAAAAACATCAATTCTTTTTCACATTTGTAAAGCATTAAATAGAAAATACATTATTTAAGCAGCTAAAACAATCATCTGTTCAGTTTGCCTTTCAAACCAAACCCTTTGGCCATCCCTGAAGCTCTACTTTGTATGGAAAGGGTGAAATAAGATGACTATATTGAAGAGATTTGATCTATTAATTGTTTGTCATCTCCTTTTGTCTAGATTATTGGTAATTTTTAAGTGAAAAACATTGACTTTATTTCTCCTACAGGCAACTTTGTAAGTATATTAATTTCATAAGTTCTATTGCATTAAGTTAGTTTAGTTGAATCTAGTAGAATGCATGGTCTATAAATACAAGAGTTTTCTTCTGTCACATTTAATACCAGTGTATTAAATACCAGATATTGTTTAATATCTGGTACATAGGGTGGCTTCTAGCACTAGTAGGTATTTAATAAGTATTTGCTAAATGAATAGATGAATGTTTTGTATTATTTTATATCTTCATTCATTTTATTTTTATTGTATCAATATGTTTTGCATACACAAAAGATTTATATGCCTATGCCATGCAAATATTATTAGTAGAGCATAAGGACACAATGACTCATAAGCGCAACACTCAGCCCAAGAAATAGGATATTACCAGTAATTTGCATCTACCTACATGTTACTTCCCTGTCTTATAACTGTGACTCTTTCCTCAAAGATACCACTATCCTAAATTTTGTGTTTATTATTCTGTTTCTTTTTTTAAATATGGAGTTCTTTCAGAAATACTAGCTCTTAAAAATATATTGTTTACTTTTGTTTTGGGGAGGGTTCTATAAAAGTGGTATTCTAAGTTATCTTTATCTTCTTAGACTTGCTTTTTTTAACTCAACATTTCTCCTTGTTGTTCTGTGTACCTGTTTCTTTCCTTTACTGCTGTATGATAGTCCATAATGTATCTATCCTATCTTAATGAAAAATTTCCACATTTTCCAGCTTTTTACTCTTATTAATAATGCTATTGGCATTCATGTATATCTTCTGGAACATGTGCATAGAACTTCATCACGGGCAGATACCTAGAAATAGAATTTCTCGGTTTTAAGGTATTTAATGGATTACCTTTGAGAGAAAATGTCAAATAATTTTCTGAGGTAATCTAAAAATTGAAATCAGCAACTTGCCTTCCAAGCCACAGCATGTGAGAATTCCAGTGCTCTATCTCCTCATGTCAGCTTTCATAGTTTTGTTGGTTTGCTTTTCTGCTTTTATTATTTATGGGTTTTGGAATGGAGGGATCCTTAGAGACTAACTTTACCTTTCTTGAGTCAGAGATTTCCAAATAGTGTAGCTTTTCAAACCTCAATTATCTTGCAGCTAAAGGGCCCCGTGGTGCTCTAAGTCAGCCCTATTGCCAGAACCTGAATACTTGCTATTTGAAAAATTTTTCAGAGGTTGCTAGATATACGTCCAATACACAAAAGCCACTTACAGTTTTGCATACAAGTAACAACCAATTACAAAAATGTACCCTAAAAAGTCACTTAAATTACTAACTAAAAACAAAAGTTATCTAAAAATAAATTTTAAAAAGGATGTGGTAAACCTGTTAGGAACAAAACTGTAACAGGTAATTGATCAACAGAAAGTAAGGAGATATGCCATGTTCATTGATAGAAGACTCGATATTCACAAAAATATATGTCCTTCCAAAACTGATCCATTACTTCAAAGCAACATCATTTCAAGTTCTAATATATTTATTCACCTTTCTAAATAATGAACTCATTGGATAATTTATGTGGAAGAACAAAAGGATAAAAATTGCAAAGACACCTCTAAAGAAGCATTGGCAGGAAGATTTGTCCTATGAAATATCAAGACTTCTAAAGAAAAATTATTAACACAGTGTAGTGGTGTTGGTGTAGGGATGGAAAATGGATCAATGGAACAAAATAGACAGTCAAGGAACCTATGTATACATGAAAACACATGCATTTATGGATATAGCTTTCATTGATATCAATGAAGAAAGGAAAATATATTCAGTAAATATTGCTGGCACTAAAAAAAAATATTTTTATTTGAAAAAAATTTTTTCTAATAGTACACACAAAAATCAACCTTAGAGAAATCAAGAACTTAAAGAAAAATTTTGAAATTTTTTTAAAAATTAAAATTTTGAAAACTTAAAAAATAAGATATATGTACCTTAGGACAAAGAATTATATCTCTTAAACAAGAGAGATAGAAAGAAAAACTCTAAAGAAAAAGTAATGAGTTCAATAATAATAAAATGAAGAATCTTAAGTACATACACAAGAGAAACTCTTGTACATGAAGATGAATGCAAGAATGATGAAAATAACACTGACTAATAGAAACAGCCAAGTGTCTATCAAAAAGAGAATAGTATATTAAAAATGGATCAGCATGTAGTGATTTAAATGAACAAAGAGGAATATTTATCATTATGAATAACCCTCAAAAACATATTGCTTAGTTAAAAGAAGTAACATAAAAAGGCTAATTTTATTTAATCTTTGATTTTTCCAAAATATGCGATCACTAGAGATGCAAACATCCAGTGAAGTGTAAAATATGTGTGGAGATGTTAACCCAATTTAACAGAGTGATTACTCGGGAGGTAGAGGGAGAAGAACGAATGGGATACATGTGGTTACACAGGGACATTTAACCATATAAATAATGTTTCATTTCTTAAGTTTGATACATCAGTGTCCATTATAATATTTGTTATGCTTCTTGGGTGTCTGATATGTTCCACAAAATACACCTTCAGTTCCTTTTCAATTTATAAATTTCTAACTAATTATAATATGTCCTACTTGGTCTGATTTTTCTCCAATTCCTAACTTATATTAATCCATCTCAGTTCAATATAGTTCAAAGCATAAAAATTGGTTAATAAATGTCTTGTTTATTTTAAAATATTTTAAAAAATCTATCTGCCCATCTATTTTATAGCCCTGACTTCTTGGAAATAATAAAACTGGTGTTTCCTTTTTTTCTTTATTTTTATTTATTTATTTATTTATTTATTGAGACAGAGTCTCGTTCTGTTGCCCAGGCTGGAGTACAGTGGCACGATCTCAGCTCACAGAAAGCTCCACCTCCCAGGTTCACGCTGTTCTCCTGCTTCAGTCTCCCAAGTAGCTGGGACTATGGCACCCGCCACCATCCCCGGCTAATTTTTTGTATTTTTAGTAGAGACGTGTTTCGTGTTAGCCAGGATGGTCTCGATCTCCTGCCCTCATGATCTGCCCACCTCAGCCTCCCAAAGTGCTGGGACTACAGGTGTGAGCCACCGTGCCCGGCCTAAAACTGGTGTTTCTATGTTGGAAAATGGAGTTGATTATGATTGAAGTAAGTAAGAAAGAGAGAGAATGTGTGTGTATAGGTGTGGGTGACCTATGTTTAATTGGGTTTAGGGTTTGAGTAACTGGCTTTCTGTAGTGCTGGGTTCAACAGGACAGAAACTGGCACAGTATGATTCCTCCTCTAACAGAAACTCAATCCGCCGTGAGAGTACAAAGAGGCAGACAAATTTCCATGGGAGAACTGGGGAAAGCCTCATGTAGGACTCTGCATTTGATCTGTGTGTTGGCAACTGGAAGGATTTAAAGTGGCAATAAAGAGAAGGAAGAAATCACAAGTAGATGAAAGAAGTCATTCACAAACAACATGGTGGTGACTGTTTAGTGATCAAAAATTAGATCGCAGATAAAAAGTTCTAGAGTGTTGACTTTAATCTTCATTATCAGTTAACAACTTGATTGAGTGTCTACTCTGAGCAAACTAATATGCTCAAGAGATTATGTTCTCAAATAAATTAGCAATTCAAGGGATGAAATAAATGTACATAACAATAAATCTAAAATTAAAAGGCAGTATCTATTGAAAATTAAGACATACATCCAGGCTTTAGATGTCAAAAGAAAGAGTTGAATTTTACCTTGGCACCAAATAAACACAGGACCCTAGTGCCAGAAACACCCTTTCAACAAAAACGCCAAGTTACCTTTACTTGCATATGTATTCTACCCCTCTCCTGGATATAGCTGCCTTGCGATATGTTTGGAATATCCAATTATTCTCAGTACATGGTTATAGAAAAATGAAAGTATTTAGCAGAAAATAATAAGAAAAAGTGTTATAACAATACATGCATATTAAATGGAATCTTCTAACATTGGCAAAAGCTCAATTTTTTGAGTGTCTTCCACATTACTTACAGGACCTAAAATTGTACAAAAGTTTCTTGTTCTAGATTCCAGCTTCTCCTCCTGGTTTTTCAGCCTTTCTCAGGTTTTCTCAACCTTCTTGGAACCTAAAGGTTATTGTAGTACCTCTGACACATTCTCAATTATTTTGTGCTGAAATAATCTGCATTTGGACTCAATATCGGCAGGAAAGAGAACAAATTGAGCTTTAATTTGATATTAGAGCCTTCTTCCTTTTTTATTTCTGAAATTGGTATTTTAATTCATTCACTGTCAGTAGAAAAAGTGATTTCTATTTTCTGGACTTTGCACATCTTTCCTTCAAATCTATCCTTCTAATAGATTCCTTGCTCATCCTTCCTCCTTTCTCCTCAAAACACACACACACGCGCGCGCGCGCGCACACACACACACACACACACAAACAAACACATTCACATCTTCCAGATTCCATACTATCTTCTTCAGCTTTCTCTGGCATGTCTGCTTTCTCACACAGGTGTTACAAATACATTTAAATAGGGCTAGCCACATCATTTGCAGAATCCAGTAAAAATGAAAATGTGGGACTCTCCTTGTTTTAAAAGCCAGAAAAGAAAAGGCTTTTTTTCTTCCATGATCTCTCTCCACCTAGTTAATGTGCTTCCTCAGCCACCAGGTACAGATGGTCACAGGTGCCTGGGGTTCTGTGGTGAGATGCAAAGCCTGTGGAGTGTGCATAACCAACTCAGTCCTTTCTGCATTTGTGTCCAGGCCCCTGCCAGGGGTGAAGGTTGAGGTAATCATTGGATGGACACATGAGAGATGGCTAAGAACTGATTCCCAGAGGTAGCAGGAGGCTGGCTGTATATAAGCTGAGTCTCCAAGCCCCTGGTACAACCTTTATTATTCCGTTGAACTTCACTAACAAAACAAAATCAAAGATAAAATTACTACTAAAGATTAAATTATTAACAATCTGAAGTTAGTGACTACAAAGCATTAAACCTTAAGTGGAGTAGCTTTTGAGTGTGAGGCTCTGTGTGTCTACTGGTCACAAGCTCATGCAATGAAGAATGAGGCCCTATCATTGTTTAGCATCTCCATACTGTTATTTTAAAGCTTTTCTTGACAATTTCTTTGGATCCGAGAATGTGACACTGGAAGAAAAGAACCATGTCTACTTTTGTAAGGGAGGTAGGAGCTGCTCGTCGAAGGAACGGGAAGAGTTGAAATAATACAAGTTATCTCCTGGAGGGTTCCCTTAAACTGTACTGGTATAGAATTCTTTTAATGAAATTTTATGTTGACTTTAGAAGTAATAACTACCCCTCATCAGGCACCAAGATATCATTGAACAATTTTATGTGCTTATTTTTCTATAAGAAATGTGCAACTTGGGCTTAATACAAATGCTGTATCTAATTAGGTTGAACCATATGAAATTGCTGATACTCAACCATTTCTGACCTACAAAAGCAGCAGTTTTATATGGTTCCACCTAATATTCGCTGGCCAATGTTCCTTTCTCTGTTAATAAGTGTACACGAATATTTTGCCTCACTTCTCAGTTTCCTCCATCCAACTTCAGTTGCTTGATAATTCTGCAATATTACATCAATCTTTAATAAAATATTTCAGCATTTTTAACATGTAAGTGTTTCTAGGAAGTTTAAAGAGATACCCTTTAATAACAGTAGAAAATTGGCCTTCACTGTTTAACTAGAAAGCACACCAAAGTTAGAAGCAAACATATTTGCCTTGATGGCAAGACCATGGAAACCAGAAGATACTGATTTGGCTGCTCAGAGCTTTCTTTCACTATGACCCTATTAAGCATTGCTTTACATATTCAATCTTTTAAGAAACAAGTTAAGTTTATGGGGGCAAATATATCTCTTTCACTCTTTTTTAGTTCTCTTTTTTTGGGTTACTTTGTTATATATTTGAAAGGAAGTTGGTATATATTTCCGTTAGTCAACCAACTTTTTCCCCTTTGATAATATGCAGAAAGAAGTATAAGGTATTTATTAATTCTTATAATTAAAAAAATTTTCGTTCAGCCTGGCACTTAGGGTGGGCTCAGAGACTGACAAGGAGAGGCCACAAATGGCACTGGGTAATGCAGAAGAACACAGTGCTAAAAACTGTAAGCCCTACACATTTCCTATTTGAGCAACTGTCATTCTTCCTTTGATTTCAATTTCTGGCGTATTTGGATTGAAAGAACCTCATGCTCTTTAGATATTTATGAAATAAGTGACGAGCAGCTCTAAAATGCTTGCTCTTTGGAAAAAGCAAATGTTGCTTTGGAAATCAGTAATGCAAGAGCATAATAAAAGTGATAGAAGTGCATTGGTACAATATTTCCTACCATCATAATCATAAAAAACTAGCAAGAATTCTGTTAGAAAAGTTCGCAGCACTAATATTAAAACCAAAATTTCATATAGCGTGTTGTCTGAGAAAAATCGTAAGAGAAAACAAAGATATTTTTAAATATCATTTTTTAAAAGTAGCTTGCCACATTTTATATTCTGTAAAAACATTATAAAATTACTTAAACCTAAAAAATTAATGTTGTATGACTTATGAGCATCATCGGTCAACTTTTACTCCAAAAAAAAAAAATGAAGGAAATTTGACCTGGAGTGCCTCTGGCCTATCTTACGGCATTAACTGTCAAACTTCCTTTCTTCATTTTAACCACAGAATTGTTATTCCTGTGTGTTGACTGCAGACTCTGCCTTAGTTTGGGAGCTATTAACATCTATCAGGATCAATTGTATATACTTGAACTAAGAAAAATTTACTTGACAACTCTAATGGCTGTGAAAAAGCCATTACAGAGTCACAGAGAAAAGGGGGAAAAGAGGCCAAGGCATGCCAGAACCAGAGGAGGAATTTTTCTCTTCCTAGCCCCTAACATTTTTTCCTATTTCTAGCCCCAACTCTGTCATGTTTCCTTGTCCATTTTTACAAAGTTAAATGCATATGTCTCAAAGCCTTTGCGTTTTGTTAAAAACATGCATGTATAATAAAGGGGCACGGGCTGGGAGCTGTGGGCCGCTGGGAACACATGGCAATGCAGTGTGATGCAGCTGACAGGGCCAGCAAACACTGGAGAGAAGACTCTCCTTTAAAAAGGGCAGCAAAGAGCATGAAGGAAATCTCCTGATAGGTGATATTTGTCAGGCCACCAGAGAAGGACTGCCTGTGTTCAGTTCTGCCCAGGAGCCTTTCGAATGGCAAATAAGAGAATGATGCTTTGATGAGCTGAACCATTTCTCTGAGTCTTTTCCATTATATTTCAGAACAACTCCACCCAACAAATCCCTTACAGTCCCCTGCCATCTTTAAAGTAAATATACCTAGAAAAGGTAACCATAAAAGCTTTGTAAGTTCAGCCAAATTATTTGTAAATTGGCACTTTGGAGGATTTGGGCAGACAATTAATATCCCTTTCAATAAAATGGAAAAGTATATAATTAATATTAATCTTTGATGAGTAGTTGTCATTTTCCCCAAATACATTAAGATTTTTCCTATTGCTTTTCCTTCTGATCCTGCCTCCTGTTGTATGCATGCTTTATAAAGCAACAAATGGGTGAAAATGCGTATCGTCCCAAAGATGACTATAGAAGATGATGGTGAAAAGGGCTGTCCAAGAGTGGTGGAATTGATTTCCAAATCCAACCACTTGTTTATAAAAATAATTTTATAGCCACAGCATCTATTTAGAATGCAGCAGAGATCTGTCCAGGAGGAATAAATGCACCAAAAAAGAATAAAAAAAGAAGGAAGAAAGAAAAAAAAGAAAAGAAACAGAGATTTTACTTTTAGCTCATCTTCAGATTTGCAAGGGACAATAAGCGAGATTCATTAGGCCATTTGTTTCTGTCATCTGCCATGATTCAAAATGAAATACTAAATGTTTCATGGACTCGGAAAAAGAGTAAAATTTGTCTTTGTGTTGGCTGTGCAAAGACGGTGTGGCTTACAGCCCCTATACAAGAGGCCTGACGGATGAAAGGGGGCAGGGTAGTGCCGTCTGAATGATGATGGGCTAATATCATCACCCTCTTGTCAGCTGTAATAGGCTTTTCCTCACAGAAATAATTCATAAAACCGCTACATTATATTCTATCCCTGACAGCCCCTATCTATCCTCCAACCCAGCAGGCTCACAACTAATAAGAAAATATGTGGTTCAGGAACCCTGAAAAATTAAACAGGTAGTTTATGAACAATTTGTTTCATGGGGATGTTTATTATGTTTATTAAATATTGAGCCTTTAATGTTTTCCCAGTGCAGATGATATCATAAAAATGCTGACTTAAGCCTCAAATGTATTCTTAGAAAATGACATTTTACAGCACTAGTAGCACATAGTAAATAACTAAATTATAGCAGCTTCTGTGTGTGTATAGAGACAGTATGTAGAAAATGTAATTTATAATGTATCTTTATGTACATGTGTATGTGGGCTGCGCCCTTGTGTATCATGTTGAAGCTTCCCTTGTAGTCTTAGGTTTAAAAGTAAGTTGGGGAATACCATTATTTTAGCACTTGTCTGGGGGAAGGTCAGCCTGAGATTTGTTTTATTGCTTGTACTAAAGGAGAAACCTTGAGTTCAGTGTTTCAGGCATCAAGAGTACACATACTCTGGACACTAATAATAAACTTAATCAGGAGTGTTACTTTGTAAGTACAATTTTTATATAAATCCTTTACCTGGGTTTTCTCTGGAGGCCAATGCATGTGAGAATGTGAGAGTAAAATGGCTCCCGGTAATGTGATGTTCTTTATTTGAAAAGTATCAAATTAGATACAGAAACTGTTCTGCAGAGAGCTGGCAGAGAAGGTGCATGAAGCATGTTCTTCCCGTGCCCATACCTTGCACATTACTAGCTTTGCTGTCATAATATATTTAATCAGTGTGACAGTAAATGATCTTCTGCTGTAGACAAGCAAGTGGAAGATTATCTGCATCTTACAGGGTTAATGGCCCTTCCATAATAAACAATACCCACAGTATGAAAATAAGGCAATAATTCATGTACATATTTCAGAAAGCACATGCCCAAGGTGATTTACAAAGGAAGTTGGATCAAGCCTGTGGTTAAACGCTATAGCATTCCAGGGCACAGCTTTACTGATCTCAGAAGGACATCTTAATTTACTATATATACCCGCAGAGAAACATACACACAGGCATTCTGTAGCGAATACATCATCATAGGGTTTCATTGAGGGTATAGGTACATGTAATATGAAAATTCAGATGAATTTGAAAATACCAGTATGAACAGGTTAAATGCAGGGTCTATTTGAAGAGTGGTTATCGGTGAATCAGCTTCAACCTAGGGGAGTTGTTTAGAGGCCACTCGTGGACCTTTGTTGTCTAATACTTATAAATATTCGAAATGATGGAATAGAGACAAACTGACCGCAAGCTTGAGGATGACCCTGGAAGCTAGCATTAAAATTAAGGATGACTTTGGTAAATTATGAGGCATGGCCAGAAATTCATCAGAAAAGGGAGGTGCCCTTGGGTAAGAAAGCTAAGCTTGCACGTAGGCGATAGGGGATGCCTAACTCTCTCCAAGGGCAGGAATAGCCTTTCTTGCTTTCATTGTGGATAAGCTAGCTGAGAGAAAAACAAAAGAAGTATTGAGAAATCAGGAAAGCTACTATGATGATTAAAATGGTCTAGTTTAGGGAATGTAAAATCACTTTTGTGTTCAGTACTCTCAGCTTCTGAACTGTTTTCAACTTAGCTGCTATAAATGAGCAGTGTGAGAATTTGGACAGAAAAAGTTGAAGAATTGAGATATGTAGCTTTCAGAAGAGAGCAGTAAGACTGAATAACCACCTTTACTTCTAAAGGGGTTTTTATCTAGAGTTTGGGAAGAAGCTGTTTTCTGCTCTCCCAGTAAACTGGTCCAGCAGGATGGATTGAGAGTAAGTGCATTTTAAAAAAATCATAGGATCATTAAATATCAGATTAGTTAGCAAGAGCAGGATATTCTGTTGCTGAGATTTTAAAAGTAGAACTGATATGCATTGGGTAGAAATAGGCTAAAAGCACTCTGTCTCTAAGAGAAGGGGATTGGTTGTTTAACTTCTTGTGGTTCCTTCCAACTTCAAGAATCTGCAAATCCAGAGCAGGGGTCCCTGTGCTGACATTGTTTCTGACGTTGCCATTTAGAGTCTGTTTTAATGGTGATTAGACCTCCTGAGGCTTCTTTTGCAACTTCATGTTAAATAATAAAAACTATAACTTCCTCTCCTTTTGCAAGCACCTTTCCAAGTGGCAGGCTGTTTTCTAATAATGTTGAAAAATTATTATTTTTTAAATGTTGACCTGTTTGGAATTTTATATCCAGGTAGGAGCTGATACCTACTAAAAAGCTGTGTTTAGTTCTTGCAGGGGGTGGAGATGGGAGTAGCCCTTTCTATCCCACCTGTGGCTTTCTATGCAGTCTGAATTTGTTTATGAAGCCAAAAAGCCCTGAGTAGTTCTCTGCACAAGAGACAGACAAAATGCATGGCAGTTTGTAGAAAGAAAAAGTTTACTCTGGGTCATTAAAGAACCATGAACATCCTAAACAGCATTAGGCTATGTTTGGTCTCAGGGGCACATGTTGTGCTACCAATTGCAGACACTCTCATTTTTAGAGGGAGGCAATTGGTGGCAATTAATTACCCCTGGATTGCACATACAGCTGCAACCTATGTATGGAAACAGAAGAGAAATTAGATTTAATTGGCCTTAGTGCAATCAAGAATGTGCATTTATTTAATGATGACTTGTTGGGAATGAAACCTTGATTAGTGTTTTATTTTATTTTTAATATTAATATTAGCATAATAATAACATACAGCACATAAAAATGAAATAAGCTTTTTGGATGTTACATTAAGGTATCGCATGTTATTTTTGGAGACACATGAAGTGTGTTCTTTTGACAATCAAAAAATTCTCAACTGTATCAAAAATGAAGGGTTTGTTACCCTTGAGTGTCAGTCACATTGATTATTTCAAAGTTTTCCTTTAGGACCTGACGCATCCTCGGCAGAGCTTGTATTAGTCAGTGAAATGATTCATTGAAACCCAATTTATTTTCTATTTTGGTCTATTTTTTGGCTTTGAAGTTAAAATGTTTGTCATTAAGTGCCCTTGCATCTTTTACTTGGTAATAACTGGAATTCTTTCAAAGGGGAAAAAAAATCTGCAGTTCACACTCAAAGTACAGAAAATAACACATTCTAACTATATGGGGTTTTTAAGTTTGACCTAATTCTGAAATACTCATATTAATAAGAGTTCTCATATTAATAAAATAATTGCACTTACACTTTAATTATTTACATGATATTTTTCCTGGTTTGTATATCTTAAATAAATCTTAAATATATCCTTAAACATGAGCCTACAGAGTTTTTTGACCCTTTGGTTTTGGAAGATGAACATTTGCTCCCAATTTACTGGAACATACTGTATTACAATATGCATTTAAACACTGTCTCCCTGATGGGAATGTCCCCCAAATACCACACAGACTAAACAAAATGAATGCTTCTGACTGCCATGCTGTATTAAAAAAATCTGTCTTATATTCCACACGTGCCAGGCAATCTTTCTGCACAGTTTCACACAAAAGCAGCAGAATTAGAAATGCTTTGCTGTTGCATAAAGCATTTGTAAACAGAGGAAAAGTAACACTCCATGGTCCTATAGATGTTTATAAACTAAAGCAGTTGTGTGTTCTAGAGAGTAAGATGGGAATTGTCTTGCCACACTTGTAATAGTCTCAGTGACTTGCTATGTTGTCTAGAGATCACTGTTTATTCTTAAATCTTCCACCTCTGCAAGTGGGATGCTGAAATATTACACCCCCCAGAGTTAACCAGAGAGATAGGATTTAACAGTGATACCAAGTTCAGAGGGTAAGCAAGAAGCTAGGAAGGCCAACCATACATGCACAAGGCCAAGGCTGGGAGAAAGAATTATTTTACAGACGGCAGTTTTTCTACTTTCTTTTCCTTGAATGTTTTGTATTCTTTTTTTTTTTTTCCCATTATATGAATAAAAAAACTTTCATAGAGGTCTCGACACTTTATTTCACCCAACATTTGTTAAATACCTGCTGGGCATACATATCATGTTCAGGATACATTGAAAATTAAAGATGGGTTTGCTCTTTAAAAATCGTGAAAGAACCTGAGAATTAAAGCAATTGCATGATTTTTTTTTTTAAATGTGGGGCACCCAGAAGCAGTGCTCATGGTAAACCTGTTCCAGCCTTGCAGTCATGAGACCTAGTTGTCATTCTTGTTATTTTGCTAGGAATTGACAACATGAACTTGGGCTCACCATTCCTTCTCTTGAACTCAATTTCCTCATTTGCAAAATGAAGCTGTTAGGCTGCTTAGACGATCTCTGAGGCCCTTTCATATCTAATGTTCTACTATTCTTATCTATAGGACGGAGGGGAAATGCTGGAGCCTTAACAAAGGAAAAGGAAAATCCTAAAATTCAAAAATATTTTCTAAGGATGTGTCAAATATATATTCAAAATGAGAGAACAGATTCTTTTTGCAAAAAAAAAAATATCACTATGAAAACCAACTCAAACAGGAGAGTAGGAGGTAGGGGAAAATAATTGTTTCATTTTCTTTTTTCAGAAGCAGAGACATGTGCATAACTGTGAGAGAATCTAGCTGCTACCTAGTGCTCTGTGGTTCTCTGCAGACTGAGCTCCATTGTTGTGCCTTGAGCATCCTGCCCTCCATAGGCCATAGCCTTTCACAAGGGGATGGGTTAGTGCTGAAGAAACACCTCAGCTGACCCTTGAATCAACCTTTAAAACTTAAGCAGGAGAAAGACAGAGAGAGTGAGTAACCGTACCTCAGATTACAGCAGCATTTGGCTCTTGGTGGCATACATCAGAAACAATCATTGAAAACTAACATGTATGTGTACATTTATATGTGTCTATAGACATAACCTCTGCCTTCCTGCTAACTTCCCCGCTAAGCTGAGCTCACTGTTTTTGTCTGATTCATTGAAGGGCCGTTTTCAAGATCTCCCAGTTGGAAGTAGCTACGTTTTATAAAGTTAAATGAGCCTGGGTCAGAAAACAGTCCCTTGTATGATTAATTTCATATAAACATATGGGAACTGAATTACTTGTTACTTTAAGCAGATGACAAGTATCATTATCCAAAGTGTTGTTGGTTTGGTGCAGGAGCAGTGGAGCTGCCTGTGCTCCTCACTTACTTTCTTTACTTTTCTATAGAAAAACCCCTTAGATACAGTGTATAATAGCAGCATGTACCTGTCTGTCAACAAAGAAGCCTAGGATATGAAATCACCATTGCAGCAGCTGGCAGAGACAGGCAGCAAACAACCCAAGCTTGACAGAATCACCAAACCTTTGGTGGCTAAGAAGCCAGTTGTGAAGGAACTATTAAGAACTGAGATTTGATTTCCAATTCCTCCAACCCCATCTTCTCATCAGTTTTTTTGTTTTACAGAATATATTACTATAATAAAGAATTACAGTGAGAATGAGGTATCAGGGATTCTCATAGCAAGCATACTTAAAAATATTACACACACACACACACACACACACACACACACACACACACGAAAATAAAGTCAGGTGAACATGAATAGGTATCCACTGGGTAAAATTACAAAGCAGATGCATTCCAAGCTTCATTTTCAATGTATGATTTGACATGTTCCTTACAATGTAACTCATTACATTTACAAATAAGTCTTCACAGATGCTGAGAATAGAATGACTGGCTGGAGCATGTACTAAATTCACAGAAAAGGAAGGGCATGTGTGTTTGTTATGCATGTGGCTACTTAAATAGGCTTTTTTTTTTTTTTTTTTTTTTTTTAGACTGAGTCTGGCTCTGTCGCCCAGGCTGGAGTGCGGTGGCCGGATCTCAGCTCACTGCAAGCTCCGCCTCCCGGGTTCACGCCATTCTCCTGCCTCAGCCTCCCGAGTAGCTGGGACCACAGGCGCCCGCCACTTCGCCCGGCTAGTTTTTTGTATTTTTTAGTAGAGACGGGGTTTCACCTTGTTAGCCAGGATGGTCTCGATCTCCTGACCTCGTGATCCGCCCGTCTCGGCCTCCCAAAGTCCTGGGATTACAGGCTTGAGCCACCGCGCCCGGCCGTTAAATAGGCTTTTATCTAAATATGGTTTTCTTTTGTGCTGAAAACATATAATGACATATTTTTAAGATAAAAATTTTGTAAGTCAGGGGGACTCTAAGTGCCTTGATAAGGTGCTGTCTTTTGTTGGAGTTTCTTGGGGTGTCATGGAGATAAATCTAGTCTCCTTTTGTTACCACACTGGGCAACTGGGGAGTGAAAAGGATTAGGAAGTTAGGAAAAGGAAGACAATCCTTTTTTTTTTTCTGGCTCAGGAGAAACTTGTATTCATTAAAGGTAGTTTCCAGATATGACTTTCAGGCTACAAACTGACTTTGTAGATTCATACTGGGGAGAAAGGTGGAAAGCAGAAATGAATGACTTCTATACACACTTGCCCATAGTGTACAAATGTAATGTATTTACTCCTACTGCCAGTAGCCTCTCTTTCGTGAATAATGTGATGCTGCTTCTTAAGACTGATTTCCAGTATCCTATTGCAGGAATGAATTCAGAGCTGTTTCGTATAATACATTGTGTTTGTTTATTGGTTAATAACTGTGATTTAAGTTTTGAAATCTAAAAGTAAAACAGAGACTGGATTGGATTTGGGGGAAGTTTGAATACTTCTGTGCTGGAAAAGAAGTAATTGCAACTGATCCAAACTGCTGCAGGGCATCAGATTACCTGTCCCCTCTGGCCCCAGATGTTTATTTTATTGAGAGGTTTTCTTTGCCTCAGAATCATCTCCCTTTGCCTTATTATTTCCTCTCCCTTTGGTGAGCTATTTTAACTTGTCTCCAGCAGCCCAACAAAACAGCATCACATCCCTGACACCAGAGGGAGAAATAAAATCAACTTTTAAAAAAGTGTTTTCATGTCAAAGTTTTATAATTTTGAAACACTGAAAAAAGTTGTCTGTGCATCATACATTGCGGTTACCTAGTAAACAGTGAGGTGCACAGACACTGAGGAAGAATAGAACAAATCAAACTTTTGCCTCAGGGAGGAATAAGCAAGATAGGATTTTATTATTTCCATGTGTTATTTTGAATACATTATTCTGAACATCACTTAGCACCTCCATGGTGCTAAATTAATTTAAAATGATAATATTTTCCCTTCCTTCCTAAGTGATCCCTTTTGTGGGTATTATAGGGTACAGGTGGTGGGCAGAGAACTTGGAGGTTTTCATCTTGCATGAGAAATATTTCAAGTTGTTAAGTTTTTACATACCCAATTTGTTGCTGGGTAACAAACCGTGGAGGTAGGATATGATTGTATTTCCAGAATAGGTATTTTCATTGGTTTATAAAAATGGCATTTTTATAACACATTTACAAAGCTGTATTTGCTTTCTCTAAGCATTTCACATTTGTTATCTTACTTAACCCTTCCACTTTGCCAAGTGCTGTTGGTTGAGGTGCTACTTTACATGATTTACAGAGGAGGAAGGATAAGGACTTAATCAAAAGTTGGAAGTGGTGTTACCACCAGAAGCTGAATATTATCTCCTCTACCTCACAGCACAGCCAAACGAGGCACAGATTTTATTTGAAATAGAAAGTAATTTGAATCTATTGCATCTTTAAGTCCTAGAAAACCAGGACCCATGGCTTAAGGTGGCCTAGAAAGGTTTTCCAGGGAGATGTAACAAATGAAACTGACTCTTTGTGAAGGCACCTTATAATAAAATGTAGTCAACTTGTAATTATTACTGTAGTATTTGCCTTTAGTTTTGTTTTTGTTTTCAGATAAATATGCCGAGCTTCATAAAAGGAATATATGACTCTGAAATTCAAGCTAGGCCCCTTGTTTTTGCAAACATGGGTCTTTGTAGTAGACATGGGTCTTTGTTGTGGTCCCTTTCCTCCCATTGCTCTGTGCTTAAGCCTCTTTCTTCCTATCAAAACTAGCTTTCTGGAAATACACTGGTAGCATTCTCTGAAATACTGAGAATTCATATTAGGTTTTATACACAGATACAGACACACACACACACACACACACACACACACATATGCACATACACACAAACTTTAAATGAGGCATATTTTTATTGTCTTTATCTCCAGTGGTATCAACTGGGAATAACTTTTCATTTACCATCACTGGCATGGAAAGGTAATTGAAAAGTAGACTTGAGTGATAAAAGGATATTTAAAAGAGAAGAAAGAAAATTTTAGGAGTGAGTTGAAAGAAAAATACTAGCTATTGATGCTGTACGAAAGTTGTGAACACAAGGAGAGAGAAAAAAGAGAGGAACAGGGAGGAAATGAGAAGGACAGGGAGAGCTAGAGAAAGAAAGGAAAAAAAAGAATGAAGCCCAGAAAAAGAGGAAGTAGGGAAAGGCAAGAAAGAAATGGGAAAGGAAGGTGTAAGGCAGGAAAATAGAATGAAGGGAAAGAAACAAAAGGCAATTAAACAAAGAATGAGGTAGAAAGAAAGAAGAAAATACATATACGTTTCTAAAAGATGAAAGTGAAAGCAGACAGTCGCAGATCAGAACTTGTATTTAGAGACTTTGAAGTTAAGTTTCAAATATGAACAAGGTAATATTTAATATGATAAAATTTTCAAGGTTGGATTTTTCTTTTTAAGTTTCCTGAAGATGTGATATAGGAGATTATAGATGGACATCTGGCATCTTTTAAAATAAAAAGTAAAAAATATGAAGTTAATCTGGTCCTGAGCATCGTATTCATGTCTTAATTGTTCAAATGGAAAATCTTGATCCAGAGAAATTTGAAAGTTTAGACAATTATAAAGTTGATAATTATGATTAATCTTAAAGACAAGTTTTCCACAAATTATTACTTTACACATTTAAGAAGTATAGTTATCTTGATTTGATTATTTTAAAATGTGGATGACAACTCATTAATGAGTCATAAGGTTGACTTAGATGATAGCAAACACAATTTAGTTTAAAAAATGCAATAGAATAAATAACAGTATATTAGAACTGAAGTGTAAAACTGAGTGCAGCAGATATAGGAATGGTAAATACTGATTTCTGAAGCTTTTGTTTTAGGCGTGTGTGGGTGTATATCTCAAAAGTAAGATGCTTTTCTCACTGCAGATGATAATCTAAAAATGTTAGGAAAACACGGAGCTGGGTGATATTGAACAAAAACTCATTAGGATATGAATATGTCATATTCTCTGAGCTGTTTTAATGTGTCTTTATTTCTGATGGGAGGAGGTTTATTTCATAATGTATGCATTTTGCTTTCCAGCGCATCATATTCCCAAAGTTAATTTTTCATTCAAAGGCATCACTTGATTAATGGATACATATATATATATATATATATATATATATATATATATATATATGAGATTCCTTAGCTCAACAGCATATGTCACTGGAGAATTTCAGGCTAAAACAACACTAGGATATCACATCACACCTATTAGAATGGCCAAACCCCAAAACACTGACAACACCAAATGCTGACAAGGATGTGGAGTAACAGGAACTCTCATTCATTGCTGTTAGGAATGAAAAGTGGTATCGCTACTTTAAAAGACAGTTTGGCAGTTTCTTAAAAAAACTAAACATACTTTTACCATATGATCCATCAGTCATGCTCCTTGGTATTTACTCAAAGAAGTTGAAAACTTATGTCCATACAAAAACCCGTACAGCTTTATTCATAATTGCCAAAACTTGGAAGCAACCAAGATGTTCTTTAGTAGGTGCATAGATAAATAAACTGTGATACACCCAGACAATGAAATATTATTCCGTCAAAAGAAATGAACTATCAAGCCATGAAAAGACTTGGAGGAACACTAACGGCATATTATTGAATGAAAATAACCAATTTGAAATGGCTACATGCTGTATGACTCCAGCTCTGTGACATTATGGGAAAGACAAAACCACAGAATCAGTAAAAGGATCAGTGGTTACCAGGGATTTGGGGGAGGGAGGGATAATTAGGCAGAGTACAGAGGACTTTTAGGACGGTGAAACTGTTCTGTATGTTACTGCAATGGTGGACACATGTCATTATACATTTATCCAAACCCACAGAATACATACCAAGAGTTAGCCCTGATGCAAACTACGGACTTCAGGTGATAATCTGTGTCAATGTCAGTTCATGGATTGTAGCATATGTACCACTCTGATGCAGGATGTTGATTGTAGGGCCGGCTGTACATGTGTGGGAGTTGGAGTTTATGGGAGCTATCTTTACTTTCTGCCAAATTTTGACATGAACTCAAAACTGCACCAAAAAGTTTATCAATGGATATGCACTTAAAATGTTGATCCGTTTTGCCAAATTGACCCACTGTAAGTTTGGTATGTTTATTCTCCCATCAACGTTATATTCACGAGTGTCAGTTTTCCTACTCCCACACCAACTCTTTGTGTACAATTAATTTTCTTTTATCTATTTGCCATACTAATATGTGAAAAATAGTACCTTGTTACTGTTTTAATCTGCATATTTTTAATTATGATTAAAGTTAAGTTTTCCTATGTTCATAAACTATTTAGACTTCATTTTAAATCAACTGTTTATTCATGATCTTTGACAACTGTGTAATTTTTAGAATTGATGATCATTAAAAAAATCCGAATTTTTTTTAAAGGTGCTTTGGATCCTTTAGAAAGAGCCTTAATATAAGTCTAAAACAGAAGAAGCAATTAGCACTATATGGTGAAAAACTGTGGAGATAACATCAGATCAACTCTCACTCAGTCTCGGCCTGTTCCTTAGGCAGCCCGGAGACCACCA